>NC_137883.1:400000-817500 GCF_963924005.1 Protomyctophum bolini | reverse complement strand
CTATTTAAATCATGATTTACGACTCACTTCACAAACGATAGAAAAGTAGAATGAGTTGGAAACATGGCTTGTATTGAAAGTCATCAACAAACTATTAACTAATAAGTACTTCTTCACATATTGTGGTAGCGTGGCCGAGCGGTCTAAGGCGCTGCGTTCAGGTCGCAGTCTCCCCTGGAGGCGTGGGTTCGAAACCCACCGCTGCCATTTGATGTTTTAGGTGCCAAATTCCAGTACCGAAACTTCAACACTAGCTCACTCCACTGCCGAGTTACCACTAGAGCCATATTCTGTGCCTTTCTACATAATCCATCCTCTGCCAAGGCTGTAGACGACCTACCATTCTTTCTGAAGAGTTTAACTCTGGGAACACCAATCACTTTTCCTTACATCCTCCTCAAATGTGCCCTTGTCTGCTTTGCCTGCTTAGAGTTAAGAACAAAGAGTAGGCATCAGCTAAACACAGTATTACCGGGTAGTGTGGCCGAGTGGTCTAAGGCGCTGGATTAAGGCTCCAGTCTCTCTGGAGGCGTGGGTTCAAATCCCACCACTGCCACAAATGTGCAAGCTTTGGTTTCACATGTCTGGGACTTCTGCATATGCCCAAGAGCTATTCAGAAAGGAACTAATCTGAGTTCCCAGACTTTTTGACCACTAGGGGGGCGAGAAAGAAATCACTAATCTCTGGAGATGAATTCACCGTAATATCAGATTGCTCGTAATGGATGTCTACCCTTAGGTTTCACTTGACTATACATTATATACATATGGCTAACAATTTGCACTGCATAAATACCTAATCTATAGAGATTGTAGGATCCATTTCCATCTTGTATAATAACTCAGAGCAGAGTGGCGCAGCGGAAGCGTGCTGGGCCCATAACCCAGAGGTCGATGGATCGAAACCATCCTCTGCTATCTCTATTGGCAAATCATGTATTCTAGTTCTCAGCACTTACTAACCACAACATCAATCTGCTATCGTTCCGATTTCATGATGTTTCCTATTGATGGCAAATACATGCAGTTTGTGTCTTTATGGAGTTGTGGCCTCAAATGCCACCACTGCCAACACTGCTTTATAAATATGCCTTATACACATGTATTAGACCATGAACAAGCTATTTAAATCATGATTTACGACTCACTTCACAAACGATAGAAAAGTAGAATGAGTTGGAAACATGGCTTGTATTGAAAGTCATCAACAAACTATTAACTAATAAGTACTTCTTCACATATTGTGGTAGCGTGGCCGAGCGGTCTAAGGTGCTGCGTTCAGGTCGCAGTCTCCCCTGGAGGCGTGGGTTCGAATCCCACCGCTGCCATTTGATGTTTTAGGTGCCAAATTCCAGTACCGAAACTTCAACACTAGCTCACTCCACTGCCGAGTTACCACTAGAGCCATATTCTGTGCCTTTCTACATAATCCATCCTCTGCCAAGGCTGTAGACGACCTACCATTCTTTCTGAAGAGTTTAACTCTGGGAACACCAATCACTTTTCCTTACATCCTCCTCAAATGTGCCCTTGTCTGCTTTGCCTGCTTAGAGTTAAGAACAAAGAGTAGGCATCAGCAACACACAGTATTACCGGGTAGTGTGGCCGAGTGGTCTAAGGCGCTGGATTAAGGCTCCAGTCTCTCTGGAGGCGTGGGTTCAAATCCCACCACTGCCACAAATGTGCAAGCTTTGGTTTCACATGTCTGGGACTTCTGCATATGCCCAAGAGCTATTCAGAAAGGAACTAATCTGAGTTCACAGACTTTTTGACCACTAGGGGGGCGAGAAAGAAATCACTAATCTCTGGAGATGAATTCACCGTAATATCAGATTGCTCGTAATGGATGTCTACCCTTAGGTTTCACTTGACTATACATTATATACATATGGCTAACAATTTGCACTGCATAAATACCTAATCTATAGAGATTGTAGGATCCATTTCCATCTTGTATAATAACTCAGAGCAGAGTGGCGCAGCGGAAGCGTGCTGGGCCCATAACCCAGAGGTCGATGGATCGAAACCATCCTCTGCTATCTCTATTGGCAAATCATGTATTCTAGTTCTCAGCACTTACTAACCACAACATCAATCTGCTATCGTTCCGATTTCATGATGTTTCCTATTGATGGCAAATACATGCAGTTTGTGTCTTTATGGAGTTGTGGCCTCAAATGCCACCACTGCCAACACTGCATTATAAATATGCCTTATACACATGTATTAGACCATGAACAAGCTATTTAAATCATGATTTACGACTCACTTCACAAACGATAGAAAAGTAGAATGAGTTGGAAACATGGCTTGTATTGAAAGTCATCAACAACTATTAACTAATAAGTACTTCTTCACATATTGTGGTAGCGTGGCCGAGCGGTCTAAGGCGCTGCCTTCAGGTCGCAGTCTCCCCTGGAGGCGTGGGTTCGAATCCCACCGCTGCCATTTGATGTTTTAGGTGCCAAATTCCAGTACCGAAACTTCAACACTAGCTCACTCCACTGCCGAGTTACCACTAGAGCCATATTCTGTGCCTTTCTACATAATCCATCCTCTGCCAAGGCTGTAGACGACCTACCATTCTTTCTGAAGAGTTTAACTCTGGGAACACCAATCACTTTTCCTTACATCCTCCTCAAATGTGCCCTTGTCTGCTTTGCCTGCTTAGAGTTAAGAACAAAGAGTAGGCATCAGCTAAACACAGTATTACCGGGTAGTGTGGCCGAGTGGTCTAAGGCGCTGGATTAAGGCTCCAGTCTCTCTGGAGGCGTGGGTTCAAATCCCACCACTGCCACAAATGTGCAAGCTTTGTTTTCACTTGTCTGGGACTTCTGCATATGCCCAAGAGCTATTCAGAAAGGAACTAATCTGAGTTCCCAGACTTTTTGACCACTAGGGGGGCGAGAAAGAAATCACTAATCTCTGGAGATGAATTCACCGTAATATCAGATTGCTCGTAATGGATGTCTACCCTTAGGTTTCACTTGACTATACATTATATACATATGGCTAACAATTTGCACTGCATAAATACCTAATCTATAGAGATTGTAGGATCCATTTCCATCTTGCATAATAACTCAGAGCAGAGTGGCGCAGCGGAAGCGTGCTGGGCCCATAACCCAGACGTCGATGGATCGAAACCATCCTCTGCTATCTCTTTTGGCAAATCATGTATTCTAGTTCTCAGCACTTACTAACCACAACATCAATCTGCTATCGTTCCGATTTCATGATGTTTCCTATTGATGGCAAATACATGCAGTTTGTGTCTTTATGGAGTTGTGGCCTCAAATGCCACCACTGCCAACACTGCTTTATAAATATGCCTTATACACATGTATTAGACCATGAACAAGCTATTTAAATCATGATTTACGACTCACTTCACAAACGATAGAAAAGTAGAATGAGTTGGAAACATGGCTTGTATTGAAAGTCATCAACAAACTATTAACTAATAAGTACTTCTTCACAGATTGTCGTAGCGTGGCCGAGTGGTCTAAGGCGCTGCGTTCAGGTCGCAGTCTCCCCTGGAGGCGTGGGTTCGAATCCCACCGCTGCCAGTTGATGTTTTAGTTGCCAAATTCCAGTACCGAAACTTCAACACTAGCTCACTCCACTGCCGAGTTACCACTAGAGCCATATTCTGTGCCTTTCTACATAATCCATCCTCTGCCAAGGCTGTAGACGACCTACCATTCTTTCTGAAGAGTTTAACTCTGGGAACACCAATCACTTTTCCTTACATCCTCCTCAAATGTGCCCTTGTCTGCTTTGCCTGCTTAGAGTTAAGAACAAAGAGTAGGCATCAGCTAAACACAGTATTACCGGGTAGTGTGGCCGAGTGGTCTAAGGCGCTGGATTAAGGCTCCAGTCTCTCTGGAGGCGTGGGTTCAAATCCCACCACTGCCACAAATGTGCAAGCTTTGGTTTCACATGTCTGGGACTTCTGCATATTCCCAAGAGCTATTCGGAAAGGAACTAATCTGAGTTCCCAGACTTTTTGACCACTAGGGGGGCGAGAAAGAAATCACTAATCTCTGGAGATTAATTCACCGTAATATCAGATTGCTCGTAATGGATGTCTACCCTTAGGTTTCACTTGACTATACATTATATACATATGGCTAACAATTTGCACTGCATAAATACCTAATCTATAGAGATTGTAGGATCCATTTCCATCTTGCATAATAACTCAGAGCAGAGTGGCGCAGCGGAAGCGTGCTGGGCCCATAACCCAGAGGTCGATGGATCGAAACCATCCTCTGCTATCTCTTTTGGCAAATCATGTATTCTAGTTCTCAGCACTTACTAACCACAACATCAATCTGCTATCGTTCCGATTTCATGATGTTTCCTATTGATGGCAAATACATGCAGTTTGTGTCTTTATGGAGTTGTGGCCTCAAATGCCACCACTGCCAACACTGCTTTATAAATATGCCTTATACACATGTATTAGACCATGAACAAGCTATTTAAATCATGATTTACGACTCACTTCACAAACGATAGAAAAGTAGAATGAGTTGGAAACATGGCTTGTATTGAAAGTCATCAACAAACTATTAACTAATAAGTACTTCTTCACATATTGTGGTAGCGTGGCCGAGCGGTCTAAGGCGCTGCGTTCAGGTCGCAGTCTCCCCTGGAGGCGTGGGTTCGAATCCCACCGCTGCCAGTTGATGTTTTAGTTGCCAAATTCCAGTACCGAAACTTCAACACTAGCTCACTCCACTGCCGAGTTACCACTAGAGCCATATTCTGTGCCTTTCTACATAATCCATCCTCTGCCAAGGCTGTAGACGACCTACCATTCTTTCTGAAGAGTTTAACTCTGGGAACACCAATCACTTTTCCTTACATCCTCCTCAAATGTGCCCTTGTCTGCTTTGCCTGCTTAGAGTTAAGAACAAAGAGTAGGCATCAGCTAAACACAGTATTACCGGGTAGTGTGGCCGAGTGGTCTAAGGCGCTGGATTAAGGCTCCAGTCTCTCTGGAGGCGTGGGTTCAAATCCCACCACTGCCACAAATGTGCAAGCTTTGGTTTCACATGTCTGGGACTTCTGCATATGCCCAAGAGCTATTCAGAAAGGAACTAATCTGAGTTCCCAGACTTTTTGACCACTAGGGGGGCGAGAAAGAAATCACTAATCTCTGGAGATGAATTCACCGTAATATCAGATTGCTCGTAATGGATGTCTACCCTTAGGTTTCACTTGACTATACATTATATACATATGGCTAACAATTTGCACTGCATAAATACCTAATCTATAGAGATTGTAGGATCCATTTCCATCTTGCATAATAACTCAGAGCAGAGTGGCGCAGCGGAAGCGTGCTGGGCCCATAACCCAGAGGTCGATGGATCGAAACCATCCTCTGCTATCTCTTTTGGCAAATCATGTATTCTAGTTCTCAGCACTTACTAACCACAACATCAATCTGCTATCGTTCCGATTTCATGATGTTTCCTATTGATGGCAAATACATGCAGTTTGTGTCTTTATGGAGTTGTGGCCTCAAATGCCACCACTGCCAACACTGCTTTATAAATATGCCTTATACACATGTATTAGACCATGAACAAGCTATTTAAATCATGATTTACGACTCACTTCACAAACGATAGAAAAGTAGAATGAGTTGGAAACATGGCTTGTATTGAAAGTCATCAACAAACTATTAACTAATAAGTACTTCTTCACAGATTGTAGTAGCGTGGCCGAGCGGTCTAAGGCGCTGCGTTCAGGTCGCAGTCTCCCCTGGAGGCGTGGGTTCGAATCCCACCGCTGCCAGTTGATGTTTTAGTTGCCAAATTCCAGTACCGAAACTTCAACACTAGCTCACTCCACTGCCGAGTTACCACTAGAGCCATATTCTGTGCCTTTCTACATAATCCATCCTCTGCCAAGGCTGTAGACGACCTACCATTCTTTCTGAAGAGTTTAACTCTGGGAACACCAATCACTTTTCCTTACATCCTCCTCAAATGTGCCCTTGTCTGCTTTGCCTGCTTAGAGTTAAGAACAAAGAGTAGGCATCAGCTAAACACAGTATTACCGGGTAGTGTGGCCGAGTGGTCTAAGGTGCTGGATTAAGGCTCCAGTCTCTCTGGAGGAGTGGGTTCAAATCCCACCACTGCCACAAATGTGCAAGCTTTGGTTTCACATGTCTGGGACTTCTGCATATGCCCAAGAGCTATTCAGAAAGGAACTAATCTGAGTTCCCAGACTTTTTGACCACTAGGGGGGCGAGAAAGAAATCACTAATCTCTGGAGATGAATTCACCGTAATATCAGATTGCTCGTAATGGATGTCTACCCTTAGGTTTCACTTGACTATACATTATATACATATGGCTAACAATTTGCACTGCATAAATACATAATCTATAGAGATTGTAGGATCCATTTCCATCTTGCATAATAACTCAGAGCAGAGTGGCGCAGCGGAAGCGTGCTGGGCCCATAACCCAGAGGTCGATGGATTGAAACCATCCTCTGCTATCTCTTTTGGCAAATCATGTATTCTAGTTCTCAGCACTTACTAACCACAACATCAATCTGCTATCGTTCCGATTTCATGATGTTTCCTATTGATGGCAAATACATGCAGTTTGTGTCTTTATGGAGTTGTGGCCTCAAATGCCACCACTGCCAACACTGCTTTATATGCCTTATACACATGTATTAGACCATGAACAAGCTATTTAAATCATGATTTACGACTCACTTCACAAACGATAGAAAAGTAGAATGAGTTGGAAACATGGCTTGTATTGAAAGTCATCAACAAACTATTAACTAATAAGTACTTCTTCACAGATTGTGGTAGCGTGGCCGAGCGGTCTAAGGCGCTGCGTTCAGGTCGCAGTCTCCCCTGGAGGCGTGGGTTCGAATCCCACCGCTGCCAGTTGATGTTTTAGTTGCCAATATCCAGTACCGAAACTTCAACACTAGCTCACTCCACTGCCGAGTTACCACTAGAGCCATATTCTGTGCCTTTCTACATAATCCATCCTCTGCCAAGGCTGTAGACGACCTACCATTCTTTCTGAAGAGTTTAACTCTGGGAACACCAATCACTTTTCCTTACATCCTCCTCAAATGTGCCCTTGTCTGCTTTGCCTGCTTAGAGTTAAGAACAAAGAGTAGGCATCAGCTAAACACAGTATTACTGGGTAGTGTGGCAGAGTGGTCTAAGGCGCTGGATTAAGGCTCCAGTCTCTCTGGAGGCGTGGGTTCAAATCCCACCACTGCCACAAATGTGCAAGCTTTGGTTTCACATGTCTGGGACTTCTGCATATGCCCAAGAGCTATTCAGAAAGGAACTAATCTGAGTTCCCAGACTTTTTGACCACTAGGGGGGCGAGAAAGAAATCACTAATCTCTGGAGATGAATTCACCGTAATATCAGATTGCTCGTAATGGATGTCTACCCTTAGGTTTCACTTGACTATACATTATATACATATGGCTAACAATTTGCACTGCATAAATACCTAATCTATAGAGATTGTAGGATCCATTTCCATCTTGCATAATAACTCAGAGCAGAGTGGCGCAGCGGAAGCGTGCTGGGCCCATAACCCAGAGGTCGATGGATCGAAACCATCCTCTGCTATCTCTTTTGGCAAATCATGTATTCTAGTTCTCAGCACTTACTAACCACAACATCAATCTGCTATCGTTCCGATTTCATGATGTTTCCTATTGATGGCAAATACATGCAGTTTGTGTCTTTATGGAGTTGTGGCCTCAAATGCCACCACTGCCAACACTGCTTTATAAATATGCCTTATACACATGTATTAGACCATGAACAAGCTATTTAAATCATGATTTACGACTCACTTCACAAACGATAGAAAAGTAGAATGAGTTGGAAACATGGCTTGTATTGAAAGTCATCAACAAACTATTAACTAATAAGTACTTCTTCACAGATTGTAGTAGCGTGGCCGAGCGGTCTAAGGCGCTGCGTTCAGGTCGCAGTCTCCCCTGGAGGCGTGGGTTCGAATCCCACCGCTGCCAGTTGATGTTTTAGTTGCCAAATTCCAGTACCGAAACTTCAACACTAGCTCACTCCACTGCCGAGTTACCACTAGAGCCATATTCTGTGCCTTTCTACATAATCCATCCTCTGCCAAGGCTGTAGACGACCTACCATTCTTTCTGAAGAGTTTAACTCTGGGAACACCAATCACTTTTCCTTACATCCTCCTCAAATGTGCCCTTGTCTGCTTTGCCTGCTTAGAGTTAAGAACAAAGAGTAGGCATCAGCTAAACACAGTATTACCGGGTAGTGTGGCCGAGTGGTCTAAGGTGCTGGATTAAGGCTCCAGTCTCTCTGGAGGAGTGGGTTCAAATCCCACCACTGCCACAAATGTGCAAGCTTTGGTTTCACATGTCTGGGACTTCTGCATATGCCCAAGAGCTATTCAGAAAGGAACTAATCTGAGTTCCCAGACTTTTTGACCACTAGGGGGGCGAGAAAGAAATCACTAATCTCTGGAGATGAATTCACCGTAATATCAGATTGCTCGTAATGGATGTCTACCCTTAGGTTTCACTTGACTATACATTATATACATATGGCTAACAATTTGCACTGCATAAATACATAATCTATAGAGATTGTAGGATCCATTTCCATCTTGCATAATAACTCAGAGCAGAGTGGCGCAGCGGAAGCATGCTGGGCCCATAACCCAGAGGTCGATGGATTGAAACCATCCTCTGCTATCTCTTTTGGCAAATCATGTATTCTAGTTCTCAGCACTTACTAACCACAACATCAATCTGCTATCGTTCCGATTTCATGATGTTTCCTATTGATGGCAAATACATGCAGTTTGTGTCTTTATGGAGTTGTGGCCTCAAATGCCACCACTGCCAACACTGCTTTATATGCCTTATACACATGTATTAGACCATGAACAAGCTATTTAAATCATGATTTACGACTCACTTCACAAACGATAGAAAAGTAGAATGAGTTGGAAACATGGCTTGTATTGAAAGTCATCAACAAACTATTAACTAATAAGTACTTCTTCACAGATTGTGGTAGCGTGGCCGAGCGGTCTAAGGCGCTGCGTTCAGGTCGCAGTCTCCCCTGGAGGCGTGGGTTCGAATCCCACCGCTGCCAGTTGATGTTTTAGTTGCCAATATCCAGTACCGAAACTTCAACACTAGCTCACTCCACTGCCGAGTTACCACTAGAGCCATATTCTGTGCCTTTCTACATAATCCATCCTCTGCCAAGGCTGTAGACGATCTACCATTCTTTCTGAAGAGTTTAACTCTGGGAACACCAATCACTTTTCCTTACATCCTCCTCAAATGTGCCCTTGTCTGCTTTGCCTGCTTAGAGTTAAGAACAAAGAGTAGGCATCAGCTAAACACAGTATTACCGGGTAGTGTGGCCGAGTGGTCTAAGGCGCTGGATTAAGGCTCCAGTCTCTCTGGAGGCGTGGGTTCAAATCCCACCACTGCCACAAATGTGCAAGCTTTGGTTTCACATGTCTGGGACTTCTGCATATGCCCAAGAGCTATTCAGAAAGGAACTAATCTGAGTTCCCAGACTTTTTGACCACTAGGGGGGCGAGAAAGAAATCACTAATCTCTGGAGATGAATTCACCGTAATATCAGATTGCTCGTAATGGATGTCTACCCTTAGGTTTCACTTGACTATACATTATATACATATGGCTAACAATTTGCACTGCATAAATACCTAATCTATAGAGATTGTAGGATCCATTTCCATCTTGCATAATAACTCAGAGCAGAGTGGCGCAGCGGAAGCGTGCTGGGCCCATAACCCAGAGGTCGATGGATCGAAACCATCCTCTGCTATCTCTTTTGGCAAATCATGTATTCTAGTTCTCAGCACTTACTAACCACAACATCAATCTGCTATCGTTCCGATTTCATGATGTTTCCTATTGATGGCAAATACATGCAGTTTGTGTCTTTATGGAGTTGTGGCCTCAAATGCCACCACTGCCAACACTGCTTTATAAATATGCCTTATACACATGTATTAGACCATGAACAAGCTATTTAAATCATGATTTACGACTCACTTCACAAACGATAGAAAAGTAGAATGAGTTGGAAACATGGCTTGTATTGAAAGTCATCAACAAACTATTAACTAATAAGTACTTCTTCACAGATTGTGGTAGCGTGGCCGAGCGGTCTAAGGCGCTGCGTTCAGGTCGCAGTCTCCCCTGGAGGCGTGGGTTCGAATCCCACCGCTGCCAGTTGATGTTTTAGTTGCCAAATTCCAGTACCGAAACTTCAACACTAGCTCACTCCACTGCCGAGTTACCACTAGAGCCATATTCTGTGCCTTTCTACATAATCCATCCTCTGCCAAGGCTGTAGACGACCTACCATTCTTTCTGAAGAGTTTAACTCTGGGAACACCAATCACTTTTCCTTACATCCTCCTCAAATGTGCCCTTGTCTGCTTTGCCTGCTTAGAGTTAAGAACAAAGAGTAGGCATCAGCTAAACACAGTATTACCGGGTAGTGTGGCCGAGTGGTCTAAGGCGCTGGATTAAGGCTCCAGTCTCTCTGGAGGCGTGGGTTCAAATCCCACCACTGCCACAAATGTGCAAGCTTTGGTTTCACATGTCTGGGACTTCTGCATATGCCCAAGAGCTATTCAGAAAGGAACTAATCTGAGTTCCCAGAATTTTTGACCACTAGGGGGGCGAGAAAGAAATCACTAATCTCTGGAGATGAATTCACCGTAATATCAGATTGCTCGTAATGGATGTCTACCCTTAGGTTTCACTTGACTATACATTATATACATATGGCTAACAATTTGCACTGCATAAATACCTAATCTATAGAGATTGTAGGATCCATTTCCATCTTGCATAATAACTCAGAGCAGAGTGGCGCAGCGGAAGCGTGCTGGGCCCATAACCCAGAGGTCGATGGATCGAAACCATCCTCTGCTATCTCTTTTGGCAAATCATGTATTCTAGTTCTCAGCACTTACTAACCACAACATCAATCTGCTATCGTTCCGATTTCATGATGTTTCCTATTGATGGCAAATACATGCAGTTTGTGTCTTTATGGAGTTGTGGCCTCAAATGCCACCACTGCCAACACTGCTTTATAAATATGCCTTATACACATGTATTAGACCATGAACAAGCTATTTAAATCATGATTTACGACTCACTTCACAAACGATAGAAAAGTAGAATGAGTTGGAAACATGGCTTGTATTGAAAGTCATGAACAAACTATTAACTAATAAGTACTTCTTCACAGATTGTAGTAGCGTGGCCGAGCGGTCTAAGGCGCTGCGTTCAGGTCGCAGTCTCCCCTGGAGGCGTGAGTTCGAATCCCATCGCTGCCAGTTGATGTTTTAGTTGCCAAATTCCAGTACCGAAACTTCAACACTAGCTCACTCCACTGCCGAGTTACCACTAGAGCCATATTCTGTGCCTTTCTACATAATCCATCCTCTGCCAAGGCTGTAGACGACCTACCATTCTTTCTGAAGAGTTTAACTCTGGGAACACCAATCACTTTTCCTTACATCCTCCTCAAATGTGCCCTTGTCTGCTTTGCCTGCTTAGAGTTAAGAACAAAGAGTAGGCATCAGCTAAACACAGTATTACCGGGTAGTGTGGCCGAGTGGTCTAAGGCGCTGGATTAAGGCTCCAGTCTCTCTGGAGGCGTGGGTTCAAATCCCACCACTGCCACAAATGTGCAAGCTTTGGTTTCACATGTCTGGGACTTCTGCATATGCCCAAGAGCTATTCAGAAAGGAACTAATCTGAGTTCCCAGCCTTTTTGACCACTAGGGGGGCGAGAAAGAAATCACTAATCTCTGGAGATGAATTCACCGTAATATCAGATTGCTCGTAATGGATGTCTACCCTTAGGTTTCACTTGACTATACATTATATATATATGGCTAACAATTTGCACTGCATAAATACCTAATCTATAGAGATTGTAGGATCCATTTCCATCTTGCATAATACCTCAGAGCAGAGTGGCGCAGCGGAAGCGTGCTGGGCCCATAACCCAGAGGTCGATGGATTGAAACCATCCTCTGCTATCTCTTTTGGCAAATCATGTATTCTAGTTCTCAGCACTTACTAACCACAACATCAATCTGCTATCGTTCCGATTTCATGATGTTTCCTATTGATGGCAAATACATGCAGTTTGTGTCTTTATGGAGTTGTGGCCTCAAATGCCACCACTGCCAACACTGCTTTATAAATATGCCTTATACACATGTATTAGACCATGAACAAGCTATTTAAATCATGATTTACGACTCACTTCACAAACGATAGAAAAGTAGAATGAGTTGGAAACATGGCTTGTATTGAAAGTCATCAACAAACTATTAACTAATAAGTACTTCTTCACAGATTGTGGTAGCGTGGCCGAGCGGTCTAAGGCGCTGCGTTCAGGTCGCAGTCTCCCCTGGAGGCGTGGGTTCGAATCCCACCGCTGCCAGTTGATGTTTTAGTTGCCAAATTCCAGTACCGAAACTTCAACACTAGCTCACTCCACTGCCGAGTTACCACTAGAGCCATATTCTGTGCCTTTCTACATAATCCATCCTCTGCCAAGGCTGTAGACGACCTACCATTCTTTCTGAAGAGTTTAACTCTGGGAACACCAATCACTTTTCCTTACATCCTCCTCAAATGTGCCCTTGTCTGCTTTGCCTGCTTAGAGTTAAGAACAAAGAGTAGGCATCAGCTAAACACAGTATTACCGGGTAGTGTGGCCGAGTGGTCTAAGGCGCTGGATTAAGGCTCCAGTCTCTCTGGAGGCGTGCGTTCAAATCCCACCACTGCCACAAATGTGCAAGCTTTGGTTTCACATGTCTGGGACTTCTGCATATGCCCAAGAGCTATTCAGAAAGGAACTAATCTGAGTTCCCAGCCTTTTTGACCACTAGGGGGGCGAGAAAGAAATCACTAATCTCTGGAGATGAATTCACCGTAATATCAGATTGCTCGTAATGGATGTCTACCCTTAGGTTTCACTTGACTATACATTATATACATATGGCTAACAATTTGCACTGCATAAATACCTAATCTATAGAGATTGTAGGATCCATTTCCATCTTGCATAATACCTCAGAGCAGAGTGGCGCAGCGGAAGCGTGCTGGGCCCATAACCCAGAGGTCGATGGATTGAAACCATCCTCTGCTATCTCTTTTGGCAAATCATGTATTCTAGTTCTCAGCACTTACTAACCACAACATCAATCTGCTATCGTTCCGATTTCATGATGTTTCCTATTGATGGCAAATACATGCAGTTTGTGTCTTTATGGAGTTGTGGCCTCAAATGCCACCACTGCCAACACTGCTTTATAAATATGCCTTATACACATGTATTAGACCATGAACAAGCTATTTAAATCATGATTTACGACTCACTTCACAAACGATAGAAAAGTAGAATGAGTTGGAAACATGGCTTGTATTGAAAGTCATCAACAAACTATTAACTAATAAGTACTTCTTCACAGATTGTGGTAGCGTGGCCGAGCGGTCTAAGGCGCTGCGTTCAGGTCGCAGTCTCCCCTGGAGGCGTGGGTTCGAATCCCACCGCTGCCAGTTGATGTTTTAGTTGCCAAATTCCAGTACCGAAACTTCAACACTAGCTCACTCCACTGCCGAGTTACCACTAGAGCCATATTCTGTGCCTTTCTACATAATCCATCCTCTGCCAAGGCTGTAGACGACCTACCATTCTTTCTGAAGAGTTTAACTCTGGGAACACCAATCACTTTTCCTTACATCCTCCTCAAATGTGCCCTTGTCTGCTTTGCCTGCTTAGAGTTAAGAACAAAGAGTAGGCATCAGCTAAACACAGTATTACCGGGTAGTGTGGCCGAGTGGTCTAAGGCGCTGGATTAAGGCTCCAGTCTCTCTGGAGGCGTGGGTTCAAATCCCACCACTGCCACAAATGTGCAAGCTTTGGTTTCACATGTCTGGGACTTCTGCATATGCCCAAGAGCTATTCAGAAAGGAACTAATCTGAGTTCCCAGAATTTTTGACCACTAGGGGGGCGAGAAAGAAATCACTAATCTCTGGAGATGAATTCACCGTAATATCAGATTGCTCGTAATGGATGTCTACCCTTAGGTTTCACTTGACTATACATTATATACATATGGCTAACAATTTGCACTGCATAAATACCTAATCTATAGAGATTGTAGGATCCATTTCCATCTTGCATAATAACTCAGAGCAGAGTGGCGCAGCGGAAGCGTGCTGGGCCCATAACCCAGAGGTCGATGGATCGAAACCATCCTCTGCTATCTCTTTTGGCAAATCATGTATTCTAGTTCTCAGCACTTACTAACCACAACATCAATCTGCTATCGTTCCGATTTCATGATGTTTCCTATTGATGGCAAATACATGCAGTTTGTGTCTTTATGGAGTTGTGGCCTCAAATGCCACCACTGCCAACACTGCTTTATAAATATGCCTTATACACATGTATTAGACCATGAACAAGCTATTTAAATCATGATTTACGACTCACTTCACAAACGATAGAAAAGTAGAATGAGTTGGAAACATGGCTTGTATTGAAAGTCATGAACAAACTATTAACTAATAAGTACTTCTTCACAGATTGTAGTAGCGTGGCCGAGCGGTCTAAGGCGCTGCGTTCAGGTCGCAGTCTCCCCTGGAGGCGTGAGTTCGAATCCCATCGCTGCCAGTTGATGTTTTAGTTGCCAAATTCCAGTACCGAAACTTCAACACTAGCTCACTCCACTGCCGAGTTACCACTAGAGCCATATTCTGTGCCTTTCTACATAATCCATCCTCTGCCAAGGCTGTAGACGACCTACCATTCTTTCTGAAGAGTTTAACTCTGGGAACACCAATCACTTTTCCTTACATCCTCCTCAAATGTGCCCTTGTCTGCTTTGCCTGCTTAGAGTTAAGAACAAAGAGTAGGCATCAGCTAAACACAGTATTACCGGGTAGTGTGGCCGAGTGGTCTAAGGCGCTGGATTAAGGCTCCAGTCTCTCTGGAGGCGTGGGTTCAAATCCCACCACTGCCACAAATGTGCAAGCTTTGGTTTCACATGTCTGGGACTTCTGCATATGCCCAAGAGCTATTCAGAAAGGAACTAATCTGAGTTCCCAGCCTTTTTGACCACTAGGGGGGCGAGAAAGAAATCACTAATCTCTGGAGATGAATTCACCGTAATATCAGATTGCTCGTAATGGATGTCTACCCTTAGGTTTCACTTGACTATACATTATATATATATGGCTAACAATTTGCACTGCATAAATACCTAATCTATAGAGATTGTAGGATCCATTTCCATCTTGCATAATACCTCAGAGCAGAGTGGCGCAGCGGAAGCGTGCTGGGCCCATAACCCAGAGGTCGATGGATTGAAACCATCCTCTGCTATCTCTTTTGGCAAATCATGTATTCTAGTTCTCAGCACTTACTAACCACAACATCAATCTGCTATCGTTCCGATTTCATGATGTTTCCTATTGATGGCAAATACATGCAGTTTGTGTCTTTATGGAGTTGTGGCCTCAAATGCCACCACTGCCAACACTGCTTTATAAATATGCCTTATACACATGTATTAGACCATGAACAAGCTATTTAAATCATGATTTACGACTCACTTCACAAACGATAGAAAAGTAGAATGAGTTGGAAACATGGCTTGTATTGAAAGTCATCAACAAACTATTAACTAATAAGTACTTCTTCACAGATTGTGGTAGCGTGGCCGAGCGGTCTAAGGCGCTGCGTTCAGGTCGCAGTCTCCCCTGGAGGCGTGGGTTCGAATCCCACCGCTGCCAGTTGATGTTTTAGTTGCCAAATTCCAGTACCGAAACTTCAACACTAGCTCACTCCACTGCCGAGTTACCACTAGAGCCATATTCTGTGCCTTTCTACATAATCCATCCTCTGCCAAGGCTGTAGACGACCTACCATTCTTTCTGAAGAGTTTAACTCTGGGAACACCAATCACTTTTCCTTACATCCTCCTCAAATGTGCCCTTGTCTGCTTTGCCTGCTTAGAGTTAAGAACAAAGAGTAGGCATCAGCTAAACACAGTATTACCGGGTAGTGTGGCCGAGTGGTCTAAGGCGCTGGATTAAGGCTCCAGTCTCTCTGGAGGCGTGCGTTCAAATCCCACCACTGCCACAAATGTGCAAGCTTTGGTTTCACATGTCTGGGACTTCTGCATATGCCCAAGAGCTATTCAGAAAGGAACTAATCTGAGTTCCCAGCCTTTTTGACCACTAGGGGGGCGAGAAAGAAATCACTAATCTCTGGAGATGAATTCACCGTAATATCAGATTGCTCGTAATGGATGTCTACCCTTAGGTTTCACTTGACTATACATTATATACATATGGCTAACAATTTGCACTGCATAAATACCTAATCTATAGAGATTGTAGGATCCATTTCCATCTTGCATAATACCTCAGAGCAGAGTGGCGCAGCGGAAGCGTGCTGGGCCCATAACCCAGAGGTCGATGGATTGAAACCATCCTCTGCTATCTCTTTTGGCAAATCATGTATTCTAGTTCTCAGCACTTACTAACCACAACATCAATCTGCTATCGTTCCGATTTCATGATGTTTCCTATTGATGGCAAATACATGCAGTTTGTGTCTTTATGGAGTTGTGGCCTCAAATGCCACCACTGCCAACACTGCTTTATAAATATGCCTTATACACATGTATTAGACCATGAACAAGCTATTTAAATCATGATTTACGACTCACTTCACAAACGATAGAAAAGTAGAATGAGTTGGAAACATGGCTTGTATTGAAAGTCATCAACAAACTATTAACTAATAAGTACTTCTTCACAGATTGTGGTAGCGTGGCCGAGCGGTCTAAGGCGCTGCGTTCAGGTCGCAGTCTCCCCTGGAGGCGTGGGTTCGAATCCCACCGCTGCCAGTTGATGTTTTAGTTGCCAAATTCCAGTACCGAAACTTCAACACTAGCTCACTCCACTGCCGAGTTACCACTAGAGCCATATTCTGTGCCTTTCTACATAATCCATCCTCTGCCAAGGCTGTAGACGACCTACCATTCTTTCTGAAGAGTTTAACTCTGGGAACACCAATCACTTTTCCTTACATCCTCCTCAAATGTGCCCTTGTCTGCTTTGCCTGCTTAGAGTTAAGAACAAAGAGTAGGCATCAGCTAAACACAGTATTACCGGGTAGTGTGGCCGAGTGGTCTAAGGCGCTGGATTAAGGCTCCAGTCTCTCTGGAGGCGTGGGTTCAAATCCCACCACTGCCACAAATGTGCAAGCTTTGGTTTCACATGTCTGGGACTTCTGCATATGCCCAAGAGCTATTCAGAAAGGAACTAATCTGAGTTCCCAGAATTTTTGACCACTAGGGGGGCGAGAAAGAAATCACTAATCTCTGGAGATGAATTCACCGTAATATCAGATTGCTCGTAATGGATGTCTACCCTTAGGTTTCACTTGACTATACATTATATACATATGGCTAACAATTTGCACTGCATAAATACCTAATCTATAGAGATTGTAGGATCCATTTCCATCTTGCATAATAACTCAGAGCAGAGTGGCGCAGCGGAAGCGTGCTGGGCCCATAACCCAGAGGTCGATGGATCGAAACCATCCTCTGCTATCTCTTTTGGCAAATCATGTATTCTAGTTCTCAGCACTTACTAACCACAACATCAATCTGCTATCGTTCCGATTTCATGATGTTTCCTATTGATGGCAAATACATGCAGTTTGTGTCTTTATGGAGTTGTGGCCTCAAATGCCACCACTGCCAACACTGCTTTATAAATATGCCTTATACACATGTATTAGACCATGAACAAGCTATTTAAATCATGATTTACGACTCACTTCACAAACGATAGAAAAGTAGAATGAGTTGGAAACATGGCTTGTATTGAAAGTCATCAACAAACTATTAACTAATAAGTACTTCTTCACAGATTGTAGTAGCGTGGCCGAGCGGTCTAAGGCGCTGCGTTCAGGTCGCAGTCTCCCCTGGAGGCGTGAGTTCGAATCCCATCGCTGCCAGTTGATGTTTTAGTTGCCAAATTCCAGTACCGAAACTTCAACACTAGCTCACTCCACTGCCGAGTTACCACTAGAGCCATATTCTGTGCCTTTCTACATAATCCATCCTCTGCCAAGGCTGTAGACGACCTACCATTCTTTCTGAAGAGTTTAACTCTGGGAACACCAATCACTTTTCCTTACATCCTCCTCAAATGTGCCCTTGTCTGCTTTGCCTGCTTAGAGTTAAGAACAAAGAGTAGGCATCAGCTAAACACAGTATTACCGGGTAGTGTGGCCGAGTGGTCTAAGGCGCTGGATTAAGGCTCCAGTCTCTCTGGAGGCGTGGGTTCAAATCCCACCACTGCCACAAATGTGCAAGCTTTGGTTTCACATGTCTGGGACTTCTGCATATGCCCAAGAGCTATTCAGAAAGGAACTAATCTGAGTTCCCAGCCTTTTTGACCACTAGGGGGGCGAGAAAGAAATCACTAATCTCTGGAGATGAATTCACCGTAATATCAGATTGCTCGTAATGGATGTCTACCCTTAGGTTTCACTTGACTATACATTATATACATATGGCTAACAATTTGCACTGCATAAATACCTAATCTATAGAGATTGTAGGATCCATTTCCATCTTGCATAATACCTCAGAGCAGAGTGGCGCAGCGGAAGCGTGCTGGGCCCATAACCCAGAGGTCGATGGATTGAAACCATCCTCTGCTATCTCTTTTGGCAAATCATGTATTCTAGTTCTCAGCACTTACTAACCACAACATCAATCTGCTATCGTTCCGATTTCATGATGTTTCCTATTGATGGCAAATACATGCAGTTTGTGTCTTTATGGAGTTGTGGCCTCAAATGCCACCACTGCCAACACTGCTTTATAAATATGCCTTATACACATGTATTAGACCATGAACAAGCTATTTAAATCATGATTTACGACTCACTTCACAAACGATAGAAAAGTAGAATGAGTTGGAAACATGGCTTGTATTGAAAGTCATCAACAAACTATTAACTAATAAGTACTTCTTCACAGATTGTGGTAGCGTGGCCGAGCGGTCTAAGGCGCTGCGTTCAGGTCGCAGTCTCCCCTGGAGGCGTGGGTTCGAATCCCACCGCTGCCAGTTGATGTTTTAGTTGCCAAATTCCAGTACCGAAACTTCAACACTAGCTCACTCCACTGCCGAGTTACCACTAGAGCCATATTCTGTGCCTTTCTACATAATCCATCCTCTGCCAAGGCTGTAGACGACCTACCATTCTTTCTGAAGAGTTTAACTCTGGGAACACCAATCACTTTTCCTTACATCCTCCTCAAATGTGCCCTTGTCTGCTTTGCCTGCTTAGAGTTAAGAACAAAGAGTAGGCATCAGCTAAACACAGTATTACCGGGTAGTGTGGCCGAGTGGTCTAAGGCGCTGGATTAAGGCTCCAGTCTCTCTGGAGGCGTGGGTTCAAATCCCACCACTGCCACAAATGTGCAAGCTTTGGTTTCACATGTCTGGGACTTCTGCATATGCCCAAGAGCTATTCAGAAAGGAACTAATCTGAGTTCCCAGACTTTTTGACCACTAGGGGGGCGAGAAAGAAATCACTAATCTCTGGAGATGAATTCACCGTAATATCAGATTGCTCGTAATGGATGTCTACCCTTAGGTTTCACTTGACTATACATTATATACATATGGCTAACAATTTGCACTGCATAAATACCTAATCTATAGAGATTGTAGGATCCATTTCCATCTTGCATAATAACTCAGAGCAGAGTGGCGCAGCGGAAGCGTGCTGGGCCCATAACCCAGAGGTCGAAGGATCGAAACCATCCTCTGCTATCTCTTTTGGCAAATCATGTATTCTAGTTCTCAGCACTTACTAACCACAACATCAATCTGCTATCGTTCCGATTTCATGATGTTTCCTATTGATGGCAAATACATGCAGTTTGTGTCTTTATGGAGTTGTGGCCTCAAATGCCACCACTGCCAACACTGCTTTATAAATATGCCTTATACACATGTATTAGACCATGAACAAGCTATTTAAATCATGATTTACGACTCACTTCACAAACGATAGAAAAGTAGAATGAGTTGGAAACATGGCTTGTATTGAAAGTCATCAACAAACTATTAACTAATAAGTACTTCTTCACAGATTGTAGTAGCGTGGCCGAGCGGTCTAAGGCGCTGCGTTCAGGTCGCAGTCTCCCCTGGAGGCGTGAGTTCGAATCCCACCGCTGCCAGTTGATGTTTTAGTTGCCAAATTCCAGTACCGAAACTTCAACACTAGCTCACTCCACTGCCGAGTTACCACTAGAGCCATATTCTGTGCCTTTCTACATAATCCATCCTCTGCCAAGGCTGTAGACGACCTACCATTCTTTCTGAAGAGTTTAACTCTGGGAACACCAATCACTTTTCCTTACATCCTCCTCAAATGTGCCCTTGTCTGCTTTGCCTGCTTAGAGTTAAGAACAAAGAGTAGGCATCAGCTAAACACAGTATTACCGGGTAGTGTGGCCGAGTGGTCTAAGGCGCTGGATTAAGGCTCCAGTCTCTCTGGAGGCGTGGGTTCAAATCCCACCACTGCCACAAATGTGCAAGCTTTGGTTTCACATGTCTGGGACTTCTGCATATGCCCAAGAGCTATTCAGAAAGGAACTAATCTGAGTTCCCAGCCTTTTTGACCACTAGGGGGGCGAGAAAGAAATCACTAATCTCTGGAGATGAATTCACCGTAATATCAGATTGCTCGTAATGGATGTCTACCCTTAGGTTTCACTTGACTATACATTATATACATATGGCTAACAATTTGCACTGCATAAATACCTAATCTATAGAGATTGTAGGATCCATTTCCATCTTGCATAATACCTCAGAGCAGAGTGGCGCAGCGGAAGCGTGCTGGGCCCATAACCCAGAGGTCGATGGATCGAAACCATCCTCTGCTATCTCTTTTGGCAAATCATGTATTCTAGTTCTCAGCACTTACTAACCACAACATCAATCTGCTATCGTTCCGATTTCATGATGTTTCCTATTGATGGCAAATACATGCAGTTTGTGTCTTTATGGAGTTGTGGCCTCAAATGCCACCACTGCCAACACTGCTTTATAAATATGCCTTATACACATGTATTAGACCATGAACAAGCTATTTAAATCATGATTTACGACTCACTTCACAAACGATAGAAAAGTAGAATGAGTTGGAAACATGGCTTGTATTGAAAGTCATCAACAAACTATTAACTAATAAGTACTTCTTCACAGATTGTGGTAGCGTGGCCGAGCGGTCTAAGGCGCTGCGTTCAGGTCGCAGTCTCCCCTGGAGGCGTGGGTTCGAATCCCACCGCTGCCAGTTGATGTTTTAGTTGCCAAATTCCAGTACCGAAACTTCAACACTAGCTCACTCCACTGCCGAGTTACCACTAGAGCCATATTCTGTGCCTTTCTACATAATCCATCCTCTGCCAAGGCTGTAGACGACCTACCATTCTTTCTGAAGAGTTTAACTCTGGGAACACCAATCACTTTTCCTTACATCCTCCTCAAATGTGCCCTTGTCTGCTTTGCCTGCTTAGAGTTAAGAACAAAGAGTAGGCATCAGCTAAACACAGTATTACCGGGTAGTGTGGCCGAGTGGTCTAAGGCGCTGGATTAAGGCTCCAGTCTCTCTGGAGGCGTGGGTTCAAATCCCACCACTGCCACAAATGTGCAAGCTTTGGTTTCACATGTCTGGGACTTCTGCATATGCCCAAGAGCTATTCAGAAAGGAACTAATCTGAGTTCCCAGACTTTTTGACCACTAGGGGGGCGAGAAAGAAATCACTAATCTCTGGAGATGAATTCACCGTAATATCAGATTGCTCGTAATGGATGTCTACCCTTAGGTTTCACTTGACTATACATTATATACATATGGCTAACAATTTGCACTGCATAAATACCTAATCTATAGAGATTGTAGGATCCATTTCCATCTTGCATAATAACTCAGAGCAGAGTGGCGCAGCGGAAGCGTGCTGGGCCCATAACCCAGAGGTCGATGGATCGAAACCATCCTCTGCTATCTCTTTTGGCAAATCATGTATTCTAGTTCTCAGCACTTACTAACCACAACATCAATCTGCTATCGTTCCGATTTCATGATGTTTCCTATTGATGGCAAATACATGCAGTTTGTGTCTTTATGGAGTTGTGGCCTCAAATGCCACCACTGCCAACACTGCTTTATAAATATGCCTTATACACATGTATTAGACCATGAACAAGCTATTTAAATCATGATTTACGACTCACTTCACAAACGATAGAAAAGTAGAATGAGTTGGAAACATGGCTTGTATTGAAAGTCATCAACAAACTATTAACTAATAAGTACTTCTTCACAGATTGTAGTAGCGTGGCCGAGCGGTCTAAGGCGCTGCGTTCAGGTCGCAGTCTCCCCTGGAGGCGTGAGTTCGAATCCCACCGCTGCCAGTTGATGTTTTAGTTGCCAAATTCCAGTACCGAAACTTCAACACTAGCTCACTCCACTGCCGAGTTACCACTAGAGCCATATTCTGTGCCTTTCTACATAATCCATCCTCTGCCAAGGCTGTAGACGACCTACCATTCTTTCTGAAGAGTTTAACTCTGGGAACACCAATCACTTTTCCTTACATCCTCCTCAAATGTGCCCTTGTCTGCTTTGCCTGCTTAGAGTTAAGAACAAAGAGTAGGCATCAGCTAAACACAGTATTACCGGGTAGTGTGGCCGAGTGGTCTAAGGCGCTGGATTAAGGCTCCAGTCTCTCTGGAGGCGTGGGTTCAAATCCCACCACTGCCACAAATGTGCAAGCTTTGGTTTCACATGTCTGGGACTTCTGCATATGCCCAAGAGCTATTCAGAAAGGAACTAATCTGAGTTCCCAGCCTTTTTGACCACTAGGGGGGCGAGAAAGAAATCACTAATCTCTGGAGATGAATTCACCGTAATATCAGATTGCTCGTAATGGATGTCTACCCTTAGGTTTCACTTGACTATACATTATATACATATGGCTAACAATTTGCACTGCATAAATACCTAATCTATAGAGATTGTAGGATCCATTTCCATCTTGCATAATACCTCAGAGCAGAGTGGCGCAGCGGAAGCGTGCTGGGCCCATAACCCAGAGGTCGATGGATCGAAACCATCCTCTGCTATCTCTTTTGGCAAATCATGTATTCTAGTTCTCAGCACTTACTAACCACAACATCAATCTGCTATCGTTCCGATTTCATGATGTTTCCTATTGATGGCAAATACATGCAGTTTGTGTCTTTATGGAGTTGTGGCCTCAAATGCCACCACTGCCAACACTGCTTTATAAATATGCCTTATACACATGTATTAGACCATGAACAAGCTATTTAAATCATGATTTACGACTCACTTCACAAACGATAGAAAAGTAGAATGAGTTGGAAACATGGCTTGTATTGAAAGTCATCAACAAACTATTAACTAATAAGTACTTCTTCACAGATTGTGGTAGCGTGGCCGAGCGGTCTAAGGCGCTGCGTTCAGGTCGCAGTCTCCCCTGGAGGCGTGGGTTCGAATCCCACCGCTGCCAGTTGATGTTTTAGTTGCCAAATTCCAGTACCGAAACTTCAACACTAGCTCACTCCACTGCCGAGTTACCACTAGAGCCATATTCTGTGCCTTTCTACATAATCCATCCTCTGCCAAGGCTGTAGACGACCTACCATTCTTTCTGAAGAGTTTAACTCTGGGAACACCAATCACTTTTCCTTACATCCTCCTCAAATGTGCCCTTGTCTGCTTTGCCTGCTTAGAGTTAAGAACAAAGAGTAGGCATCAGCTAAACACAGTATTACCGGGTAGTGTGGCCGAGTGGTCTAAGGCGCTGGATTAAGGCTCCAGTCTCTCTGGAGGCGTGGGTTCAAATCCCACCACTGCCACAAATGTGCAAGCTTTGGTTTCACATGTCTGGGACTTCTGCATATGCCCAAGAGCTATTCAGAAAGGAACTAATCTGAGTTCCCAGACTTTTTGACCACTAGGGGGGCGAGAAAGAAATCACTAATCTCTGGAGATGAATTCACCGTAATATCAGATTGCTCGTAATGGATGTCTACCCTTAGGTTTCACTTGACTATACATTATATACATATGGCTAACAATTTGCACTGCATAAATACCTAATCTATAGAGATTGTAGGATCCATTTCCATCTTGCATAATACCTCAGAGCAGAGTGGCGCAGCGGAAGCGTGCTGGGCCCATAACCCAGAGGTCGATGGATTGAAACCATCCTCTGCTATCTCTTTTGGCAAATCATGTATTCTAGTTCTCAGCACTTACTAACCACAACATCAATCTGCTATCGTTCCGATTTCATGATGTTTCCTATTGATGGCAAATACATGCAGTTTGTGTCTTTATGGAGTTGTGGCCTCAAATGCCACCACTGCCAACACTGCTTTATAAATATGCCTTATACACATGTATTAGACCATGAACAAGCTATTTAAATCATGATTTACGACTCACTTCACAAACGATAGAAAAGTAGAATGAGTTGGAAACATGGCTTGTATTGAAAGTCATCAACAAACTATTAACTAATATGTACTTCTTCACAGATTGTGGTAGCGTGGCCGAGCGGTCTAAGGCGCTGCGTTCAGGTCGCAGTCTCCCCTGGAGGCGTGGGTTCGAATCCCACCGCTGCCAGTTGATGTTTTAGTTGCCAAATTCCAGTACCGAAACTTCAACACTAGCTCACTCCACTGCCGAGTTACCACTAGAGCCATATTCTGTGCCTTTCTACATAATCCATCCTCTGCCAAGGCTGTAGACGACCTACCATTCTTTCTGAAGAGTTTAACTCTGGGAACACCAATCACTTTTCCTTACATCCTCCTCAAATGTGCCCTTGTCTGCTTTGCCTGCTTAGAGTTAAGAACAAAGAGTAGGCATCAGCTAAACACAGTATTACCGGGTAGTGTGGCCGAGTGGTCTAAGGCGCTGGATTAAGGCTCCAGTCTCTCTGGAGGCGTGGGTTCAAATCCCACCACTGCCACAAATGTGCAAGCTTTGGTTTCACATGTCTGGTACTTCTGCATATGCCCAAGAGCTATTCAGAAAGGAACTAATCTGAGTTCCCAGACTTTTTGACCACTAGGGGGGCGAGAAAGAAATCACTAATCTCTGGAGATGAATTCACCGTAATATCAGATTGCTCGTAATGGATGTCTACCCTTAGGTTTCACTTGACTATACATTATATACATATGGCTAACAATTTGCACTGCATAAATACCTAATCTATAGAGATTGTAGGATCCATTTCCATCTTGCATAATAACTCAGAGCAGAGTGGCGCAGCGGAAGCGTGCTGGGCCCATAACCCAGAGGTCGATGGATCGAAACCATCCTCTGCTATCTCTTTTGGCAAATCATGTATTCTAGTTCTCAGCACTTACTAACCACAACATCAATCTGCTATCGTTCCGATTTCATGATGTTTCCTATTGATGGCAAATACATGCAGTTTGTGTCTTTATGGAGTTGTGGCCTCAAATGCCACCACTGCCAACACTGCTTTATAAATATGCCTTATACACATGTATTAGACCATGAACAAGCTATTTAAATCATGATTTACGACTCACTTCACAAACGATAGAAAAGTAGAATGAGTTGGAAACATGGCTTGTATTGAAAGTCATCAACAAACTATTAACTAATAAGTACTTCTTCACAGATTGTAGTAGCGTGGCCGAGCGGTCTAAGGCGCTGCGTTCAGGTCGCAGTCTCCCCTGGAGGCGTGAGTTCGAATCCCACCGCTGCCAGTTGATGTTTTAGTTGCCAAATTCCAGTACCGAAACTTCAACACTAGCTCACTCCACTGCCGAGTTACCACTAGAGCCATATTCTGTGCCTTTCTACATAATCCATCCTCTGCCAAGGCTGTAGACGACCTACCATTCTTTCTGAAGAGTTTAACTCTGGGAACACCAATCACTTTTCCTTACATCCTCCTCAAATGTGCCCTTGTCTGCTTTGCCTGCTTAGAGTTAAGAACAAAGAGTAGGCATCAGCTAAACACAGTATTACCGGGTAGTGTGGCCGAGTGGTCTAAGGCGCTGGATTAAGGCTCCAGTCTCTCTGGAGGCGTGGGTTCAAATCCCACCACTGCCACAAATGTGCAAGCTTTGGTTTCACATGTCTGGGACTTCTGCATATGCCCAAGAGCTATTCAGAAAGGAACTAATCTGAGTTCCCAGCCTTTTTGACCACTAGGGGGGCGAGAAAGAAATCACTAATCTCTGGAGATGAATTCACCGTAATATCAGATTGCTCGTAATGGATGTCTACCCTTAGGTTTCACTTGACTATACATTATATACATATGGCTAACAATTTGCACTGCATAAATACCTAATCTATAGAGATTGTAGGATCCATTTCCATCTTGCATAATACCTCAGAGCAGAGTGGCGCAGCGGAAGCGTGCTGGGCCCATAACCCAGAGGTCGATGGATTGAAACCATCCTCTGCTATCTCTTTTGGCAAATCATGTATTCTAGTTCTCAGCACTTACTAACCACAACATCAATCTGCTATCGTTCCGATTTCATGATGTTTCCTATTGATGGCAAATACATGCAGTTTGTGTCTTTATGGAGTTGTGGCCTCAAATGCCACCACTGCCAACACTGCTTTATAAATATGCCTTATACACATGTATTAGACCATGAACAAGCTATTTAAATCATGATTTACGACTCACTTCACAAACGATAGAAAAGTAGAATGAGTTGGAAACATGGCTTGTATTGAAAGTCATCAACAAACTATTAACTAATAAGTACTTCTTCACAGATTGTGGTAGCGTGGCCGAGCGGTCTAAGGCGCTGCGTTCAGGTCGCAGTCTCCCCTGGAGGCGTGGGTTCGAATCCCACCGCTGCCAGTTGATGTTTTAGTTGCCAAATTCCAGTACCGAAACTTCAACACTAGCTCACTCCACTGCCGAGTTACCACTAGAGCCATATTCTGTGCCTTTCTACATAATCCATCCTCTGCCAAGGCTGTAGACGACCTACCATTCTTTCTGAAGAGTTTAACTCTGGGAACACCAATCACTTTTCCTTACATCCTCCTCAAATGTGCCCTTGTCTGCTTTGCCTGCTTAGAGTTAAGAACAAAGAGTAGGCATCAGCTAAACACAGTATTACCGGGTAGTGTGGCGGAGTGGTCTAAGGCGCTGGATTAAGGCTCCAGTCTCTCTGGAGGCGTGGGTTCAAATCCCACCACTGCCACAAATGTGCAAGCTTTGGTTTCACATGTCTGGGACTTCTGCATATGCCCAAGAGCTATTCAGAAAGGAACTAATCTGAGTTCCCAGACTTTTTGACCACTAGGGGGGCGAGAAAGAAATCACTAATCTCTGGAGATGAATTCACCGTAATATCAGATTGCTCGTAATGGATGTCTACCCTTAGGTTTCACTTGACTATACATTATATACATATGGCTAACAATTTGCACTGCATAAATACCTAATCTATAGAGATTGTAGGATCCATTTCCATCTTGCATAATAACTCAGAGCAGAGTGGCGCAGCGGAAGCGTGCTGGGCCCATAACCCAGAGGTCGATGGATCGAAACCATCCTCTGCTATCTCTTTTGGCAAATCATGTATTCTAGTTCTCAGCACTTACTAACCACAACATCAATCTGCTATCGTTCCGATTTCATGATGTTTCCTATTGATGGCAAATACATGCAGTTTGTGTCTTTATGGAGTTGTGGCCTCAAATGCCACCACTGCCAACACTGCTTTATAAATATGCCTTATACACATGTATTAGACCATGAACAAGCTATTTAAATCATGATTTACGACTCACTTCACAAACGATAGAAAAGTAGAATGAGTTGGAAACATGGCTTGTATTGAAAGTCATCAACAAACTATTAACTAATAAGTACTTCTTCACAGATTGTAGTAGCGTGGCCGAGCGGTCTAAGGCGCTGCGTTCAGGTCGCAGTCTCCCCTGGAGGCGTGGGTTCGAATCCCACCGCTGCCAGTTGATGTTTTAGTTGCCAAATTCCAGTACCGAAACTTCAACACTAGCTCACTCCACTGCCGAGTTACCACTAGAGCCATATTCTGTGCCTTTCTACATAATCCATCCTCTGCCAAGGCTGTAGACGACCTACCATTCTTTCTGAAGAGTTTAACTCTGGGAACACCAATCACTTTTCCTTACATCCTCCTCAAATGTGCCCTTGTCTGCTTTGCCTGCTTAGAGTTAAGAACAAAGAGTAGGCATCAGCTAAACACAGTATTACCGGGTAGTGTGGCCGAGTGGTCTAAGGTGCTGGATTAAGGCTCCAGTCTCTCTGGAGGCGTGGGTTCAAATCCCACCACTGCCACAAATGTGCAAGCTTTGGTTTCACATGTCTGGGACTTCTGCATATGCCCAAGAGCTATTCAGAAAGGAACTAATCTGAGTTCCCAGACTTTTTGACCACTAGGGGGGCGAGAAAGAAATCACTAATCTCTGGAGATGAATTCACCGTAATATCAGATTGCTCGTAATGGATGTCTACCCTTAGGTTTCACTTGACTATACATTATATACATATGGCTAACAATTTGCACTGCATAAATACCTAATCTATAGAGATTGTAGGATCCATTTCCATCTTGCATAATAACTCAGAGCAGAGTGGCGCAGCGGAAGCGTGCTGGGCCCATAACCCAGAGGTCGATGGATTGAAACCATCCTCTGCTATCTCTTTTGGCAAATCATGTATTCTAGTTCTCAGCACTTACTAACCACAACATCAATCTGCTATCGTTCCGATTTCATGATGTTTCCTATTGATGGCAAATACATGCAGTTTGTGTCTTTATGGAGTTGTGGCCTCAAATGCCACCACTGCCAACACTGCTTTATAAATATGCCTTATACACATGTATTAGACCATGAACAAGCTATTTAAATCATGATTTACGACTCACTTCACAAACGATAGAAAAGTAGAATGAGTTGGAAACATGGCTTGTATTGAAAGTCATCAACAAACTATTAACTAATAAGTACTTCTTCACAGATTGTGGTAGCGTGGCCGAGCGGTCTAAGGCGCTGCGTTGAGGTCGCAGTCTCCCCTGGAGGTGTGGGTTCGAATCCCACCGCTGCCAGTTGATGTATTAGTTGCCAATATCCAGTACCGAAACTTCAACACTAGCTCACTCCACTGCCGAGTTACCACTAGAGCCATATTCTGTGCCTTTCTACATAATCCATCCTCTGCCAAGGCTGTAGACGACCTACCATTCTTTCTGAAGAGTTTAACTCTGGGAACACCAATCACTTTTCCTTACATCCTCCTCAAATGTGCCCTTGTCTGCTTTGCCTGCTTAGAGTTAAGAACAAAGAGTAGGCATCAGCTAAACACAGTATTACCGGGTAGTGTGGCCGAGTGGTCTAAGGCGCTGGATTAAGGCTCCAGTCTCTCTGGAGGCGTGGGTTCAAATCCCACCACTGCCACAAATGTGCAAGCTTTGGTTTCACATGTCTGGGACTTCTGCATATGCCCAAGAGCTATTCAGAAAGGAACTAATCTGAGTTCCCAGACTTTTTGACCACTAGGGGGGCGAGAAAGAAATCACTAATCTCTGGAGATGAATTCACCGTAATATCAGATTGCTCGTAATGGATGTCTACCCTTAGGTTTCACTTGACTATACATTATATACATATGGCTAACAATTTGCACTGCATAAATACCTAATCTATAGAGATTGTAGGATCCATTTCCATCTTGCATAATAACTCAGAGCAGAGTGGCGCAGCGGAAGCGTGCTGGGCCCATAACCCAGAGGTCGATGGATTGAAACCATCCTCTGCTATCTCTTTTGGCAAATCATGTATTCTAGTTCTCAGCACTTACTAACCACAACATCAATCTGCTATCGTTCCGATTTCATGATGTTTCCTATTGATGGCAAATACATGCAGTTTGTGTCTTTATGGAGTTGTGGCCTCAAATGCCACCACTGCCAACACTGCTTTATAAATATGCCTTATACACATGTATTAGACCATGAACAAGCTATTTAAATCATGATTTACGACTCACTTCACAAACGATAGAAAAGTAGAATGAGTTGGAAACATGGCTTGTATTGAAAGTCATCAACAAACTATTAACTAATAAGTACTTCTTCACAGATTGTGGTAGCGTGGCCGAGCGGTCTAAGGCGCTGCGTTCAGGTCCCAGTCTCCCCTGGAGGCGTGGGTTCGAATCCCACCGCTGCCAGTTGATGTTTTAGTTGCCAAATTCCAGTACCGAAACTTCAACACTAGCTCACTCCACTGCCGAGTTACCACTAGAGCCATATTCTGTGCCTTTCTACATAATCCATCCTCTGCCAAGGCTGTAGACGACCTACCATTCTTTCTGAAGAGTTTAACTCTGGGAACACCAATCACTTTTCCTTACATCCTCCTCAAATGTGCCCTTGTCTGCTTTGCCTGCTTAGAGTTAAGAACAAAGAGTAGGCATCAGCTAAACACAGTATTACCGGGTAGTGTGGCCGAGTGGTCTAAGGCGCTGGATTAAGGCTCCAGTCTCTCTGGAGGCGTGTGTTCAAATCCCACCACTGCCACAAATGTGCAAGCTTTGGTTTCACATGTCTGGGACTTCTGCATATGCCCAAGAGCTATTCAGAAAGGAACTAATCTGAGTTCCCAGACTTTTTGACCACTAGGGGGGCGAGAAAGAAATCACTAATCTCTGGAGATGAATTCACCGTAATATCAGATTGCTCGTAATGGATGTCTACCCTTAGGTTTCACTTGACTATACATTATATACATATGGCTAACAATTTGCACTGCATATATACCTAATCTATAGAGATTGTAGGATCCATTTCCATCTTGCATAATAACTCAGAGCAGAGTGGCGCAGCGGAAGCGTGCTGGGCCCATAACCCAGAGGTCGATGGATTGAAACCATCCTCTGCTATCTCTTTTGGCAAATCATGTATTCTAGTTCTCAGCACTTACTAACCACAACATCAATCTGCTATCGTTCCGATTTCATGATGTTTCCTATTGATGGCAAATACATGCAGTTTGTGTCTTTATGGAGTTGTGGCCTCAAATGCCACCACTGCCAACACTGCTTTATAAATATGCCTTATACACATGTATTAGACCATGAACAAGCTATTTAAATCATGATTTACGACTCACTTCACAAACGATAGAAAAGTAGAATGAGTTGGAAACATGGCTTGTATTGAAAGTCATCAACAAACTATTAACTAATAAGTACTTCTTCACAGATTGTGGTAGCGTGGCCGAGCGGTCTAAGGCGCTGCGTTCAGGTCGCAGTCTCCCCTGGAGGCGTGCGTTCGAATCCCACCGCTGCCAGTTGATGTTTTAGTTGCCAATATCCAGTACCGAAACTTCAACACTAGCTCACTCCACTGCCGAGTTACCACTAGAGCCATATTCTGTGCCTTTCTACATAATCCATCCTCTGCCAAGGCTGTAGACGACCTACCATTCTTTCTGAAGAGTTTAACTCTGGGAACACCAATCACTTTTCCTTACATCCTCCTCAAATGTGCCCTTGTCTGCTTTGCCTGCTTAGAGTTAAGAACAAAGAGTAGGCATCAGCTAAACACAGTATTACCGGGTAGTGTGGCCGAGTGGTCTAAGGTGCTGGATTAAGGCTCCAGTCTCTCTGGAGGCGTGGGTTCAAATCCCACCACTGCCACAAATGTGCAAGCTTTGGTTTCACATGTCTGGGACTTCTGCATATGCCCAAGAGCTATTCAGAAAGGAACTAATCTGAGTTCCCAGACTTTTTGACCACTAGGGGGGCGAGAAAGAAATCACTAATCTCTGGAGATGAATTCACCGTAATATCAGATTGCTCGTAATGGATGTCTACCCTTAGGTTTCACTTGACTATACATTATATACATATGGCTAACAATTTGCACTGCATAAATACCTAATCTATAGAGATTGTAGGATCCATTTCCATCTTGCATAATAACTCAGAGCAGAGTGGCGCAGCGGAAGCGTGCTGGGCCCATAACCCAGAGGTCGATGGATTGAAACCATCCTCTGCTATCTCTTTTGGCAAATCATGTATTCTAGTTCTCAGCACTTACTAACCACAACATCAATCTGCTATCGTTCCGATTTCATGATGTTTCCTATTGATGGCAAATACATGCAGTTTGTGTCTTTATGGAGTTGTGGCCTCAAATGCCACCACTGCCAACACTGCTTTATAAATATGCCTTATACACATGTATTAGACCATGAACAAGCTATTTAAATCATGATTTACGACTCACTTCACAAACGATAGAAAAGTAGAATGAGTTGGAAACATGGCTTGTATTGAAAGTCATCAACAAACTATTAACTAATAAGTACTTCTTCACAGATTGTGGTAGCGTGGCCGAGCGGTCTAAGGCGCTGCGTTGAGGTCGCAGTCTCCCCTGGAGGTGTGGGTTCGAATCCCACCGCTGCCAGTTGATGTATTAGTTGCCAATATCCAGTACCGAAACTTCAACACTAGCTCACTCCACTGCCGAGTTACCACTAGAGCCATATTCTGTGCCTTTCTACATAATCCATCCTCTGCCAAGGCTGTAGACGACCTACCATTCTTTCTGAAGAGTTTAACTCTGGGAACACCAATCACTTTTCCTTACATCCTCCTCAAATGTGCCCTTGTCTGCTTTGCCTGCTTAGAGTTAAGAACAAAGAGTAGGCATCAGCTAAACACAGTATTACCGGGTAGTGTGGCCGAGTGGTCTAAGGTGCTGGATTAAGGCTCCAGTCTCTCTGGAGGCGTGGGTTCAAATCCCACCACTGCCACAAATGTGCAAGCTTTGGTTTCACATGTCTGGGACTTCTGCATATGCCCAAGAGCTATTCAGAAAGGAACTAATCTGAGTTCCCAGACTTTTTGACCACTAGGGGGGCGAGAAAGAAATCACTAATCTCTGGAGATGAATTCACCGTAATATCAGATTGCTCGTAATGGATGTCTACCCTTAGGTTTCACTTGACTATACATTATATACATATGGCTAACAATTTGCACTGCATAAATACCTAATCTATAGAGATTGTAGGATCCATTTCCATCTTGCATAATAACTCAGAGCAGAGTGGCGCAGCGGAAGCGTGCTGGGCCCATAACCCAGAGGTCGATGGATTGAAACCATCCTCTGCTATCTCTTTTGGCAAATCATGTATTCTAGTTCTCAGCACTTACTAACCACAACATCAATCTGCTATCGTTCCGATTTCATGATGTTTCCTATTGATGGCAAATACATGCAGTTTGTGTCTTTATGGAGTTGTGGCCTCAAATGCCACCACTGCCAACACTGCTTTATAAATATGCCTTATACACATGTATTAGACCATGAACAAGCTATTTAAATCATGATTTACGACTCACTTCACAAACGATAGAAAAGTAGAATGAGTTGGAAACATGGCTTGTATTGAAAGTCATCAACAAACTATTAACTAATAAGTACTTCTTCACAGATTGTGGTAGCGTGGCCGAGCGGTCTAAGGCGCTGCGTTGAGGTCGCAGTCTCCCCTGGAGGTGTGGGTTCGAATCCCACCGCTGCCAGTTGATGTATTAGTTGCCAATATCCAGTACCGAAACTTCAACACTAGCTCACTCCACTGCCGAGTTACCACTAGAGCCATATTCTGTGCCTTTCTACATAATCCATCCTCTGCCAAGGCTGTAGACGACCTACCATTCTTTCTGAAGAGTTTAACTCTGGGAACACCAATCACTTTTCCTTACATCCTCCTCAAATGTGCCCTTGTCTGCTTTGCCTGCTTAGAGTTAAGAACAAAGAGTAGGCATCAGCTAAACACAGTATTACCGGGTAGTGTGGCCGAGTGGTCTAAGGCGCTGGATTAAGGCTCCAGTCTCTCTGGAGGCGTGGGTTCAAATCCCACCACTGCCACAAATGTGCAAGCTTTGGTTTCACATGTCTGGGACTTCTGCATATGCCCAAGAGCTATTCAGAAAGGAACTAATCTGAGTTCCCAGACTTTTTGACCACTAGGGGGGCGAGAATGAAATCACTAATCTCTGGAGATGAATTCACCGTAATATCAGATTGCTCGTAATGGATGTCTACCCTTAGGTTTCACTTGACTATACATTATATACATATGGCTAACAATTTGCACTGCATAAATACCTAATCTATAGAGATTGTAGGATCCATTTCCATCTTGCATAATAACTCAGAGCAGAGTGGCGCAGCGGAAGCGTGCTGGGCCCATAACCCAGAGGTCGATGGATCGAAACCATCCTCTGCTATCTCTTTTGGCAAATCATGTATTCTAGTTCTCAGCACTTACTAACCACAACATCAATCTGCTATCGTTCCGATTTCATGATGTTTCCTATTGATGGCAAATACATGCAGTTTGTGTCTTTATGGAGTTGTGGCCTCAAATGCCACCACTGCCAACACTGCTTTATAAATATGCCTTATACACATGTATTAGACCATGAACAAGCTATTTAAATCATGATTTACGACTCACTTCACAAACGATAGAAAAGTAGAATGAGTTGGAAACATGGCTTGTATTGAAAGTCATCAACAAACTATTAACTAATAAGTACTTCTTCACAGATTGTGGTAGCGTGGCCGAGCGGTCTAAGGCGCTGCGTTCAGGTCGCAGTCTCCCCTGGAGGCGTGGGTTCGAATCCCACCGCTGCCAGTTGATGTTTTAGTTGCCAAATTCCAGTACCGAAACTTCAACACTAGCTCACTCCACTGCCGAGTTACCACTAGAGCCATATTCTGTGCCTTTCTACATAATCCATCCTCTGCCAAGGCTGTAGACGACCTACCATTCTTTCTGAAGAGTTTAACTCTGGGAACACCAATCACTTTTCCTTACATCCTCCTCAAATGTGCCCTTGTCTGCTTTGCCTGCTTAGAGTTAAGAACAAAGAGTAGGCATCAGCTAAACACAGTATTACCGGGTAGTGTGGCCGAGTGGTCTAAGGCGCTGGATTAAGGCTCCAGTCTCTCTGGAGGCGTGTGTTCAAATCCCACCACTGCCACAAATGTGCAAGCTTTGGTTTCACATGTCTGGGACTTCTGCATATGCCCAAGAGCTATTCAGAAAGGAACTAATCTGAGTTCCCAGACTTTTTGACCACTAGGGGGGCGAGAAAGAAATCACTAATCTCTGGAGATGAATTCACCGTAATATCAGATTGCTCGTAATGGATGTCTACCCTTAGGTTTCACTTGACTATACATTATATACATATGGCTAACAATTTGCACTGCATATATACCTAATCTATAGAGATTGTAGGATCCATTTCCATCTTGCATAATAACTCAGAGCAGAGTGGCGCAGCGGAAGCGTGCTGGGCCCATAACCCAGAGGTCGATGGATTGAAACCATCCTCTGCTATCTCTTTTGGCAAATCATGTATTCTAGTTCTCAGCACTTACTAACCACAACATCAATCTGCTATCGTTCCGATTTCATGATGTTTCCTATTGATGGCAAATACATGCAGTTTGTGTCTTTATGGAGTTGTGGCCTCAAATGCCACCACTGCCAACACTGCTTTATAAATATGCCTTATACACATGTATTAGACCATGAACAAGCTATTTAAATCATGATTTACGACTCACTTCACAAACGATAGAAAAGTAGAATGAGTTGGAAACATGGCTTGTATTGAAAGTCATCAACAAACTATTAACTAATAAGTACTTCTTCACAGATTGTGGTAGCGTGGCCGAGCGGTCTAAGGCGCTGCGTTCAGGTCGCAGTCTCCCCTGGAGGCGTGCGTTCGAATCCCACCGCTGCCAGTTGATGTTTTAGTTGCCAATATCCAGTACCGAAACTTCAACACTAGCTCACTCCACTGCCGAGTTACCACTAGAGCCATATTCTGTGCCTTTCTACATAATCCATCCTCTGCCAAGGCTGTAGACGACCTACCATTCTTTCTGAAGAGTTTAACTCTGGGAACACCAATCACTTTTCCTTACATCCTCCTCAAATGTGCCCTTGTCTGCTTTGCCTGCTTAGAGTTAAGAACAAAGAGTAGGCATCAGCTAAACACAGTATTACCGGGTAGTGTGGCCGAGTGGTCTAAGGTGCTGGATTAAGGCTCCAGTCTCTCTGGAGGCGTGGGTTCAAATCCCACCACTGCCACAAATGTGCAAGCTTTGGTTTCACATGTCTGGGACTTCTGCATATGCCCAAGAGCTATTCAGAAAGGAACTAATCTGAGTTCCCAGACTTTTTGACCACTAGGGGGGCGAGAAAGAAATCACTAATCTCTGGAGATGAATTCACCGTAATATCAGATTGCTCGTAATGGATGTCTACCCTTAGGTTTCACTTGACTATACATTATATACATATGGCTAACAATTTGCACTGCATAAATACCTAATCTATAGAGATTGTAGGATCCATTTCCATCTTGCATAATAACTCAGAGCAGAGTGGCGCAGCGGAAGCGTGCTGGGCCCATAACCCAGAGGTCGATGGATTGAAACCATCCTCTGCTATCTCTTTTGGCAAATCATGTATTCTAGTTCTCAGCACTTACTAACCACAACATCAATCTGCTATCGTTCCGATTTCATGATGTTTCCTATTGATGGCAAATACATGCAGTTTGTGTCTTTATGGAGTTGTGGCCTCAAATGCCACCACTGCCAACACTGCTTTATAAATATGCCTTATACACATGTATTAGACCATGAACAAGCTATTTAAATCATGATTTACGACTCACTTCACAAACGATAGAAAAGTAGAATGAGTTGGAAACATGGCTTGTATTGAAAGTCATCAACAAACTATTAACTAATAAGTACTTCTTCACAGATTGTGGTAGCGTGGCCGAGCGGTCTAAGGCGCTGCGTTGAGGTCGCAGTCTCCCCTGGAGGTGTGGGTTCGAATCCCACCGCTGCCAGTTGATGTATTAGTTGCCAATATCCAGTACCGAAACTTCAACACTAGCTCACTCCACTGCCGAGTTACCACTAGAGCCATATTCTGTGCCTTTCTACATAATCCATCCTCTGCCAAGGCTGTAGACGACCTACCATTCTTTCTGAAGAGTTTAACTCTGGGAACACCAATCACTTTTCCTTACATCCTCCTCAAATGTGCCCTTGTCTGCTTTGCCTGCTTAGAGTTAAGAACAAAGAGTAGGCATCAGCTAAACACAGTATTACCGGGTAGTGTGGCCGAGTGGTCTAAGGCGCTGGATTAAGGCTCCAGTCTCTCTGGAGGCGTGGGTTCAAATCCCACCACTGCCACAAATGTGCAAGCTTTGGTTTCACATGTCTGGGACTTCTGCATATGCCCAAGAGCTATTCAGAAAGGAACTAATCTGAGTTCCCAGACTTTTTGACCACTAGGGGGGCGAGAAAGAAATCACTAATCTCTGGAGATGAATTCACCGTAATATCAGATTGCTCGTAATGGATGTCTACCCTTAGGTTTCACTTGACTATACATTATATACATATGGCTAACAATTTGCACTGCATAAATACCTAATCTATAGAGATTGTAGGATCCATTTCCATCTTGCATAATAACTCAGAGCAGAGTGGCGCAGCGGAAGCGTGCTGGGCCCATAACCCAGAGGTCGATGGATCGAAACCATCCTCTGCTATCTCTTTTGGCAAATCATGTATTCTAGTTCTCAGCACTTACTAACCACAACATCAATCTGCTATCGTTCCGATTTCATGATGTTTCCTATTGATGGCAAATACATGCAGTTTGTGTCTTTATGGAGTTGTGGCCTCAAATGCCACCACTGCCAACACTGCTTTATAAATATGCCTTATACACATGTATTAGACCATGAACAAGCTATTTAAATCATGATTTACGACTCACTTCACAAACGATAGAAAAGTAGAATGAGTTGGAAACATGGCTTGTATTGAAAGTCATCAACAAACTATTAACTAATAAGTACTTCTTCACAGATTGTGGTAGCGTGGCCGAGCGGTCTAAGGCGCTGCGTTCAGGTCGCAGTCTCCCCTGGAGGCGTGGGTTCGAATCCCACCGCTGCCAGTTGATGTTTTAGTTGCCAAATTCCAGTACCGAAACTTCAACACTAGCTCACTCCACTGCCGAGTTACCACTAGAGCCATATTCTGTGCCTTTCTACATAATCCATCCTCTGCCAAGGCTGTAGACGACCTACCATTCTTTCTGAAGAGTTTAACTCTGGGAACACCAATCACTTTTCCTTACATCCTCCTCAAATGTGCCCTTGTCTGCTTTGCCTGCTTAGAGTTAAGAACAAAGAGTAGGCATCAGCTAAACACAGTATTACCGGGTAGTGTGGCCGAGTGGTCTAAGGCGCTGGATTAAGGCTCCAGTCTCTCTGGAGGCGTGTGTTCAAATCCCACCACTGCCACAAATGTGCAAGCTTTGGTTTCACATGTCTGGGACTTCTGCATATGCCCAAGAGCTATTCAGAAAGGAACTAATCTGAGTTCCCAGACTTTTTGACCACTAGGGGGGCGAGAAAGAAATCACTAATCTCTGGAGATGAATTCACCGTAATATCAGATTGCTCGTAATGGATGTCTACCCTTAGGTTTCACTTGACTATACATTATATACATATGGCTAACAATTTGCACTGCATATATACCTAATCTATAGAGATTGTAGGATCCATTTCCATCTTGCATAATAACTCAGAGCAGAGTGGCGCAGCGGAAGCGTGCTGGGCCCATAACCCAGAGGTCGATGGATTGAAACCATCCTCTGCTATCTCTTTTGGCAAATCATGTATTCTAGTTCTCAGCACTTACTAACCACAACATCAATCTGCTATCGTTCCGATTTCATGATGTTTCCTATTGATGGCAAATACATGCAGTTTGTGTCTTTATGGAGTTGTGGCCTCAAATGCCACCACTGCCAACACTGCTTTATAAATATGCCTTATACACATGTATTAGACCATGAACAAGCTATTTAAATCATGATTTACGACTCACTTCACAAACGATAGAAAAGTAGAATGAGTTGGAAACATGGCTTGTATTGAAAGTCATCAACAAACTATTAACTAATAAGTACTTCTTCACAGATTGTGGTAGCGTGGCCGAGCGGTCTAAGGCGCTGCGTTCAGGTCGCAGTCTCCCCTGGAGGCGTGCGTTCGAATCCCACCGCTGCCAGTTGATGTTTTAGTTGCCAATATCCAGTACCGAAACTTCAACACTAGCTCACTCCACTGCCGAGTTACCACTAGAGCCATATTCTGTGCCTTTCTACATAATCCATCCTCTGCCAAGGCTGTAGACGACCTACCATTCTTTCTGAAGAGTTTAACTCTGGGAACACCAATCACTTTTCCTTACATCCTCCTCAAATGTGCCCTTGTCTGCTTTGCCTGCTTAGAGTTAAGAACAAAGAGTAGGCATCAGCTAAACACAGTATTACCGGGTAGTGTGGCCGAGTGGTCTAAGGCGCTGGATTAAGGCTCCAGTCTCTCTGGAGGCGTGGGTTCAAATCCCACCACTGCCACAAAAGTGCAAGCTTTGGTTTCACATGTCTGGGACTTCTGCATATGCCCAAGAGCTATTCAGAAAGGAACTAATCTGAGTTCCCAGACTTTTTGACCACTAGGGGGGCGAGAAAGAAATCACTAATCTCTGGAGATGAATTCACCGTAATATCAGATTGCTCGTAATGGATGTCTACCCTTAGGTTTCACTTGACTATACATTATATACATATGGCTAACAATTTGCACTGCATAAATACCTAATCTATAGAGATTGTAGGATCCATTTCCATCTTGCATAATAACTCAGAGCAGAGTGGCGCAGCGGAAGCGTGCTGGGCCCATAACCCAGAGGTCGATGGATCGAAACCATCCTCTGCTATCTCTTTTGGCAAATCATGTATTCTAGTTCTCAGCACTTACTAACCACAACATCAATCTGCTATCGTTCCGATTTCATGATGTTTCCTATTGATGGCAAATACATGCAGTTTGTGTCTTTATGGAGTTGTGGCCTCAAATGCCACCACTGCCAACACTGCTTTATAAATATGCCTTATACACATGTATTAGACCATGAACAAGCTATTTAAATCATGATTTACGACTCACTTCACAAACGATAGAAAAGTAGAATGAGTTGGAAACATGGCTTGTATTGAAAGTCATCAACAAACTATTAACTAATAAGTACTTCTTCACATATTGTGGTAGCGTGGCCGAGCGGTCTAAGGCGCTGCGTTCAGGTCGCAGTCTCCCCTGGAGGCGTGGGTTCGAATCCCACCGCTGCCATTTGATGTTTTAGGTGCCAAATTCCAGTACCGAAACTTCAACACTAGCTCACTCCACTGCCGAGTTACCACTAGAGCCATATTCTGTGCCTTTCTACATAATCCATCCTCTGCCAAGGCTGTAGACGACCTACCATTCTTTCTGAAGAGTTTAACTCTGGGAACACCAATCACTTTTCCTTACATCCTCCTCAAATGTGCCCTTGTCTGCTTTGCCTGCTTAGAGTTAAGAACAAAGAGTAGGCATCAGCTAAACACAGTATTACCGGGTAGTGTGGCCGAGTGGTCTAAGGCGCTGGATTAAGGCTCCAGTCTCTCTGGAGGCGTGGGTTCAAATCCCACCACTGCCACAAATGTGCAAGCTTTGGTTTCACATGTCTGGGACTTCTGCATATGCCCAAGAGCTATTCAGAAAGGAACTAATCTGAGTTCCCAGACTTTTTGACCACTAGGGGGGCGAGAAAGAAATCACTAATCTCTGGAGATGAATTCACCGTAATATCAGATTGCTCGTAATGGATGTCTACCCTTAGGTTTCACTTGACTATACATTATATACATATGGCTAACAATTTGCACTGCATAAATACCTAATCTATAGAGATTGTAGGATCCATTTCCATCTTGTATAATAACTCAGAGCAGAGTGGCGCAGCGGAAGCGTGCTGGGCCCATAACCCAGAGGTCGATGGATCGAAACCATCCTCTGCTATCTCTTTTGGCAAATCATGTATTCTAGTTCTCAGCACTTACTAACCACAACATCAATCTGCTATCGTTCTGATTTCATGATGTTTCCTATTGATGGCAAATACATGCAGTTTGTGTCTTTATGGAGTTGTGGCCTCAAATGCCACCACTGCCAACACTGCTTTATAAATATGCCTTATACACATGTATTAGACCATGAACAAGCTATTTAAATCATGATTTACGACTCACTTCACAAACGATAGAAAAGTAGAATGAGTTGGAAACATGGCTTGTATTGAAAGTCATCAACAAACTATTAACTAATAAGTACTTCTTCACAGATTGTGGTAGCGTGGCCGAGCGGTCTAAGGCGCTGCGTTCAGGTCGCAGTTTCCCCTGTAGGCGTGGTTTTGAATCCCACCGCTGCCAGTTGATGTTTTAGTTGCCAAATTCCAGTACCGAAACTTCAACACTAGCTCACTCCACTGCCGAGTTACCACTAGAGCCATATTCTGTGCCTTTCTACATAATCCATCCTCTGCCAAGGCTGTAGACGACCTACCATTCTTTCTGAAGAGTTTAACTCTGGGAACACCAATCACTTTTCCTTACATCCTCCTCAAATGTGCCCTTGTCTGCTTTGCCTGCTTAGAGTTAAGAACAAAGAGTAGGCATCAGCTAAACACAGTATTACCGGGTAGTGTGGCCGAGTGGTCTAAGGCGCTGGATTAAGGCTCCAGTCTCTCTGGAGGCGTGGGTTCAAATCCCACCACTGCCACAAATGTGCAAGCTTTGGTTTCACATGTCTGGGACTTCTGCATATGCCCAAGAGCTATTCAGAAAGGAACTAATCTGAGTTCCCAGACTTTTTGACCACTAGGGGGGGCGAGAAAGAAATCACTAATCTCTGGAGATGAATTCACCGTAATATCAGATTGCTCGTAATGGATGTCTACCCTTAGGTTTCACTTGACTATACATTATATACATATGGCTAACAATTTGCACTGCATAAATACCTAATCTATAGAGATTGTAGGATCCATTTCCATCTTGCATAACAACTCAGAGCAGAGTGGCGCAGCGGAAGCGTGCTGGGCCCATAACCCAGAGGTCGATGGATCGAAACCATCCTCTGCTATCTCTTTTGGCAAATCATGTATTCTAGTTCTCAGCACTTACTAACCACAACATCAATCTGCTATCGTTCCGATTTCATGATGTTTCCTATTGATGGCAAATACATGCAGTTTGTGTCTTTATGGAGTTGTGGCCTCAAATGCCACCACTGCCAACACTGCTTTATAAATATGCCTTATACACATGTATTAGACCATGAACAAGCTATTTAAATCATGATTTACGACTCACTTCACAAACGATAGAAAAGTAGAATGAGTTGGAAACATGGCTTGTATTGAAAGTCATCAACAAACTATTAACTAATAAGTACTTCTTCACAGATTGTGGTAGCGTGGCCGAGCGGTCTAAGGCGCTGCGTTCAGGTCGCAGTCTCCCCTGGAGGCGTGGGTTCGAATCCCACCGCTGCCAGTTGATGTTTTAGTTGCCAAATTCCAGTACCGAAACTTCAACACTAGCTCACTCCACTGCCGAGTTACCACTAGAGCCATATTCTGTGCCTTTCTACATAATCCATCCTCTGCCAAGGCTGTAGACGACCTACCATTCTTTCTGAAGAGTTTAACTCTGGGAACACCAATCACTTTTCCTTACATCCTCCTCAAATGTGCCCTTGTCTGCTTTGCCTGCTTAGAGTTAAGAACAAAGAGTAGGCATCAGCTAAACATAGTATTACCGGGTAGTGTGGCCGAGTGGTCTAAGGCGCTGGATTAAGGCTCCAGTCTCTCTGGAGGCGTGGGTTCAAATCCCACCACTGCCACAAATGTGCAAGCTTTGGTTTCACATGTCTGGGACTTCTGCATATGCCCAAGAGCTATTCAGAAAGGAACTAATCTGAGTTCCCAGACTTTTTGACCACTAGGGGGGCGAGAAAGAAATCACTAATCTCTGGAGATGAATTCACCGTAATATCAGATTGCTCGTAATGGATGTCTACCCTTAGGTTTCACTTGACTATACATTATATACATATGGCTAACAATTTGCACTGCATAAATACCTAATCTATAGAGATTGTAGGATCCATTTCCATCTTGCATAATAACTCAGAGCAGAGTGGTGCAGCGGAAGCGTGCTGGGCCCATAACCCAGAGGTCGATGGATCGAAACCATCCTCTGCTATCTCTTTTGGCAAATCATGTATTCTAGTTCTCAGCACTTACTAACCACAACATCAATCTGCTATCGTTCCGATTTCATGATGTTTCCTATTGATGGCAAATACATGCAGTTTGTGTCTTTATGGAGTTGTGGCCTCAAATGCCACCACTGCCAACACTGCTTTATAAATATGCCTTATACACATGTATTAGACCATGAACAAGCTATTTAAATCATGATTTACGACTCACTTCACAAACGATAGAAAAGTAGAATGAGTTGGAAACATGGCTTGTATTGAAAGTCATCAACAAACTATTAACTAATAAGTACTTCTTCACAGATTGTGGTAGCGTGGCCGAGCGGTCTAAGGCGCTGCGTTCAGGTCGCAGTCTCCCCTGGAGGCGTGGTTTTGAATCCCACCGCTGCCAGTTGATGTTTTAGTTGCCAAATTCCAGTACCGAAACTTCAACACTAGCTCACTCCACTGCCGAGTTACCACTAGAGCCATATTCTGTGCCTTTCTACATAATCCATCCTCTGCCAAGGCTGTAGACGACCTACCATTCTTTCTGAAGAGTTTAACTCTGGGAACACCAATCACTTTTCCTTACATCCTCCTCAAATGTGCCCTTGTCTGCTTTGCCTGCTTAGAGTTAAGAACAAAGAGTAGGCATCAGCTAAACACAGTATTACCGGGTAGTGTGGCCGAGTGGTCTAAGGCGCTGGATTAAGGCTCCAGTCTCTCTGGAGGCGTGGGTTCAAATCCCACCACTGCCACAAATGTGCAAGCTTTGGTTTCACATGTCTGGGACTTCTGCATATGCCCAAGAGCTATTCAGAAAGGAACTAATCTGAGTTCCCAGACTTTTTGACCACTAGGGGGGCGAGAAAGAAATCACTAATCTCTGGAGATGAATTCACCGTAATATCAGATTGCTCGTAATGGATGTCTACCCTTAGGTTTCACTTGACTATACATTATATACATATGGCTAACAATTTGCACTGCATAAATACCTAATCTATAGAGATTGTAGGATCCATTTCCATCTTGCATAATAACTCAGAGCAGAGTGGCGCAGCGGAAGCGTGCTGGGCCCATAACCCAGAGGTCGATGGATCGAAACCATCCTCTGCTATCTCTTTTGGCAAATCATGTATTCTAGTTCTCAGCACTTACTAACCACAACATCAATCTGCTATCGTTCCGATTTCATGATGTTTCCTATTGATGGCAAATACATGCAGTTTGTGTCTTTATGGAGTTGTGGCCTCAAATGCCACCACTGCCAACACTGCTTTATAAATATGCCTTATACACATGTATTAGACCATGAACAAGCTATTTAAATCATGATTTACGACTCACTTCACAAACGATAGAAAAGTAGAATGAGTTGGAAACATGGCTTGTATTGAAAGTCATCAACAAACTATTAACTAATAAGTACTTCTTCACAGATTGTGGTAGCGTGGCCGAGCGGTCTAAGGCGCTGCGTTCAGGTCGCAGTCTCCCCTGGAGGCGTGGGTTCGAATCCCACCGCTGCCAGTTGATGTTTTAGTTGCCAAATTCCAGTACCGAAACTTCAACACTAGCTCACTCCACTGCCGAGTTACCACTAGAGCCATATTCTGTGCCTTTCTACATAATCCATCCTCTGCCAAGGCTGTAGACGACCTACCATTCTTTCTGAAGAGTTTAACTCTGGGAACACCAATCACTTTTCCTTACATCCTCCTCAAATGTGCCCTTGTCTGCTTTGCCTGCTTAGAGTTAAGAACAAAGAGTAGGCATCAGCTAAACACAGTATTACCGGGTAGTGTGGCCGAGTGGTCTAAGGCGCTGGATTAAGGCTCCAGTCTCTCTGGAGGCGTGGGTTCAAATCCCACCACTGCCACAAATGTGCAAGCTTTGGTTTCACATGTCTGGGACTTCTGCATATGCCCAAGAGCTATTCAGAAAGGAACTAATCTGAGTTCCCAGACTTTTTGACCACTAGGGGGGCGAGAAAGAAATCACTAATCTCTGGAGATGAATTCACCGTAATATCAGATTGCTCGTAATGGATGTCTACCCTTAGGTTTCACTTGACTATACATTATATACATATGGCTAACAATTTGCACTGCATAAATACCTAATCTATAGAGATTGTAGGATCCATTTCCATCTTGCATAATAACTCAGAGCAGAGTGGCGCAGCGGAAGCGTGCTGGGCCCATAACCCAGAGGTCGATGGATCGAAACCATCCTCTGCTATCTCTTTTGGCAAATCATGTATTCTAGTTCTCAGCACTTACTAACCACAACATCAATCTGCTATCGTTCCGATTTCATGATGTTTCCTATTGATGACAAATACATGCAGTTTGTGTCATTATGGAGTTGTGGCCTCAAATGCCACCACTGCCAACACTGCTTTATAAATATGCCTTATACACATGTATTAGACCATGAACAAGCTATTTAAATCATGATTTACGACTCACTTCACAAACGATAGAAAAGTAGAATGAGTTGGAAACATGGCTTGTATTGAAAGTCATCAACAAACTATTAACTAATAAGTACTTCTTCACAGATTGTGGTAGCGTGGCCGAGCGGTCTAAGGCGCTGCGTTCAGGTCGCAGTCTCCCCTGGAGGCGTGGGTTCGAATCCCACCGCTGCCAGTTGAGGTTTTAGGTGCCAAATTCCAGTACCGAAACTTCAACACTAGCTCACTCCACTGCCGAGTTACCACTAGAGCCATATTCTGTGCCTTTCTACATAATCCATCCTCTGCCAAGGCTGTAGACGACCTACCATTCTTTCTGAAGAGTTTAACTCTGGGAACACCAATCACTTTTCCTTACATCCTCCTCAAATGTGCCCTTGTCTGCTTTGCCTGCTTAGAGTTAAGAACAAAGAGTAGGCATCAGCTAAACACAGTATTACCGGGTAGTGTGGCCGAGTGGTCTAAGGCGCTGGATTAAGGCTCCAGTCTCTCTGGAGGCGTGGGTTCAAATCCCACCACTGCCACAAATTTGCAAGCTTTGGTTTCACATGTCTGGGACTTCTGCATATGCCCAAGAGCTAGTCAGAAAGAACTAATCTGAGTTCCCAGAGTTTTTGGCCACTAGGGGGGCGAGAAAGAAAGTCACTAATCTCTGGAGATGAATTCACCGTAATATCAGATTGCTCGTAATGCATGTCTACCCTTAGGTTTCACTTGACTATACATTATGTACATTTGGCTAACAATTTGCACTGCATAAATACCTAATCTATAGAGATTGTAGGATCCATTTCCATCTTGTATAATAACTCAGAGCAGAGTGGCGCAGCGGAAGCGTGCTGGGCCCATAACCCAGAGGTCGATGGATCGAAACCATCCTCTGCTATCTCTTTTGGCAATTCATGTATTCTAGTTCTCAGCACTTACTAACCACAACATCAATCTGCTATCGTTCCGATTTCATGATGTTTCCTATTGATGGCAAATACATGCAGTTTGTGTCTTTATGGAGTTGTGGCCTCAAATGCCACCACTGCCAACACTGCTTTATAAATATGCCTTATACAAATGTATTAGACCATGAACAAGCTATTTAAATCATGATTTACGACTCACTTCACAAACGATATAAAAGTAGAATGAGTTGGAAACATGGCTTGTATTGAAAGTCATCAACAAACTATTAACTAATAAGTACTTCTTCACAGATTGTGGTAGCGTGGCCGAGCGGTCTAAGGCGCTGCGTTCAGGTCGCAGTCTCCCCTGAAGCCGTGGGTTCGAATCCCACCGCTGCCAGTTGATGTTTTAGGTGCCAAATTCCAGTACCGAAACTTCAACACTAGCTCACTCCACTGCCAGTTACCACTAGAGCCATATTCTGTGCCTTTCTACATAATCCATCCTCTGCCAAGGCTGTAGACGACCTACCATTCTTTCTGAAGAGTTTAAGTCTGGGAACACCAATCACTTTTCCTTACATCCTCCTCAAATGTGCCCTTGTCTGCTTTGCCTGCTTAGAGTTAAGAACAAAAAGTAGGCATCAGCTAAACACAGTATTACCGGGTAGTGTGGCCGAGTGGTCTAAGGCGCTGGATTAAGGCTCCAGTCTCTCTGGAGGCGTGGGTTCAAATCCCACCACTGCCACAAATTTGCAAGCTTTGGTTTCACATGTCTGGGACTTCTGCATATGCCCAAGAGCTAGTCAGAAAGAACTAATCTGAGTTCCCAGAGTTTTTGGCCACTAGGGGGGCGAGAAAGAAAGTCACAAATCTCTGGAGATGAATTCACCGTAATATCAGATTGCTCGTAATGCATGTCTACCCTTAGGTTTCACTTGACTATACATTATGTACATTTGGCTAACAATTTGCACTGCATAAATACCTAATCTATAGAGATTGTAGGATCCATTTCCATCTTGTATAATAACTCAGAGCAGAGTGGCGCAGCGGAAGCGTGCTGGGCCCATAACCCAGAGGTCGATGGATCGAAACCATCCTCTGCTATCTCTTTTGGCAATTCATGTATTCTAGTTCTCAGCACTTACTAACCACAACATCAATCTGCTATCGTTCCGATTTCATGATGTTTCCTATTGATGGCAAATACATGCAGTTTGTGTCTTTATGGAGTTGTGGCCTCAAATGCCACCACTGCCAACACTGCTTTATAAATATGCCTTATACACATGTATTAGACCATGAACAAGCTATTTAATTCATGATTTACGACTCACTTCACAAACGATAGAAAAGTAGAATGAGTTGGAAACATGGCTTGTATTGAAAGTCATCAACAAACTATTAACTAATAAGTACTTCTTCACAGATTGTGGTAGCGTGGCCGAGCGGTCTAAGGCGCTGCGTTCAGGTCGCAGTCTCCCCTGGAGGCGTGGGTTCGAATCCCACCGCTGCCAGTTGATGTTTTAGGTGCCAAATTCCAGTACCGAAACTTCAACACTAGCTCACTCCACTGCCAGTTACCACTAGAGCCATATTCTGTGCCTTTCTACATAATCCATCCTCTGCCAAGGCTGTAGACGACCTACCATTCTTTCTGAAGAGTTTAACTTTTGGAACACCAATCACTTTTCCTTACATCCTCCTCAAATGTGCCCTTGTCTGCTTTGCCTGCTTAGAGTTAAGAACAAAGAGTAGGCATCAGCTAAACACAGTATTACCGGGTAGTGTGGCCGAGTGGTCTAAGGCGCTGGATTAAGGCTCCAGTCTCTCTGGAGGCGTGGGTTCAAATCCCACCACTGCCACAAATTTGCAAGCTTTGGTTTCACATGTCTGGGACTTCTGCATATGCCCAAGAGCTAGTCAGAAAGAACTAATCTGAGTTCCCAGAGTTTTTGGCCACTAGGGGGGCGAGAAAGAAAGTCACTAATCTCTGGAGATGAATTCACCGTAATATCAGATTGCTCGTAATGCATGTCTACCCTTAGGTTTCACTTGACTATACATTATGTACATTTGGCTAACAATTTGCACTGCATAAATACCTAATCTATAGAGATTGTAGGATCCATTTCCATCTTGTATAATAACTCAGAGCAGAGTGGTGCAGCGGAAGCGTGCTGGGCCCATAACCCAGAGGTCGTTGGATCGAAACCATCCTCTGCTATCTCTATTGGCAAATCATGTATTCTAGTTCTCAGCACTTACTAACCACAACATCAATCTGCTATCGTTCCGATTTCATGATGTTTCCTATTGATGGCAAATACATGCAGTTTGTGTCTTTATGGAGTTGTGGCCTCAAATGCCACCACTGCCAACACTGCTTTATAAATATGCCTTATACACATGTATTAGACCATGAACAAGCTATTTAAATCATGATTTACGACTCACTTCACAAACGATAGAAAAGTAGAATGAGTTGGAAACATGGCTTGTATTGAAAGTCATCAACAAACTATTAACTAATAAGTACTTCTTCACAGATTGTGGTAGCGTGGCGGAGCGGTCTAAGGCGCTGCGTTCAGGTCGCAGTCTCCCCTGGAGGCGTGGGTTCGAATCCCACCGCTGCCAGTTGAGGTTTTAGGTGCCAAATTCCAGTACTGAAACTTCAACACTAGCTCACTGGCAGGATCCGGAACAATCCTCTCTGTTTTACCCCTGCCCTTATTGGCCGCCCAAAAGCATGCAGGCTCCCATTGGCCCGTGAGTTCCAACCTCTCGGCCAACGGGAGATTGCCCCTGTGTTTCAATGGCGTTGCCACGTCTGCTCGTATCAAGCCTGGCTTCGTCCACTGAAAACGTTTTTATTTCGGGAACATTTTTCTGATTTTATTTGACTTGATTATGTTGTTCTTATTTGCTTGTTGTACTGTCACTGTTTTAATTATGATTGATTTTATTGTGTCACTGTACAGCACTTTGTAACATTGTTAAGAAAGGTGCTTTATAAATAAAATGTACTTACTTACTTACACAAGGCAGGTCGCTGGTTTCCGTGGCAAAACATGGCAACGACCCAGTGCGTCTCACAATGTTGTGATTTCTCTGCATGCATGCAATTAAAATGAATGACCATTAGGTGTCGTCAATGCACAGCGTCTGATCAATAGTTGAAATGTCAATTTTGATTGATTGATTGAAATATTTATTAACAGTTTGCAGAATTACAGTAGGCCTACATTTCAAGCACAAACTCAATACAAAGACTGTTAACTGTGAGTGGACGACCCAATTAAGCCTTACACTTGTTTACCAAAAGGGCATTGTTCAATTCATCAAAACATTTAGAGACAAACAAATAGACACTTAAATCAAATGTAAAATTCTACAGTGTAAAGACACCAATTTAATTATAAATGTCAATATAGTTGAATATCTAAGAATGTCAATTTAAAATGTATTATCCAATACAAATTTCCTTACCATTTTTAATGTTTTAGTTTTGTATTGCTATTTTTATTTGCTAATTGTAGATTGACCTACTTTTTGTTTCTGGCATTCCGCTGCTTGTTATTTTTTATTTTATTTTCATGTGAAGTACTTTGAGTTGCATTTTATGTATGAAATGTGCTATATAAATAAAGTTTAATATGTGAAGTACTTTGAGTATAATATTTAACAGGCAGGACATCTGTGACACAGGTTATGAACTGACAATGAGTGTTTGTACTGAGTCCAGTTTTATAGTGAGCAGGTTGATTGGAGAAGTGTTCACTGCTGGGCTGACGAGGTAGTTGACAGGTGTGTAAATGGAACTGGGTGTGCTGGAATGGGATATGGGAGGCCAGTGTGGAGTCACAGACTGAGGGAGAGACAGAATGTGACAGAGTTGCATTTTATGTATGAAATGTGCTATATAAATAAAGTTTACACCACTGACTGTCCCTCCATATAAAATAAAGGCGAAAGTCACCATAAAAAATTGATCAGTTACAATTCCAGACTATGAAGAATCATTTAATAAAGGAATACTTCCAGATTCAGTTAAAGATTAGCTACAATAATTGTGATATTAAAAGTTAAATGCTCGTCATATTACATAACAGAGAGGAATGGGCCGGACCCTCTGCGCAGGATCCGGAACAATCCTCTCTGTTTTACCCCTGCCCTTATTGGCCGCCCAAAAGCATGCAGGCTCCCATTGGCCCGTGAGTTCCATCCTCTCGGCCAACGGGAGATTGCCCCTGTGTTTCAATGGCGTTGCCACGTCTGCTCGTATCAAGCCTGGCTTCGTCCACTGAAAACGTTTTTATTTCGGGAACATTTTTCTGATTTTATTTGACTTGATTATGTTGTTCTTATTTGCTTGTTGTACTGTCACTGTTTTAATTATGATTGATTTTATTGTGTCACTGTACAGCACTTTGTAACATTGTTAAGAAAGGTGCTTTATAAATAAAATGTACTTACTTACTTACACAAGGCAGGTCGCTGGTTTCCGTGGCAAAACATGGCAACGACCCAGTGCGTCTCACAATGTTGTGATTTCTCTGCATGCATGCAATTAAAATGAATGACCATTAGGTGTCGTCAATGCACAGCGTCTGATCAATAGTTGAAATGTCAATTTTGATTGATTGATTGAAATATTTATTAACAGTTTGCAGAATTACAGTAGGCCTACATTTCAAGCACAAACTCAATACAAAGACTGTTAACTGTGAGTGGACGACCCAATTAAGCCTTACACTTGTTTACCAAAAAGGCATTGTTCAATTCATCAAAACATTTAGAGACAAACAAATAGACACTTAAATCAAATGTAAAATTCTACAGTGTAAAGACACCAATTTAATTATAAATGTCAATATAGTTGAATATCTAAGAATGTCAATTTAAAATGTATTATCCAATACAAATTTCCTTACCATTTTTTATGTTTTAGTTTTGTATTGCTATTTTTATTTGCTAATTGTAGATTGACCTACTTTTTGTTTCTGGCATTCCGCTGCTTGTTATTTTTTATTTTATTTTCATGTGAAGTACTTTGAGTTGCATTTTATGTATGAAATGTGCTATATAAATAAAGTTTAATATGTGAAGTACTTTGAGTATAATATTTAACAGGCAGGACATCTGTGACACAGGTTATGAACTGACAATGAGTGTTTGTACTGAGTCCAGTTTTATAGTGAGCAGGTTGATTGGAGAAGTGTTCACTGCTGGGCTGACGAGGTAGTTGACAGGTGTGTAAATGGAACTGGGTGTGCTGGAATGGGATATGGGAGGCCAGTGTGGAGTCACAGACTGAGGGAGAGACAGAATGTGACAGAGTTGCATTTTATGTATGAAATGTGCTATATAAATAAAGTTTACACCACTGACTGTCCCTCCATATAAAATAAAGGCGAAAGTCACCATAAAAAATTGATCAGTTACAATTCCAGACTATGAAGAATCATTTAATAAAGGAATACTTCCAGATTCAGTTAAAGATTAGCTACAATAATTGTGATATTAAAAGTTAAATGCTCGTCATATTACATAACAGAGAGGAATGGGCCGGACCCTCTGCGCAGGATCCGGAACAATCCTCTCTGTTTTACCCCTGCCCTTATTGGCCGCCCAAAAGCATGCAGGCTCCCATTGGCCCGTGAGTTCCAACCTCTCGGCCAACGGGAGATTGCCCCTGTGTTTCAATGGCGTTGCCACGTCTGCTCGTATCAAGCCTGGCTTCGTCCACTGAAAACGTTTTTATTTCGGGAACATTTTTCTGATTTTATTTGACTTGATTATGTTGTTCTTATTTGCTTGTTGTACTGTCACTGTTTTAATTATGATTGATTTTATTGTGTCACTGTACAGCACTTTGTAACATTGTTAAGAAAGGTGCTTTATAAATAAAATGTACTTACTTACTTACACAAGGCAGGTCGCTGGTTTCCGTGGCAAAACATGGCAACGACCCAGTGCGTCTCACAATGTTGTGATTTCTCTGCATGCATGCAATTAAAATGAATGACCATTAGGTGTCGTCAATGCACAGCGTCTGATCAATAGTTGAAATGTCAATTTTGATTGATTGATTGAAATATTTATTAACAGTTTGCAGAATTACAGTAGGCCTACATTTCAAGCACAAACTCAATACAAAGACTGTTAACTGTGAGTGGACGACCCAATTAAGCCTTACACTTGTTTACCAAAAGGGCATTGTTCAATTCATCAAAACATTTAGAGACAAACAAATAGACACTTAAATCAAATGTAAAATTCTACAGTGTAAAGACACCAATTTAATTATAAATGTCAATATAGTTGAATATCTAAGAATGTCAATTTAAAATGTATTATCCAATACAAATTTCCTTACCATTTTTAATGTTTTAGTTTTGTATTGCTATTTTTATTTGCTAATTGTAGATTGACCTACTTTTTGTTTCTGGCATTCCGCTGCTTGTTATTTTTTATTTTATTTTCATGTGAAGTACTTTGAGTTGCATTTTATGTATGAAATGTGCTATATAAATAAAGTTTAATATGTGAAGTACTTTGAGTATAATATTTAACAGGCAGGACATCTGTGACACAGGTTATGAACTGACAATGAGTGTTTGTACTGAGTCCAGTTTTATAGTGAGCAGGTTGATTGGAGAAGTGTTCACTGCTGGGCTGACGAGGTAGTTGACAGGTGTGTAAATGGAACTGGGTGTGCTGGAATGGGATATGGGAGGCCAGTGTGGAGTCACAGACTGAGGGAGAGACAGAATGTGACAGAGTTGCATTTTATGTATGAAATGTGCTATATAAATAAAGTTACACCACTGACTGTCCCTCCATATAAAATAAAGGCGAAAGTCACCATAAAAAATTGATCAGTTACAATTCCAGACTATGAAGAATCATTTAATAAAGGAATACTTCCAGATTCAGTTAAAGATTAGCTACAATAATTGTGATATTAAAAGTTAAATGCTCGTCATATTACATAACAGAGAGGAATGGGCCGGACCCTCTGCGCAGGATCCGGAACAATCCTCTCTGTTTTACCCCTGCCCTTATTGGCCGCCCAAAAGCATGCAGGCTCCCATTGGCCCGTGAGTTCCAACCTCTCGGCCAACGGGAGATTGCCCCTGTGTTTCAATGGCGTTGCCACGTCTGCTCGTATCAAGCCTGGCTTCGTCCACTGAAAACGTTTTTATTTCGGGAACATTTTTCTGATTTTATTTGACTTGATTATGTTGTTCTTATTTGCTTGTTGTACTGTCACTGTTTTAATTATGATTGATTTTATTGTGTCACTGTACAGCACTTTGTAACATTGTTAAGAAAGGTGCTTTATAAATAAAATGTACTTACTTACTTACACAAGGCAGGTCGCTGGTTTCCGTGGCAAAACATGGCAACGACCCAGTGCGTCTCACAATGTTGTGATTTCTCTGCATGCATGCAATTAAAATGAATGACCATTAGGTGTCGTCAATGCACAGCGTCTGATCAATAGTTGAAATGTCAATTTTGATTGATTGATTGAAATATTTATTAACAGTTTGCAGAATTACAGTAGGCCTACATTTCAAGCACAAACTCAATACAAAGACTGTTAACTGTGAGTGGACGACCCAATTAAGCCTTACACTTGTTTACCAAAAGGGCATTGTTCAATTCATCAAAACATTTAGAGACAAACAAATAGACACTTAAATCAAATGTAAAATTCTACAGTGTAAAGACACCAATTTAATTATAAATGTCAATATAGTTGAATATCTAAGAATGTCAATTTAAAATGTATTATCCAATACAAATTTCCTTACCATTTTTAATGTTTTAGTTTTGTATTGCTATTTTTATTTGCTAATTGTAGATTGACCTACTTTTTGTTTCTGGCATTCCGCTGCTTGTTATTTTTTATTTTATTTTCATGTGAAGTACTTTGAGTTGCATTTTATGTATGAAATGTGCTATATAAATAAAGTTTAATATGTGAAGTACTTTGAGTATAATATTTAACAGGCAGGACATCTGTGACACAGGTTATGAACTGACAATGAGTGTTTGTACTGAGTCCAGTTTTATAGTGAGCAGGTTGATTGGAGAAGTGTTCACTGCTGGGCTGACGAGGTAGTTGACAGGTGTGTAAATGGAACTGGGTGTGCTGGAATGGGATATGGGAGGCCAGTGTGGAGTCACAGACTGAGGGAGAGACAGAATGTGACAGAGTTGCATTTTATGTATGAAATGTGCTATATAAATAAAGTTTACACCACTGACTGTCCCTCCATATAAAATAAAGGCGAAAGTCACCATAAAAAATTGATCAGTTACAATTCCAGACTATGAAGAATCATTTAATAAAGGAATACTTCCAGATTCAGTTAAAGATTAGCTACAATAATTGTGATATTAAAAGTTAAATGCTCGTCATATTACATAACAGAGAGGAATGGGCCGGACCCTCTGCGCAGGATCCGGAACAATCCTCTCTGTTTTACCCCTGCCCTTATTGGCCGCCCAAAAGCATGCAGGCTCCCATTGGCCCGTGAGTTCCAACCTCTCGGCCAACGGGAGATTGCCCCTGTGTTTCAATGGCGTTGCCACGTCTGCTCGTATCAAGCCTGGCTTCGTCCACTGAAAACGTTTTTATTTCGGGAACATTTTTCTGATTTTATTTGACTTGATTATGTTGTTCTTATTTGCTTGTTGTACTGTCACTGTTTTAATTATGATTGATTTTATTGTGTCACTGTACAGCACTTTGTAACATTGTTAAGAAAGGTGCTTTATAAATAAAATGTACTTACTTACTTACACAAGGCAGGTCGCTGGTTTCCGTGGCAAAACATGGCAACGACCCAGTGCGTCTCACAATGTTGTGATTTCTCTGCATGCATGCAATTAAAATGAATGACCATTAGGTGTCGTCAATGCACAGCGTCTGATCAATAGTTGAAATGTCAATTTTGATTGATTGATTGAAATATTTATTAACAGTTTGCAGAATTACAGTAGGCCTACATTTCAAGCACAAACTCAATACAAAGACTGTTAACTGTGAGTGGACGACCCAATTAAGCCTTACACTTGTTTACCAAAAGGGCATTGTTCAATTCATCAAAACATTTAGAGACAAACAAATAGACACTTAAATCAAATGTAAAATTCTACAGTGTAAAGACACCAATTTAATTATAAATGTCAATATAGTTGAATATCTAAGAATGTCAATTTAAAATGTATTATCCAATACAAATTTCCTTACCATTTTTAATGTTTTAGTTTTGTATTGCTATTTTTATTTGCTAATTGTAGATTGACCTACTTTTTGTTTCTGGCATTCCGCTGCTTGTTATTTTTTATTTTATTTTCATGTGAAGTACTTTGAGTTGCATTTTATGTATGAAATGTGCTATATAAATAAAGTTTAATATGTGAAGTACTTTGAGTATAATATTTAACAGGCAGGACATCTGTGACACAGGTTATGAACTGACAATGAGTGTTTGTACTGAGTCCAGTTTTATAGTGAGCAGGTTGATTGGAGAAGTGTTCACTGCTGGGCTGACGAGGTAGTTGACAGGTGTGTAAATGGAACTGGGTGTGCTGGAATGGGATATGGGAGGCCAGTGTGGAGTCACAGACTGAGGGAGAGACAGAATGTGACAGAGTTGCATTTTATGTATGAAATGTGCTATATAAATAAAGTTTACACCACTGACTGTCCCTCCATATAAAATAAAGGCGAAAGTCACCATAAAAAATTGATCAGTTACAATTCCAGACTATGAAGAATCATTTAATAAAGGAATACTTCCAGATTCAGTTAAAGATTAGCTACAATAATTGTGATATTAAAAGTTAAATGCTCGTCATATTACATAACAGAGAGGAATGGGCCGGACCCTCTGCGCAGGATCCGGAACAATCCTCTCTGTTTTACCCCTGCCCTTATTGGCCGCCCAAAAGCATGCAGGCTCCCATTGGCCCGTGAGTTCCAACCTCTCGGCCAACGGGAGATTGCCCCTGTGTTTCAATGGCGTTGCCACGTCTGCTCGTATCAAGCCTGGCTTCGTCCACTGAAAACGTTTTTATTTCGGGAACATTTTTCTGATTTTATTTGACTTGATTATGTTGTTCTTATTTGCTTGTTGTACTGTCACTGTTTTAATTATGATTGATTTTATTGTGTCACTGTACAGCACTTTGTAACATTGTTAAGAAAGGTGCTTTATAAATAAAATGTACTTACTTACTTACACAAGGCAGGTCGCTGGTTTCCGTGGCAAAACATGGCAACGACCCAGTGCGTCTCACAATGTTGTGATTTCTCTGCATGCATGCAATTAAAATGAATGACCATTAGGTGTCGTCAATGCACAGCGTCTGATCAATAGTTGAAATGTCAATTTTGATTGATTGATTGAAATATTTATTAACAGTTTGCAGAATTACAGTAGGCCTACATTTCAAGCACAAACTCAATACAAAGACTGTTAACTGTGAGTGGACGACCCAATTAAGCCTTACACTTGTTTACCAAAAGGGCATTGTTCAATTCATCAAAACATTTAGAGACAAACAAATAGACACTTAAATCAAATGTAAAATTCTACAGTGTAAAGACACCAATTTAATTATAAATGTCAATATAGTTGAATATCTAAGAATGTCAATTTAAAATGTATTATCCAATACAAATTTCCTTACCATTTTTAATGTTTTAGTTTTGTATTGCTATTTTTATTTGCTAATTGTAGATTGACCTACTTTTTGTTTCTGGCATTCCGCTGCTTGTTATTTTTTATTTTATTTTCATGTGAAGTACTTTGAGTTGCATTTTATGTATGAAATGTGCTATATAAATAAAGTTTAATATGTGAAGTACTTTGAGTATAATATTTAACAGGCAGGACATCTGTGACACAGGTTATGAACTGACAATGAGTGTTTGTACTGAGTCCAGTTTTATAGTGAGCAGGTTGATTGGAGAAGTGTTCACTGCTGGGCTGACGAGGTAGTTGACAGGTGTGTAAATGGAACTGGGTGTGCTGGAATGGGATATGGGAGGCCAGTGTGGAGTCACAGACTGAGGGAGAGACAGAATGTGACAGAGTTGCATTTTATGTATGAAATGTGCTATATAAATAAAGTTTACACCACTGACTGTCCCTCCATATAAAATAAAGGCGAAAGTCACCATAAAAAATTGATCAGTTACAATTCCAGAATATGAAGAATCATTTAATAAAGGAATACTTCCAGATTCAGTTAAAGATTAGCTACAATAATTGTGATATTAAAAGTTAAATGCTCGTCATATTACATAACAGAGAGGAATGGGCCGGACCCTCTGCGCAGGATCCGGAACAATCCTCTCTGTTTTACCCCTGCCCTTATTGGCCGCCCAAAAGCATGCAGGCTCCCATTGGCCCGTGAGTTCCATCCTCTCGGCCAACGGGAGATTGCCCCTGTGTTTCAATGGCGTTGCCACGTCTGCTCGTATCAAGCCTGGCTTCGTCCACTGAAAACGTTTTTATTTCGGGAACATTTTTCTGATTTTATTTGACTTGATTATGTTGTTCTTATTTGCTTGTTGTACTGTCACTGTTTTAATTATGATTGATTTTATTGTGTCACTGTACAGCACTTTGTAACATTGTTAAGAAAGGTGCTTTATAAATAAAATGTACTTACTTACTTACACAAGGCAGGTCGCTGGTTTCCGTGGCAAAACATGGCAACGACCCAGTGCGTCTCACAATGTTGTGATTTCTCTGCATGCATGCAATTAAAATGAATGACCATTAGGTGTCGTCAATGCACAGCGTCTGATCAATAGTTGAAATGTCAATTTTGATTGATTGATTGAAATATTTATTAACAGTTTGCAGAATTACAGTAGGCCTACATTTCAAGCACAAACTCAATACAAAGACTGTTAACTGTGAGTGGACGACCCAATTAAGCCTTACACTTGTTTACCAAAAGGGCATTGTTCAATTCATCAAAACATTTAGAGACAAACAAATAGACACTTAAATCAAATGTAAAATTCTACAGTGTAAAGACACCAATTTAATTATAAATGTCAATATAGTTGAATATCTAAGAATGTCAATTTAAAATGTATTATCCAATACAAATTTCCTTACCATTTTTAATGTTTTAGTTTTGTATTGCTATTTTTATTTGCTAATTGTAGATTGACCTACTTTTTGTTTCTGGCATTCCGCTGCTTGTTATTTTTTATTTTATTTTCATGTGAAGTACTTTGAGTTGCATTTTATGTATGAAATGTGCTATATAAATAAAGTTTAATATGTGAAGTACTTTGAGTATAATATTTAACAGGCAGGACATCTGTGACACAGGTTATGAACTGACAATGAGTGTTTGTACTGAGTCCAGTTTTATAGTGAGCAGGTTGATTGGAGAAGTGTTCACTGCTGGGCTGACGAGGTAGTTGACAGGTGTGTAAATGGAACTGGGTGTGCTGGAATGGGATATGGGAGGCCAGTGTGGAGTCACAGACTGAGGGAGAGACAGAATGTGACAGAGTTGCATTTTATGTATGAAATGTGCTATATAAATAAAGTTTACACCACTGACTGTCCCTCCATATAAAATAAAGGCGAAAGTCACCATAAAAAATTGATCAGTTACAATTCCAGAATATGAAGAATCATTTAATAAAGGAATACTTCCAGATTCAGTTAAAGATTAGCTACAATAATTGTGATATTAAAAGTTAAATGCTCGTCATATTACATAACAGAGAGGAATGGGCCGGACCCTCTGCGCAGGATCCGGAACAATCCTCTCTGTTTTACCCCTGCCCTTATTGGCCGCCCAAAAGCATGCAGGCTCCCATTGGCCCGTGAGTTCCAACCTCTCGGCCAACGGGAGATTGCCCCTGTGTTTCAATGGCGTTGCCACGTCTGCTCGTATCAAGCCTGGCTTCGTCCACTGAAAACGTTTTTATTTCGGGAACATTTTTCTGATTTTATTTGACTTGATTATGTTGTTCTTATTTGCTTGTTGTACTGTCACTGTTTTAATTATGATTGATTTTATTGTGTCACTGTACAGCACTTTGTAACATTGTTAAGAAAGGTGCTTTATAAATAAAATGTACTTACTTACTTACACAAGGCAGGTCGCTGGTTTCCGTGGCAAAACATGGCAACGACCCAGTGCGTCTCACAATGTTGTGATTTCTCTGCATGCATGCAATTAAAATGAATGACCATTAGGTGTCGTCAATGCACAGCGTCTGATCAATAGTTGAAATGTCAATTTTGATTGATTGATTGAAATATTTATTAACAGTTTGCAGAATTACAGTAGGCCTACATTTCAAGCACAAACTCAATACAAAGACTGTTAACTGTGAGTGGACGACCCAATTAAGCCTTACACTTGTTTACCAAAAGGGCATTGTTCAATTCATCAAAACATTTAGAGACAAACAAATAGACACTTAAATCAAATGTAAAATTCTACAGTGTAAAGACACCAATTTAATTATAAATGTCAATATAGTTGAATATCTAAGAATGTCAATTTAAAATGTATTATCCAATACAAATTTCCTTACCATTTTTAATGTTTTAGTTTTGTATTGCTATTTTTATTTGCTAATTGTAGATTGACCTACTTTTTGTTTCTGGCATTCCGCTGCTTGTTATTTTTTATTTTATTTTCATGTGAAGTACTTTGAGTTGCATTTTATGTATGAAATGTGCTATATAAATAAAGTTTAATATGTGAAGTACTTTGAGTATAATATTTAACAGGCAGGACATCTGTGACACAGGTTATGAACTGACAATGAGTGTTTGTACTGAGTCCAGTTTTATAGTGAGCAGGTTGATTGGAGAAGTGTTCACTGCTGGGCTGACGAGGTAGTTGACAGGTGTGTAAATGGAACTGGGTGTGCTGGAATGGGATATGGGAGGCCAGTGTGGAGTCACAGACTGAGGGAGAGACAGAATGTGACAGAGTTGCATTTTATGTATGAAATGTGCTATATAAATAAAGTTACACCACTGACTGTCCCTCCATATAAAATAAAGGCGAAAGTCACCATAAAAAATTGATCAGTTACAATTCCAGACTATGAAGAATCATTTAATAAAGGAATACTTCCAGATTCAGTTAAAGATTAGCTACAATAATTGTGATATTAAAAGTTAAATGCTCGTCATATTACATAACAGAGAGGAATGGGCCGGACCCTAAGCGCAAGGGGACAATTTACAATTTAGGCATTTAGCAGACGCTCTTAATCCAGAGCGACTTACATTTTAAATTGATATTGTAATCACAGACTATCTTCTTGGTGTCTTTGAACTATAATTTGACATTTGATTTAAACATACAAAAGGACAAAAGTGTCATCAAAGCAGGTTATTGAGCAATGCAGGGCCTCGCACCCCATATAGGTCAGCAGAAGCTGGCTAATAGTACTATTACCATCGCTTTTCGTGTTGCTTTGCTTTGTGACACTTGAGTTCATTGTTCATCATCCAGCAGCTAGCTAACATGCTAACAGATACTACATGTCCATAACTAAGCCAAAAATGGACAGAAATGTTCCAAATTAAAATCGTTCCCTTATTGGCCCCTGGAGAAAGCCCTGCCGCCTTTAAATATTTTCCAAACGCCTTGTACGATTTAATAAAAAAATATCAAATATTCACACATAATATTAAGAACCCATCATCATCATCATCATCCAGCAGCTAGCTAACATGCTAACAGATACTACATGTCCATAACTAAGCCAAAAATGGACAGAAATGTTCCAAATTAAAATCGATCCCTTATTGGCCCCTGGAGAAAGCCCCGGTGCCTTTAAATATTTTCCAAACACCTTGTACGATTTATTAAAATTATGAATACGTCCATCCACCGCACACTGTAACAAGATGGCCGCCGCCGTGTTGTTTTGGAATTACTGAGAGGTAGGGGCGGGACCATGCCCCCATTGGCTCCTGGGTTGGAACCCCAGGTGGAACCCCAAGTGGAACCAGCCAATGGTAGCCTGCACGATCCGGGCACCGGCCAATCGGTGGCCCGGAAGTTGAAACAATGTTGGAACACTTGGAACAAAAAAAGGACGAAGATGGAACTCGACCAAGCGCGCTGCCGAGTTACCACTAGAGCCATATTCTGTGCCTTTCTACATAATCCATCCTCTGCCAAGGCTGTAGACGACCTACCATTCTTTCTGAAGAGTTTAACTCTGGGAACACCAATCACTTTTCCTTACATCCTCCTCAAATGTGCCCGTCTGCTTTGCCTGCTTAGAGTTAAGAACAAAGAGTAGGCATCAGCTAAACACAGTATTACCGGGTAGTGTGGCCGAGTGGTCTAAGGCGCTGGATTAAGGCTCAAGTCTCTCTGGAGGCGTTGGTTCAAATCCCACCACTGCCACAAATCTACAAGCTTTGTTTTCACATGTCTGGGACTTCTGCATATGCCCAACAGCTATTCAGAAAGGAACTAATCTGAGTTCCCAGACTTTTTGACCACTAGGGGGGCGAGAAAGAAATCACTAATGTCTGGAGATGAATTCACCGTAATATCAGATTGCTCGTAATGGATGTCTACCCTTAGGTTTCACTTGACTATACATTATATACATTTGGCTAACAATTTGCACTGCATAAATACCTAATCTATAGAGATTGTAGGATCCATTTCCATCTTGCATAATAACTCAGAGCAGAGTGGCGCAGCGGAAGCGTGCTGGGCCCATAACCCAGAGGTCGATGGATCGAAACCATCCTCTGCTATCTCTTTTGGCAAATCATGTATTCTAGTTCTCAGCACTTACTAACCACAACATCAATCTGCTATCGTTCCGATTTCATGATGTTTCCTATTGATGGCAAATACATGCAGCTTATGTCTTTATGGAGTTGTGACCTTGGGATACATCACTGAGGATACCAGGTGCATCTATGTGATGTATTTCCGTTCTTTCATTCTAACGAGACTAAAGGGTCATTCAGCAACTAACGATAAATATATAGTTTGGTAACTCATGTTCCCCCAAAAGACAGACAGACACACAGCATGTTGGTGCTCGTGTCGCTACAAAAGTATAGCCCAACAGGTTTTAACCCATAATCATGTATATAGCGATTAAGATTTTTGGCATAAATGGTCATCAATCAGCACCAGACACTTCATTCAGGAGTGGTGGATTCTTGAGCCACCTGGGCAACGGTAGTGCTGCAGGCTCCACCTGGGCGACGGTGGTGCTGCAGACTCCTCTTGCAGCCTGAATGGCCCTCCTAAAGGCCTCACCGTGGGGTTGTTGGGCTTCCTCCTCACGGAAGACACAGGCTGGGGCGCCAACCAACATACTGCTCCCGGGTGCCGTCTACATTCCGGCTGTCACGCGTCTCTCCGGTTGTTCAGTAAACCCTTATTGAATGATAAGTACAAGTTGTTTCTACTGGTGTTTTCCACAGAGCACCACAGGGAGAGGTCTACCATATCTAGAGAGATGGCCTCCAAAAGACATTCAACGGTGTCAAAGGAACAGCCAGAGGTGGACCAGAGACGTGGACTGTTTGATGCGAAGATGCAACCTGTAGTAAAGTTGTACCGTATAGGTATGTGCTGTTTTGTTTACTTACTTACATAATGGGATATTTCACTTTCAAAATAATTGTGGGTAATGTTATCGTCTACTCTGGCTTTTTGTGAACACTCTGGACAGTTTTTAATTTGCTCGATTCAGTATTTAGATATTCTATATTAATTTCCCTTCCTGTTATATACAACCCAATTGTAACTTCAAACTCTATTTTAACCATCTTAGATACACAGAAAACACCCATACTTGTGTAACCAAGTGTACCAAAGGATTTACTTTTGTATGACTACGCCACCTTGAGATAGCTCAAAGACTTAACTAGACCAGTAAACGGAGGGTTACACTCTCTGTAACCCAGGTTCTCTGAGTGGAGAGACTGGCTCTCCACTACATATTATTCAATATGTACGGGAACTGACCCCACGGGGCAGTGTACATGGATATCTCTTTAAGACACATCATCTACGGTGGCCCTGCCAGATGCCAATCAGCGGGCTACTTAAGCCCCATCTGTGCAGAGCCACTTCGATTAACTTGATTGACACGAATTTCGGAGCGGCTCTTTCGTGGAGAGCCAGTCTCTCCACTCAGAGAACCTGGGTTACAGAGAGTGTAACCCTCCGTTCTCTATCGTGTTCGAGACTGGCTCTCCACTACATATTATTCAATATGTACGGGAACTCTCTAAGACACACCGCGAGGAAATAAGCAGACCAGCTGCCCCCGCGGCAGCCCGAGGCAGTTTACCCTGAATTCCATCAGAGCCTATATTCTGTGCGGTCTGGCCGGTATACACTGTATACTATACAGCCGCGGCCCGCGATGGTCCACCGGAGGTTCACCGACGAGGTCGGTTTCGCTCTGGGTCCCAGCGCTTCTGCAGCCAGGGAGCCAAGGATCTACCAACGTGGTTGGCTTCACACTTGGACCCTCTGGCCAGTGGCCACCCGAACGCCGACCCAAGGTTTCCCCCAACGAGCAGGTTTCACCAAGGGTTGGACGCACGGACCGAACGCCGTCTCCAAGGTTTCCCCCAACGAGCAGGTTTCACCAAGGAGCGGTCGCACGGAGGATATGATGCTCGTGGCCTAGGTGCAAGACGCAACCTAGGCCCAGCTGGCCCAGCCAGACGCTGCGGCCAGTCAACAAAACTCGTGGCCTAGGTGCAAGACACAACCTAGGCCCAGCTGGCCCCCAGACCCTGAGGCCAGTCCAGGCGCTTGCCAAAACGCTCCAAAACTTCAGTATTCATACCAAGTAAGTAATACTCGTGGCCTAGGCGCAAGACGCCACCTAGGCTCAGCTGGCCCAGCATGATGCTAGGCCAGTGACCACCGGGGTGAAGGGCTGCTCAAGCCAGCCCGTCAGATGCCCGGCCGACCTGACCGGTCAAGGTGCTGGTGACCCTACCGCTGAGTAGCACGCAGGAGCGACTCCCACAGGGGGAGCGGATGCCACCACGTTCCATCGGTAGGACAAGGTGAATGTAGACAGAGTCGCCCATGTCACTGCTGTGTAGATCTCTGTCAGAGATACACCATTCTACAGCAACCAGGGGGCTGTTGTCCCATGGGCAGAGTGTGCCCGCCTTCCAGGCGACCCTGGCACTCCTGCCTGCTTGTCCCTGTTGGATCACCCCTGTGATCCGGTGGGACAGTCCACCCTTCGACCATGGTCTACCCGAGCACTCTCTGATCAGGCCGTATGGTATAGAGTGCAGGGATTGGTGCCAGCACCACCTAACCATTGCCATGTAGGAAGCGGCAGCCTCCTTCATGCACTGATAGGGACATTCTTGTGGCTGACACTGCTAACAACAAAAATGCTGTCCTGCGAGAAGCCACCCAAGTGTCCACGCTTAATTGGCTCATGCCGCAAGGCAGACAGTACCACCTCCCGTGGGGGGGCTGCCGACCTAATGTGCGAGCACCCGGTACACCGTGGTCTCCCTCAGCCCTAAGGGGCGGAGGCACCAGCTGGCTCACTGCCAAGAGATGCCAGCCAGCAAACTAGTGCTGTGGGATCCAACAAACGGGCACCGGTCACGAGGACGTCCCACGCCAACATCCGTGGATGTACTCAAGAACGACGCAGGAGCGCAAAGTACCAACAAACTGGCCAGACGGAGATCCAGGATCACCGGAAACGACAATGGAGGGCTCGTCTGAGGACGACCTCGAGAGAGCTACAACCCATGACATGGTGGAACCTACTCAGGGGTCCACCTGAATTGCATGTGGGGGCTGGGTATCCTGAACTGTCAGGACTGAGGAGTGGGCTCGGTGTGCTGAGCACCTCTAGCCATACCCCGCCGGTTGGCCCTGGAATTGTTTGTTTACGCTCTCTGCCGTGTGGTCTGGCCGGACCGCGGCGGCAACGATCAGCGACCGTAGATGGCCTCAGAGTACGCCGACTAGGTCAGCTCCTCTGGGTTCTACCCCGCTACCCGCCGCAACGGTTTACAGCCGCGATGATCAACCAGGAGGTTCACCGACGAGGTCGGTTTCGCTCGGGGTCTCACAGCGCTTCTGCAGCCAGGGAACCCAGGCTCCACCAACGAGGTCGGCTTCGCACTTGGGACCCTTTGGCCGCACCGAGCGCCGTCTCAAGGTTTCCCCCGACGAGCAGGTTTCACCAGGGAGCGGACGCACGGACCGAACGCCGTCTCAAGGTTTCCCCCGACGAGCAGGTTTCACCAGGGAGCGGACGCACGGACAAGACTGAGGCTTCCTCCGCGAGGCAGATTCGGCACTCAGTCTTGTTGCTGTTGTTGTTGGCTAGCTGCGCCTAGATAGCCATGACTTCGTGACTTCTCTGGATGAGAAGAGCTTTCTCTGTGGTTTCAGACCGGTAACCGGATTCTACCCCGCAGAGTCACACCTAGGTGCATAAATGGCTCGCCGTGACACACTGTACACTGTATCGTGTGCTCTGCCCGACAGCCACAGCACGCTCTGCTGTGTCACTGAGCCCGGCTCCACCGTGAAACTACACCACGGACGCATGAGCTGACCTCGTCAGCAATACGCCCTATAGTGTGATAATGGCTGAGATTCAGGCATACTTCCTGGCAGACCCAGCATGTCATGTCTATGTTACCAAACGTCGGACAGACACAGCATGTCCTGTCTGTGACAGAACTACACCACTGTCGCGTGAGCTGACACCCCGCCAGAAATACGACAGTATAGTGCGCTATGATGACTGCCCAACATAAAGGGAAACCTTCGACTGACCCAGCACGTTCTGTTTGTGTCACTGAACCCAGATCCACAATACCGAACTACATCACCGGGGTGTAAGCTGGCGCAACACCCACAATACATGTATTCATGTACTCCTTGTATGTCCATTTCATATGGACCCCAGGGAGATTAGCTGTCGCTTTGGCATCAGCTAATGGGGATCCATTCAGTAAACCATACCCTGTATAGTGTGCTCTAATGGCCGTCTGACCCCAAGGAATTGTGTTAGTCTCACCTACAAACGAGACAACAGCTAACCCGAGAGGGCGAGTCAACGCTCGCTCCCTAAACTGCACACTGTAGTGCATTAATAGGCTGCTGACCCTCGTAAGTAGTCTCGCCGAAAACTTTCACTAAATCCTTCTTTACAGACCTGTCCATACCAGGCAGGGCAGGAAAGAGGTGGAGCTATAGCCTGAGCTTAGCTCGCCCAGCTCTGCCAACCTGGGACAAGGTTCAAGGTAGTCTTTATTTGTCTCTCTTGAGAAAACATTGTCTTGGAGACAGAGTCACAGCTGTATACAAATAGCATATACCCGTTCACATAAAAAATACATTTTTATGGGTCTGTCAGTGGAAACGACTGGTCTTTTGCCTCTAAACCAGGCATGGCCCCTCCAGCTTCAGCTGGAAGGAAGAGACCATTCATACAGGAGGTCCTCATACCCGGGCCCCCGCAGGGCACACACTGGTCATGGCCATCCTCTGTGGGCGTGTGAGCTCCACATGCAGCCTGAGAAACCCCTGCTATTTCCATCTCCTCTTGTCTCTATATAGATATATTCATATGTATACCTATATATTATTTATTATATGTGTACCTATATATACATATATGTATACATCTTGTATTGTACACCATATTTTAACTGTTCGGAATGTGCTCCACAGGGAGTGGGCCCATAGTAATTGCTTGAACGTGAGGGGTCATAATCTACCCTTTGCAGCTCACAATGCTGCATAAACGAATCAAGGCAACATGGTACCCTAAGACATCCCCATGACGCGGATTCTCAGTGTGCTCTCTCTTTGTTAGGACAGAGTCCCCAAATCAATGTCCACAGTTTGTTTTGTGTCACCAGCAGAGTTATGGACCTCTGGAAGAGGTTGTACATAAACTGCTCGGCCGCTCCTCTAGCCCAAAACAATCTGACATTAAGCACACTGGAGGCTTCCAAACTTTTGTATATCATACCAGTAGGCCTACAAGTCCACATGCATAGTGTGTTGTTGTAGCCCTTATCATACTTATAATAATAACAATAATAATGAATTGCATTTTTATAGCGCTTTTCCAAGTGCTCAAAGCGCTTTACAATGGTACATATATATATGCCTGTACTGTATTGTACAGACTGTACTTAGATGGGTATATAGATATGTATCACAGTATACTATCTGCCTATATATCTATAAGTGTGTATAAACCCGCTTATATCATAGACAACCTGGCAACCAGCCTACACGACGAGTGAGGGTGACAGAGTGTGTTCACTCGAGCCCCCTCCCAACGCCGACGTGATGACGTCAACGCGGAAGTCGGGAGTTTGTTGTTGTTTTTTCCTCTCTGCCGTGTGAACTGGCCGTATACACTGTCTACTATACAGCCGCGATGGTCAACCGGGAGGTTTGCCGACGAGGTCGGTTTCGCTCGGGGTCTCACAGCGCTTCTGCAGCCAGGGAACCAAGGCTCCACCAACGTGGTTGGCTTCACGCTTGGACCCTTTGGCCACACCGAACGCCGACCCAAGGTTTCCCCCAACGAGCAGGTTTCACCAAGGGTTGGACGCACGGACCGAACGCCGTCTCCAAGGTTTCCCCCAACGAGCAGGTTTCACCAAGGAGCGGTCGCACGGACAAACTGAGGCTTCCTCCGCAAGACAGATTCGGCACTCAGCTTGTTGCTGTTGCTGTTTTTTTGATGGAGCTACGCGGCGCCCTGAGAGGAGTCGCGACGACCGGCTCTCTTCTTACCTAGGTAAGTGGACTGTGCCACGCAGCTGTTCTAATATATGATGCGTTTCCAAACTGCTGAGATAGCCTACGTAACGTCTGCTCTCGTGGAAATCAAAAGATCGAAGTGGCTCTGCACAGATGGGGCTTAAGTAGCCCGCTGATTGGCATCTGGCAGGGCCACCGTAGATGATGTGTCTTAAAGAGATATCCATGTACACTGCCCCGTGGGGTCAGTTCCCGTACATATTGAATAATATGTAGTGGAGAGCCAGTCTCGAACACGATAGAGAACTGGGTTCCCCACAAAATGCAAGTTTGTTTATAAGGACTTGAGACGGTGTTCCACAAACAGGAAATGTATTAAACATTTAAAGATAAGAGTACAAAACATTTATCATAATATATCATGCGATCAATATCGTTAAAACCCAGGTAGACTATTAAAACCAAACAAGTGAAACACATGAAAACAGCTCAAAGAAACAGAAAAACAGGAATGGCTCAAAATACTAAAAGCAATAAAATCAACGTATTAACTCAAACTAAACAAAGCAGCAGTGGCATCTACAGGATGAAATAAAAAACAAACACATTAATTAAGTTACACAAACACAAAGTAGACTTAAACAACAATGTCTGTTTGCATACCTTCAGTTGTCTGTACATAACACTCCCTCTCGCCACAGCAATGGTTTGGTACTGATCAACCTGAATTATAACAGCAGAGTTATTTACAATTATCAGATAGTATAAACATCATTAAACCAAAAGGCATGAAACACCTTACTCACCCTGGCAACAGCATTAAACCAGCAAACCAAGTGTATGACTCAGGTCTCAGGACCCACAGCCATGTAACCACCAAGCAGACTATTGTTTGGTAGACTACAAGGCCTTTAAATAGTAACACTGATTGAAAACCAGGAAGTGGCAGGGCAGCCAGTCTACGGTGGCCCCAAAGGCTCAATTCCAGCCGGCTACACTTGGTTCTGGTGACTGATATTGTCCTTCTGAATACGTGTTTATTTATTTGTAATATATTTTGTGGGAAAAATACAATGAAGGGGGCTGTTGTCACGCTCGCTATTCACTCACATGTTTATTATTCTAGTTGTTCTAGTGGCCTTTAGAGAGGGACAGCTGAATGATAGAGAGCCCGTCTAGGAAACAGAAGGTACCTCAGTGATGTTGTTAGGTCTGCAGTGGGTCCCAGAACCCACGGGTGGGAGTCCTAATACAAACTGTATTTTTTCAGAAATTGTAATCTTAAACCCGTGTTTGACATTATTGCATTTATGCAAATCATCAACTAAACATAGTGTGATTTTAAGACCTGGAGTATTGGATCACCTTTGTTGAAACTTCCAACAATCTGTTTGAGTGTTTGTGTCAATTATTGATTAATTATCAGACCAGCTCACAACATATTAGTCAGCAATGAGGGGAGGGGCAGGGTGCGTCCACTGCAGCTTAACCCAAATAAATCACGCTGGCCGTAAATTACAAGATGAACGTGTTCAAATTCCGCTGTAATTCTGCTGAGTTTTCATCGGAACACTGGCCGAGTATTGCGTTCGGGCCTGGTCATAACCTTCTGTTGAACACTTAATACTTATCTGTAACTATTCAAATGCCTCTACGTCCGCTCTAGTAACTATTCAAATGCAACATTATATTACAATACAATACAAATACAATACAATACAATACAATACAATACAATACAATACAATACAATACAATACAATACAATACAATACAAATAAAAGTACATGAATTTGAGTAAATGTTCTTGTCCAAAGGACAAGAGGCTCAAAAATGGAATGTCAAGCCCTTTGATTTCGAAACCAAAGCTATGAAACAGGAAACACTACGTTGGAAAAATGCAAAGTTCAAACATTAAATGTTTTCTCTCTCTTTGTGTCTTTTTTTTCTAGCCGCCCCGCACCTCCCTGTGTGTAAAGAGGAGGTTTTTACTGAAAACCTCCCTGTGTGTAAAGAGGAGGTTTTTACTAAACACCTCCCTGTGTGTAAAGAGGAGGTTTTTATTGAACACCTCCCTGTGTGTAAAGAGGAGGTTTTTACTGAACACCTCCCTCCGTGTAAAGAGGAGGTTTTTACTGAACACCTCCCTGTGTGTAAAGAGGAGGTTTTTACTGAACAACAGGAGAGGAGCTCCAGTCTGGTCCAGGAGGAACCACAACCACCACAGATTAAAGAGGAACAAGAGGAGATACTTCAAAGACCAACTGAGGCTGATGGGTCAACGTTGACATTACTAGCAGTGAAAAGTGAAGATGTTCATGATGATGAAAACAGAGAGACAGAGCCTGTAGCCGGCACCTCAACTCAACACATGAAAACACAAGCTGATGTAGAGGACTGTGGAACATCACAACCAACTGGTGACGACCATCTCCTCTCTTCACACTGTTCTGAATCTGACACTGAAGACAGTGATGAGTGGCAGGAGCCCAGTGAAGGTCAGTCAACTTTAGACACACTGAAATCACACAAGACAAATGTGGAAGGACAAAGATTGTCTTTGAGCAGCAAGCTGTCCAAGGACCTGAAATCATCAAAACAAACTCACTCCATGAGGAGCCACACAGGGAGAAACGCTTTAGTTGTACAGAGTGTGGCAAATGTTTTAATAAGATGTGTAATCTGACGGTGCACACAAGGATTCATACAGGGGAAAAGCCCTTTACTTGTAACGTGTGTGGTAAAGGCTGTACACAGAGTGGTGATCTTAAAACACACATTATGACTCATACAGGGGAAAAACCCTTTACTTGTAATGTCTGTGGTAAAGGCTGTACACACAGTGGTGAACTAAAAACACACATGAGGACTCATACAGGGGGAAAACCCTTTACTTGTAACGTGTGTGGTAAAGGCTTTGCTCAGAGTGTTAATCTAAAATCACACATGAGGACTCATACAGGGGAAAAGCCCTTTACTTGTAAGGTCTATGGTAAAGGCTGTACACAAAGTAGTGAACTAAAAACACACATGAGGACTCATACAGGTGAAAAGCTCTTTACTTGTAACGTGTGTGGTAAAGGCTTTGCTCGGAGTGACGTTCTAAAAATACACATGAGGACTCATACAGGGGAAAAGCCCTTTACTTGTAAGGTCTGTGGTAAAGGCTGTACACACAGTAGTGAACTAAAAACACACATGAGGACCCATACAGGGGAAAAACCCTTTACTTGTAACGTGTGTGGTAAAGGCTTTGCTCAGACTTTTACTCTAAAATCACACACGAGGACTCATACAGGTGGAAAGCCCTTTACTTGTAACGTGTGTGGTAAAGGCTTTGCTCACAGTGTTAATCTAAAATCACACATGAGGACTCATACAGGGGAAAAGCCCTTTACTTGTAAAGTCTGTGGTATAGGTTTTATTCCGAGTGGTGATTTAAAAACACACATGAGGATTCATACAGGGGAAAAGCTCTTTACTTGTAACGTGTGTGGTAAAGGCTGTACACAGAGTGGTGATCATAAAACACACATGATGACTCATACAGGGGAAAAACCCTTTACTTGTAATGTCTGTGGTAAAGGCTGTACACACAGTGGTGAACTAAAAACACACATGAGGACTCATACAGGGGAAAAACCCTTTACTTGTAATGTCTGTGGTAAAGGCTGTACACACAGTGGTGAACTAAAAACACACATGAGGACTCATACAGGGGAAAAACCCTTTACTTGTAATGTCTGTGGTAAAGGCTGTACACACAGTGGTGAACTAAAAACACACATGAGGACTCATACAGGGGAAAAACCCTTTACTTGTAACGTGTGTGGTAAAGGCTTTGCTCAGAGTGTTAATCTAAAATCACACATGAGGACTCATAAAGGGGAAAAGCCCTTTACTTGTAAGGTCTGTGGTAAAGTCTGTACACACAGTAGTGAACTAAAAACACACATGAGGACTCATACAGGTGAAAAGCTCTTTACTTGTAACGTGTGTGGTAAAGGCTTTGCTCGGAGTGACGTTCTAAAAATACACATGAGGACTCATACAGGGGGAAAGCCCTTTACTTGTAAGGTCTGTGGTAAAGGCTGTACACACAGTAGTGAACTAAAAACACACATGAGGACCCATACAGGGGAAAAACCCTTTACTTGTAATGTCTGTGGTAAAGGCTGTACACACAGTGGTGAACTAAAAACACACATGAGGACTCATACAGGGGAAAAACCCTTTACTTGTAATGTCTGTGGTAAAGGCTGTACACACAGTGGTGAACTAAAAACACACATGAGGACTCATACAGGGGAAAAACCCTTTACTTGTAACGTGTGTGGTAAAGGCTTTGCTCAGAGTGGTGAACTAAAAACACACATGAGGACTCATACAGGGGAAAAACCCTTTACTTGTAACGTGTGTGGTAAAGGCTTTGCTCAGAGTGTTAATCTAAAATCACACATGAGGACTCATAAAGGGGAAAAGCCCTTTACTTGTAAGGTCTGTGGTAAAGTCTGTACACACAGTAGTGAACTAAAAACACACATGAGGACTCATACAGGTGAAAAGCTCTTTACTTGTAACGTGTGTGGTAAAGGCTTTGCTCGGAGTGACGTTCTAAAAATACACATGAGGACTCATACAGGGGGAAAGCCCTTTACTTGTAAGGTCTGTGGTAAAGGCTGTACACACAGTAGTGAACTAAAAACACACATGAGGACCCATACAGGGGGAAAACCCTTTACTTGTAACGTGTGTGGTAAAGGCTTTGCTCAGAGTTTTACTCTAAAATCACACACGAGGACTCATACAGGTGAAAAGCCCTTTACTTGTAACGTGTGTGGTAAAGGCTTTGCTCACAGTGTTAATCTAAAATCACACATGAGGAATCATACAGGGGAAAAGCCCTTTACTTGTAAAGTCTGTGGTAAAGGCTTTGTTCGGAGTGGCGTTCTAAAAACACACATGAGGACTCATACAGGGGAAAAGCCCTTTACTTGTAACGTCTGTGGTAAAGGCTGTACACATAGTAGTAATCTAAAAACACACATGAGGACTCATACAGGGGAAAAGCCCTTTACTTGTAAAGTCTGTGGTATAGGGTTTATTCAGAGTGGTGATTTAAAAACACACATGAGGATTCATACAGGGGGAAAGCTCTTTACTTGTAACGTGTGTGGTAAAGGCTTTGCTCGGAGTGACGTTCTAAAAATACACATGAGGACTCATACAGGGGAAAAGCCCTGTACTTGTAACGTGTGTGGTAAAGGCTTTACTGATAGTGGTGGTCTTAAAAGACACATGAGGACTCATACAGGGGTAAAGCCCTTTACTTGTAACGTGTGTGGTAAAGGCTTTACTCAGAGTGGTGAACTATAAAGACACATGAGGACTCATACAGGGGAAAAGCCCATAGATGAATGAGGACTCTTACAGGGGAGGAACCCTTTAGTTCCTGTTAGTGGCAAATGCTTGGGTCAAAATGCACATCTGAGGATAATGAGGAGGAATCATACAGGGAAGAAGTGGTTAGTTGTAATAGTAATAAATCCACATTTTCCCCAATTGAGTTCACACATGATATAACATACAATCGAATGATCATTCATTCTATTCCAGGATGACAATGACAAGTGGTAGATACTAAAGTCGTGGAATCACATAATCTGACACTATCAACATGACCACCACTATTTCGTTTCTTAAGTATCTTTTGTATGTAAAACCTATACACACATGGCACAAAAAGTTGTTCGTTTGCGCGTCTTACTGGTATAGACAAAAATATCACACCCATGTGAAGTGAGGGGCGCTAATATATTAAAGTCTAACTCATGTTGATTAGGTGATGTAATGGTGATGTAAAACAAACGTGACGTACATTTTCCCTTCATTGTCAATGGCGTTTACAAACAAACTAAAGACAAACATTAAACCCTTGTGTCCCTATAGGAGGGGCTAGTGCCAAAATGTCCTCTCAGTACCGGGTCGTGGAGCATGGAATGGCCTTCCTCTGCGTATAAGGGATTTTTCTACATTTCCATTCATGATTATTTTGGGTGTATTTCTGTTTTTATGCTGTGTTCCCTATGTAATGTTATGTAAATGTATTCCACTGTTTGCCTGTCTGTTTTCCGTTTTGTATTTCTTGTGAGGACTGCGGATGAAAATGAACAACTGTGCTATATCCGGTGTATTTACGTCCATTATTATGCATTGTCCTGTCCAAATAAACAAATAAAGTAAAAGTAAAACATTGGGAGTACTTTATTTTGTGAAAAAATGAAGGTTAATTGAGTCAATGCAAATTGCAGTTTTATGAAAATTCTTCTTCTGCCCCTAATCCATCCATGCAGAGTCAAGTGTTTATGAAACGTTGCAGTATATGGTGTAGATGGTCATGCCAAATAACGCTGAAACAAGTCTTGTCCAGAAGCACTTCAACCGCTTCAACCCTATGGATGGACAGTGTGCTTGGTTTTATGGACCCACTGAAAAATCTACCATTTCCCCATAGAGATTTACAAACAAAATATTGATATAAATTATTTTAAGCCTATAGAATCCAACCATTTAAGATCCTGGTGAATCACGACCATATACAACACCTATGATTCTGAAAAACCTTTCCATTGTGAACAATGTGACAAGAGCTTCTCCCAGATGCTACACTGACAAGACACCAGCGTCTACACAACGGAGAAAGACCTTATTGCTGTAAACAGTGTTACAAGAATTTCTTTTCATTTTTCATGAACAGAAATAGACAAGGACATACAGAAAGCAAAAAGACAAACAATTGAACATTACAGTATGTGTTGCCAACTCAGTAAATAAAAACAGTAGATAAATGCTATAATTGTAGGAGATCACACACAGACAGGATAATAATAAAATGCAAACAATATGTGAGCGTACGCGTACACACACACTCACACGCATACACCCCCACACACTCTCACAGTCATACACACACCCACACACAATAATATTCGACAGTAAAGTACCGTATATAAAGAAAATAAATCAGTTACCATCGCATCTACGGGGTCACCCTCTAGAAATATAAGCATCTATGTATCATAAACATGAGTATTTGTGTTAAGGATTCAAGGATCATATCTTTTGTTTACATTCGGAGAAAAAGAACAAAAAAATGCAAAAAAAATGCAAAACATTCTGGTTCCTAGCTCACCTGTTGTTCAGTAGTATAATCAAATCATTTTTCCCATTTGTTTTCAAACGACTCTCTCTTAAATCTCAAATTAGCAGTCATTCTCTCCATGTCGAATATTTCTGAGACTATCTGGAACCATTCATCTATGGAAGGAGGATCTACCTGTAGCCATTTCCGAGTAATGGCTTTCTTACCTGCAGCCAGAAAGATTTTCATCAGATATCTGTCACTTCCCATAATTTCATCTGGTAAATCTCCCAAATATAGCATCAAACAAGAATCTAATATTTGAAAGCCCAGAATCTCCTGTAATTTCTCTGTGACATTTTTCCAAAAGGTGAGAATTTCAGAGCAACCCCAGAAAACATGATAGTTTTGCAGTTTCTCCAGCACAACTGGGATATTCCAAGCTGTTTTGTTTTAAGTTTTGGAATGATAAGTGTTACAAGAGTTTCATTGATATATGTTGTTTGCGGACACACCTGCATATCCACACTGGAGAAAAACCTTACCACTGCAAACATTGTGACAAGAGTTTCAGTCAGTCAGGTACTCTGCAGGCACACCAGCGTCGTCTCCACCAGTGTTGATTTCGTCGACTAAGACGAAAAATGTTCGTTGACTACCTTTTTTCACTGACGAAAACTAAATGGAAACTAAAGGAAAACTAAGCTATGATGACTAAAACTAAGACTAAATATGCCAATATATATCCAGTATAAGTCATTTTACAATTAGTTGCATGCTGAAAATAGACAATCTACAAGCTCAAGCGCGACGCGTTGTGGGCTTGTAGATCGGATATTTTCAGCAAGTGTAACTAAAATACAATAATTACAGTCATGTTCGACTAAATCAACTGTAGATTTAGTCGACTAAAACTAGACTAACACTAAGACATTCCAGGTGACTGAGTAAAACTAAAATCTAAATTTGCTGCCAAAAACAACACTTTTCTCCACCACACCTGGGGGAAACTTAAGCACCATAAACGGTGTGATAAGAAATAGCTGTCCACAAAAATGCTGCGTTCGGGGCATGATGACACAGTTGGTAGTGCTGTCGCCTGACAGCTAGAAGGTCCTGGGTTCGATTCCCGCTGGGGGCGCTGTGGGTGCTGGGGGCGTGTTCCCTCCTCCACGTCATCAGTGCCCATACCCGAGGCGGGGTTGGCAAAAGGGCCTTTCTGTGTGGAGTTTGTTCTCCCCGTGTCCCCTAGGGTAGGTACCCTCACATGTTCTCCACTTGTCCCCTAGGGTAGGTACCCTCACATCTTCTCCCTGTGTCCCCTAGGGTAGGTACCCTCACAAAAAACATGCAGTAATCCTGGTCTAAACTACCTCCCCCTGGCCAGCCGGGGCGCCTGATGGAGGGGAAAGGAACTGGTTTGAATAACGTGTTCCTTCCACGCGCTACGTCCAACCAGGGGAAACTCCCCCCTGTCAAGGTGTAAAGGAGCAACTTAGAATTTAGAATTTAGAATTTAGGCATTTAGCAGACGCTCTTAATCCAGAGCGACTTACATTTAAGCAAGAACAAAAGCATGGGAATACATCACATAAAGACATTTATCATGAAACATGCGTAGCTAAGAAAGTAACAGTGGAATATCTATAATGAAACTATACATATAAGCTATACATCTATACTACTATGCTACACATATGTACTATGACGTGCTATGACTACTAGAATTGCTATCTAAGGGGGTGGGGTAAGTGCTATGGGCCATGATGGAGTCTGAAAAGGTGGGTTTTCAGACTACGGCGGAAGATTGGGAGTGATGCTGCAGTTCTGACTGCAATGGGAAGTGCATTCCACAGTTTTGGAGCCAGAAGGGAGAAGAGTTTGGGACGTGTGGAGCGTTGGACCTTGGACACTCAGGCATGAAGGAAGCATGAGTTCAAGTCCGTTGCTCTCCCCAGGTTGGCGTAGGGTGTGTAGAGGCCAGGATCACATTAGATCATTGACACATGGGTGAAAAATGGGTTACAAAATCGTGGGATAAAAAATATATAACAAAGAATGCTGCGTTCACATTGGCAGATGCAAAAGATACAAAATAATTAAATGAAGATGCAAAGCTACACGGTGCATTTATATCTTTGTAGGCTTGCAGCTGAAGTTCATACCGGTCAGCGTGATCGAAAATCGGGGGCCGATCACATATATTGCTTGACCCCGTCTTATCGCTGCTTGCAGCTATATTTTCTTCTTCATCTTCTTCTTCTTCTCCTTTAGCCAAAAATAGCAGTTCTGGCTGAACCGGTCGGTTTTCGCGGATCTTGGCATTATGGTATAGAGGGCTGTGCCAAACGGTGAAGACATGAAGCCCACGACCATTGGCCAAAGGGTGGCGCTATAGCACTCAAGTGATATATATATATAAAAAAGGAATGGCTCAAGAACCTGACAGTCAGCGGACTCCCTCTTTACCAAGCGTTTCCACCATGTAGGTTCCACCTCGCGTAGAACATACACGCCCATTTAATCTAACGTGATGATGTAGATAATCTTTTTTTGGCAAGCAAGCCCCTGTCCGATGGATCCACTGGTTAATAAAGTAGCGATCTGTAGGATATCCTTTTCTCACGTATAATAAGAAAGTTAATTTATTAATTTAAGTTCAAGACTAAAGGTTAATAAAACTTGGCAAGAATATTATAAAAGCCTTTTTTATTGAACAATTGTTCACTCACTCACCTTTGCAGTTGTAGGATGCAAGGATGGGCTATTATGAGATGTGTAGTCGGTTTTCGTAAAACTTGGCAATGGTAGACAGGTATGTGAAATGGTGAGAACGCAAAGCCCACGGCCATTGGCCAAAGGGTGGCGCTATAGCACTCAATCGAAAATGCAAACTTTGAACAGGTATAGCTCCGTTTGACCGTCAACAATAAAACTTGGATAGACATATGCGTCTCCTCATGTCGAACAACTTTCGTGTTCTGCCTTTTGACCTCTGACCCTGGCTAGCAGTAGATGGCAAACCGGAAGTCATTTTAGTGGACGGGAGCAGGAGGGTAAACGGAACAGGAGGGATGTTAAAATATTAAATCTTTTTACCGTGCCGTCCAGCAGGTTTTGCTGTTTGCCATCTACCGCTTGCCTAATTCCATGTGAATGGTGAATGCATTATATCAGTGAAGCAGTGGCGGCCGGTGACATTTGTCCTAGGGAGGGCGCTATAACAAAATCAAGAAAACATGCACTAGGTATCATAGATTAAATATCTACTGAGGGAGCCTGTCTAAAGTTTATTAAATATATCTACTAAGGGAGCCTGTCTAAGGTTTATTAAATGCATCAAAATGTAACAAAAGGTTCATATAGGGTTAAAGAAACAAACCTGAGACAGAAGGACCAGTGCCATACAAAAGTGCAATGGCTCAAAGCCACATGACCGTGCTACAGTGGCTTTAACATTAACAAAAAAATAAACAAAAAGTCCTTATAAAAGAACCCTCAAAGCCATGACTCTGCCACCTTATGGCTTAATTTTTACTTTTTGTGCATACATTTGTGATGATTACATCAGGTTTGTCTGGACCCAGCTCTTTAATTCTTATTTTTTCTTGCAGTGTCCTTCTCTCAAATGGTGTTTTCTGCAGTGATTTCACAGAGTTTTATTTTTCCTCTTATTTTTCAATTATGCAAGTGAAATAAACTATTATTATATTGACTTTACCTGGCTCCATTCATCTGTCTCATCCCTCGTTTTTCTAGCGTATGTTGTTGTGGCTGTAAACCCTATGTCAAACTGTGCTGTAATGTGTATGCTGCCCCCAAGTGTTTTGTGGTGTGAATAACGTCATGGATCGCACATATTTCGCGACCCAGTGGCTTCCTATAGTTTGTATTGAAGACATGTGTACCCAGTGGCGGAAACTCCGTGGGTTCAGAGGCGCGATTGAACCCCCTGGCATTTTGGCAAAGGCGCGACTGAACCCACTGCATTTTGGCAAAATATATCTATATGCACTGCAGTAAATGATGCACCCACTGACTGTCCACTGAAATTTCCCCTCCCCAGTGGTCATGTTGTCATGCACGTAGTCACATACCTACAAGATAGGTGTTGGGCCGCCGCGCATGCCGCATTCAAATGCTAATAAGGTGGCTTTTGTTCGAAAAAACAAAACTCGTTTTTTTTCCACCGCTGGGGGGGGGGGGGGGGGGGGGGGCGTGGCTGCTTGAACCCCCTGCCGTTATAAGAACTTTCCGCCTCTGTGTGTACCGCAATGCATTACTCTTCAGTGCTGAGAACCAAGGGCTACATATGGACGCGCACCAACACGTGACACACACTAACCAATCAGAAACGTTATACAACGTAAATAACATTTGACATTTCATGGAGGCATAATACTAACGTGTCAGCATAAAACAACTTTTAATCACTGCCTTTAGTTAGTGGCTACTTATATAATATAATATTTACGTTTCTGGATTGCTAATTTTAAAGGCTGTAGATTTCGTTTCTCAGTCATTCTTATTCACGTTTTATTAAGGGGTTGTGCATGGTGGTGCGGTGCACCAGCGCCCCCTATGGACGCACCGCCACTGCAGTGAAGATCACCCATTATGTTGAATTATACATACACAGCGCTCCAGGTCAAACCATGCAGTTGTTTTTCACCAAATGTGGCAATATGGCTATGTCACCCTGCTTAGAGACAAAGACCACAACCATTGGCCAAAGGGTGGCGCTATAGCACTCAATTGAAAAACAGGCATAGATCATGAACTGCCAGCTCATGAACCGCCAGTAATAATTACTAGGTAATTACTGTCTATTACATAGGTACTAATTTAGACTCCCTGAGTCCCTGATGTTGGATTCCAGTCATCAGTGGTGGACAAAGTAGCCTACGCATACTCAAGTATTCAAAATGAAAAAATTGCAAAGTACCTTTTCCTAATAATATCAATGAATCATGGATTTAAATTGTCAAATGTGCAAAAAGCTGATCTACAAGCTCAAAGCGTGTCACACCGCAACACGAGGTTGTAGATATTTTAAGATTCGAAGGCAGTTTAAAAAAATCTATCTATTTTTATATATATCTATCTATCTATCTATCTATCTATCTATCTATCTATCTATCTATCTATCTATCTATCTATCTATCTGTGACAGTTACACACCTCCACCACCAGAGGGCGAAAGGCATTAAGGCAACAGTGCCTGCATTATTTTGTTGCGCATGCGTGGAAAACCTTTGACCCTGAAGTGCTTGTTTGCATCACGTGATGCCATCACGTCACGTGACTACGTCTAGTTTTTCCATTACGGCGATGGCCGCTGTTGAACAAGTCAAGCACGTTGTCATGTCTCTCGGGAATTGTTGATGTTTGTGCCTTTATTACACATTCTATATTACAGTAGGAAGTAGGAACAGAAAGCTTGGTGGAAATGTCTCCTAAAGGAGGCGAAAAGCGTCAAATGGAGTCTGTACAGCTGAAGATAAATGAACAGCTAGCATCGGTGGGAGAGGAGATATTGTTTGTTGTGGACAAACAGCAGCGTGGCGCTGCTGATGTTTGTAATGTGGAGCTTAGTGTCAGAGTGTTTGTGTTGGAGCGCCTCAGCGCGGTGGGAGAGTTCATGGTCAACCTCTTCCAGAGAGAGATGGAGACACTACAAACTCTGCTGGAGACACAAAACAAACTGCTGGACATTGATTTTGATATGGACATCGAGCTACACACTGCAGGTTAGTAGACAAACACCAGCTTAGCTTAAGTAGCATTAAGCTATTTATTATGTTCCACAAAAGTCTACTTGAATAATCAAACTGAAAAGGTCAAATGAATAGCTCCAAAATAAATAAGAAATAAATTAGTATGCTAGTAAGGTATGAAATAAGATCAAAAACTGTATGCCTTCCCAGCCTCACCAAACATTTTCCATTGTTCTCAAAAGGCATGTCAAGAGACCTTAAACAGGATACCCCACTTCCTCCCCCACTGAGCCTTTCAAAATAAAATACAAGTTACAATTCACTGTTCCAGAATCACTGCAGAGGAGGTTTTACTTTGAAGGGGATACATTGTAAAGGAAGTGCAAAGAGGCTCACTAAATTGACATGACACTTAAGTTTCTAATTAAAGGTGGGGGCTACTATTAATCCAAATTATAACTTTTCCAAAACAACAGATATACCGGTATATGAAAATGAAAACGAAAGTGAAAGAGGTGAACAAATAAATAAAACAAAACTGGCTCCAACACTTGTCATGACGCAACTGAAGCCAGTTTTACACAATCTCTACATTAGGACAAGAGGCAAATTATAACTTTATCTTTTCCAAAACAATATTTGATATACCGGTATATGAAAATGAAAACGAAAGTGAAAGAGGTGAACACATAAATAAAACAAAACTGGCTCCAACATTTGTCATGACGCAACTGAAGCCAGTTTTACACAATCTCTACATTTACATGGAAAACGTGTACATAAACATTCAGATTTCAAATATAAAGTCCTCACCACATGTGCCATGGGTATTTGCTGGGACAGCGATTAGCATTGCTGCATCCCGCGTTGTTTAATAAAAAGCATTTGTATCCGAGCACCCAGACTACTTTTCTCAAACAGGGTTCGTTTGGGAAATTCACAGTTGCACACCGAGAGCACACTCGCCTATTTGTCTGTATTGGCAGTGCGGTCAGCGTGCCTATATCGAACACACCCAGTGCCACTGCTCGGATAAAAATGCCTTTTATTACACAACTCGGGATGCAGCAATGCTAACCCCTTTTGGACAACTGGGTCAAATTTGGCACATACCAGTTAATGGCCAAATATAGGCGATGTAGAAAAAGGAGGCTGTCAATGCCTAGTGGGTCAGTTTTGGCACATGCCAAGGTAGGACTGGAAGTACTTTTCAAGTTGTTTGGAGAATAAATTACATTCATTTGAAAAAGCAGGAAGTGGAGATGACAGCACATGGCTCTAGGCTGCCAGTGTAAGACTTACTGCCCAAATCTGAGATTAGTTGTGCTAAAATACAAATACACACCAGCTAACTCGCGGTGAGTACCATCGGTGAGACCGAAAGTCTGGGGCAGAGTCCACTTCAATTCGGCATACAGTAGCGCAAACGTCGATCACTCTCTGCTGATTTCTGATCGTCTGCACCTTTGTTAAATTGACGCACACACACACACACACACACACACTCCTCTCTCTCTCTCTCTCTGTCGCTCTAATTAATTAGTCTCATGTCCAGCAGCTGCGCACATTTTCTCCCGGCGGATCCTGCCGGGAGCTGCCTATGCCATAGATAGCATAGGTGAGTTCCAGGCTAAGTCAACTTTGACATTACTACGTAGGAAGATGTGGTGCAATACGCTCTCAGGTAAAACAAATTCATATTGTATTAGTATTATTCTAACAAGACTAAAGGGTCATTCAGCAACTGTAACGATAAAAATATAGTTTGGTAACTCATGGTCCCCCAAAAGACAGACAGACACACAGCATGTTCTTTCTGCTTGTGCCGCTACATAAGTATAGCACAACAAGTTTGAACCCATAATCATGTTTAGCTATGAAGATATTTGGCATAAATGGTCAGAATCACAGGCCCGCGCAGTACCTTTTAAATCCATTCTCCGCCGCAGCTGTAAGAAATTGATAATTATCAAACTGAAAGAGTGCGTTTCATAAGGGCATATTACATAATTTTTTTTATTTAAGTATTTATTAACTGTTTACAGAATTACAGTACATTTCAAGCACAACTCAATACAAAAACTGTTAACTGTGAGTGGACGACCCAATTAAAAGCATTACACTTGTTTACAAGAGGGTCCACCTTGTTCAATTCATCAAAACATTTGGAGACGTACAAATATACACTTCTATTTTTCAGAACAGGAATTCATCATAAAGGAAGTAAAAAGGGAAATATACAGTGAGGGGGAAAAGGGGTGGTTGGGTGGGGAAGGGTATAGATTACAATAATGACGATAAAAACAAATACTTCCGCCACATCGGTGATATAATGTCGGGCTTCAGCGCCAAAAATGACGGATACATCGGTGAGACCGATGTCGGGCTCTACTCAACACTGTGCTCTGCGAGGCGTTGAGAAGAGACTCGAGACACTCATTTTTTAAACGATGGTTATCCTGACAAAACAAATTTGGAGAATAATCTTTGAGTTGACAAAAGCACTTTGAGTTGCTCTGCTGATGCTACCTTCTCTCCCCTCCTCCTGGCTGTGTGTAAAGAGGTTTCATCCGAATATGAGGAGAGGAGATCCAGTCTGGTCCAGGAGGAACCACACCCTCCACAGATTAAAGAGGAACAACAGGAGAGGAGATCCAGTCTGGTCCTGGAGGAACCACACCCACCACAGATTAAAGAGGAACAGGAAGAGGAGACTGGTGAGTCAACTTTAACATTACTACGTAGGAAGATGTGGTGCGATACTCTCTCAGGTAAAACAATTATGTTTTTATTAGTATCTAGGCTTGGGCGATATTGATTTTTTTATATCGATATTGATAACGTGATTAATACCGCGATAATCGGTATTATCGATTATTAATAAAACATTAAAAAATATTACAGTGAAGGGCTGAATTTCCCCATAGAGTGCTGTTTCTTGTTTTGGCCACTAGATGTCAGCAGCGGGCATTATAGTGTAGTGTCATGTCACACCCTGTCTCGTGTTGCCAGTAGTGATAGTTGTGGCTAAACAACTGCCACCTACATGGTAACGGGAGTTGGTTGGGCTTGACGTGCCGAGACAGCTTGTACACAACCTTAAACCTGTCTGGTCTCATGTGGTGTGAGTCTGTAATCCATTGCCTGGAGGACTTTAGGTTTTAGGGAGAGGACTAACAAACCAACTCCACCCCCCACACAATTTCCACCTGGCAGAATAATAACAGCAAGATTCAGGGGTCAACACAACAACCTTACAATTATTCAGAGCTATTCTCCCACAAATGATGCCAAAGAAGAGGAAAAAGACCTCTTCTATGATATCCTCCAATCTGAAGTACAGAGAACACCTGCCCAAGATCTTCTCATAGTCAGCGGCGACCTAAATGCAAAGGTGGGCACCGACAACACTAACTATGAGAGAGCTATGGGCAGACATGGTTGTGGAGTAATGAACAACAATGGTGAGCGATTAGCCTCATTCTGTTTATCAAACAACATGGTTATTGGAGGCACTCTGTTTCCCCACAAGAACATCCACAAACTGACATGGCTCTCACCAAATGGGAAAGACCAGAACCAGATTGACCACTTGATGATCAATGGCAAATGGAGAAACTCATTGAGAGATGTCAAAGTGAGAAGAGGAGCCGATGTCTCCAGTGACCATCACCTTGTCACAGCAGACATCAAACTGAAGCTGAAAAGAACAGGACCGACACCCAAAGGGTCCCCAAGATTTGATGTCTGCATGTTGAAAGATCCATCAATAAAGAAGAAATTCACAATACAACTCCGGAACAGATACCAAGCTCTCTCCAGTAATTCGAGCGATGATGATGTAGGCGAGACTGACGTCAACAAGCATTGGGAAAATATTGTCGAAACATACAAAGAAACCAGCAAGAAAACTATTGGGCACAGGAAAAAACAGCATAAAGAATGGATCAGTAGTGAATCATGGAAGGCTATTGAAGAGAGAAGGAACTTGAAATCCAGAATAAACAACACCAAATCATCCAGGATCAAGCAAGAACTGCAACTCCAGTACCGCAATACCAACAAGCAGGTGAAAAGCCTAATAAGGAGGGACAAGAGAGCCTACCTAGAGGAGCTGGCAAGCGCAGCTGAAGAAGCAGCATCCCATAACCAACAAGGAACAGTATACAAAATCACTAACCTGCTATATGGTAGAAAATTCAGAAACATACAACATATCAGAAGCAAACAAGGACAATTACTCACCACAGAAAAATAACAAGAAGATCGCTGGACAGAACACTTCAAAGAGATTCTCAACAGAGATCCCCCTCTACACCCAATAGAAACACAAGAAGCTGTAGAAGATTTGGACATTAACATCAACCCACCAACAAAAGCAGAAATAATCAAAGCCATTAAATCACTCACAAACGGAAAATCCCCAGGTGCTGATAACCTAAACGCAGAACTATTTAAAGTCGATCCAGAGCTAGCTGCAAACATCCTACTCCCACTATACACCAACATCTGGATGGAAGGGAAGATACCATCGGACTGGACAAAAGGAGTGATCGTTAATGTTCCAAAGAAAGGAACATTATCCGACTGTAACAACTGGAGGGGCATCACACTTCTTTCTGTTCCTAGCAAAATATTCTGTAAAATCATCATACACCGTATTACACCAGCAGTTGATAAAGTACTTTGCGATGAACAAGCCGGTTTTAGGAGAGAAAAGGGATGCGTCGACCAGATATTCACTCTCAGGAACATCATCGAGCAGTGCAGTGAATGGCAACGACAGCTGTACATAAACTTTGTTGTCATTTCTTTTCAATCTTGCAATAGACTGGGTCATGAGGAGAGCCACGGAAGACAAGGCAAGAGGGATACGATGGACCCTGCATTCCACCATTGAAGACCTTGACTTTGCGGATGGCCTCGCCCTTATGTCACATACACACACACATCTTCAGGAAAAAACAGACAGACTCCAACACTATGGCCAACAAGTCGGACTGATCGTTAACATCAATAAAACCAAAATCATGCCCATTAACACCAGTACACCAACACATATAACAATAGAGGAGCAGGTATTGGAGAATACAAATAACTTCACATACCTTGGAAGCATCATTCACCACGATGGGGGAGCTAGCAAAGACATTCAAAACCGGATCAACAAAGCATACACAACCTTCATAAGACTTAAGCAAATCTGGAAATCAAAACAATACAGCACAAAAACAAAACTCCGGATCTACCAAAGCTGCGTACTTTCAACACTACTATACGGCGCAGAATGCTGGAAAACAACAGAAAATGACATCCATAAACTATCCACCTTCCACACATCATGCCTGCGAAAGATTCTTCACATATTCTGGCCAAAGACCATCTCAAACAACAACCTCCTCAACATCACCCAACAAGACGACATGCACAGCATAATCAATAAACGCAGGTGGACCTGGATTGGCCATGTACTCAGAATGGACATAAATGCAATCCCAATAGTCGCATTACACTGGACTCCAGAAGGAAAGAGGAAGAAAGGCAGGCCCAAAACGACATGGCGTGGGACAATCGAGAAGGAGCTCCAACTACAACATCAGAGCTGGGGGACCATAGAGAAGATGGCCAAAGACAGATGTAAATGGAGGAACTTTGTTGCTGCCCTATGCGCCAGCCGGCGTAATGGGGATAAGTAAGTAAGTATCATGTCACACCGCGACAAAAACATTTTAATATATATATTATATATAAGAGTCAAGGACAAATGTATGATGTACCAACCAAGATAATATTTATTACATTATGAAACCTCTCGACCTGAGTTAAAAAATGTAACTCCTCATAGCAGTGTGACACTGGCAGTGCAAATACTGTGCGCGAGTGTGATTATAGTCTATGACCAATCAAAACACAGTAGGCCTCAGGCCTGTATAACCTCGTTAAACTTATACAAACATCGTCTTGTAAGTTGTAATTTTGTAAACAATCATTAAATGACCTTAAGACATACGAGTGCAAATATATAGTAGCTTATATATACTCTGTACTAGGCTGTAGCCTTATTGCAAGAACAATAAACATAACAAGAAAACTCTTAAAATAAAACTGTAAAATGCAATTATAATGCCAACAATACAATCAAATGACCTTAGTGCAAATACAGTAGCGTATGACCTTAGTGCAAGTCAAGAACATAACAAATAAACTCAGCTTAGCCATCTCTGTTTAGCAAAATAAAAAATATATAAAACAATGCAAAATAGTATCACAGTAAGTTGTCAGGAAAATACTATACCTTGCTCATAATAATGTCAAACATCTCAATTAAGCCTAGCCTTCAGTCACTTTGGCTACTTTACTTAATAATAAAATAAAACAGTATAGGCCTATAGCCTCTTACAGGCTGCCTGCAACAGGCGGCACAGGCCCTTATAAAATTAGGCAGCCTAATAAAACACAGTGGCTGGCTGGCCGCTCATCTTAAAAGAAAACAAAATGAAAAAATAATTCTAATGAAAGCTAGGCCTACTTATTTAGCTCAGCCGTTTTTTACCAGAAAGACCAGCATATTTTCCATATCTGGTTTGAGCAGAGAACGGGACGGGGTAACAACATTCCCAGCCGTGTTGAATACACGTTCGGATGGCACACTAGTGGCGCACGCACACAAATACTTGCGGGCCAAGCGCGTCATCATTGGGAAATGTGTCTGGCCATAATCTTTCCACCACATTAGCGGATCTTTGTCGCCGTGGATCACCTTCTCTTTGCCATATTTGATCAACTCCGCAGCTGCTCGCTCCTCCACCGTGGTGGCGACATCACGCCCTGCATCCGTTACCTGCTGGAGCAGGCTGCCCAAAGACTGTCTTGCCTTTTTTGGGGGGACGGACGGCGGGGGAGGAAGAGCAAGCTCTTCTGCGGCCGTCTCGCCGGCTTCATCGCGTCCTGTGGCTGCTCTGCCTGCGTTGTTGTCGTCTTGCTGGATCTCCTCGTCCGCTCGCCTCTCTAGACTCACAATCTCGATCTCCAAATGGTGCTTTGTGTCCTCCAAAGCGGAATCCCTGCTCTCATAGCCCCCACGATAACGAGGATCAAGGAATGTGCATTTGCCAGCAAACTCGAGCACTTCTAAACCATATTTGGCCTCGAGCTTTGTCAGGATGCCTTTCTTTATGTCCATGGTCAAAGCAACATCCTTCTCCTCTGGTTTCAGCGTCTTCTCTCTGCATAACTTGAGTATGGGAAGGAGAGCAGAGCTGGTCACGTAGTCTTCGGCAGATAAAATATCAGTGAAGTCTCCGACTGGTTTCAGTGCCTTGAAAACAGCCGTTAGGACGTCGACGTCTGACCAGTTGAGTTTCAGCTGGGTTCTTTTGTCGGCTGCCAGGACTGGTATGATGGAGTCGGTGTGCGCCAGGAAGCGCTCTACCATATCGAGTTTAGAACCCCAGCGTGTGGCGCAGTCCTGTGTGTAAAAAACAAACAAACACACACACATTTAGAATTAATATAGCCATAGACAAACCTGTGTATATTAGGAGGGGCTAAAATGCTTGCTTAAAGGGACACTTCACCCTTTTTGCAAAAAAATATATGTTAATGACGTTTAGAAGCTTTAGATCACTTTCCTGGGGGTATTTATGTGTGTAATATGTGGTTTTAGATATTTTAGATTGTAGCAGTGAGCCTGTTGTCTCTGATGTCATGGACACTGGTCTCACTACCTTCCTGGACTACAATTCCCATAATTCTTTGGTGCACTGCTCCTCCTTGTGGATAGGGGGGAGAGCTGTCTTACTGAGACAACATGTAGTCCAGGAAGGAAGTGAGCCCAGTGTCCATGACATCTGAGACAACGGGCTCACTGCTACAATCTAAAATATCTAAAACCAAATATTACACACATAAAGACCCCCAGGAAAGTGTTCTAAAGCTTCTAAACGTCATTAACATATATTTTTTTGCAAAAAGGGTGAAGTGTCCCTTTAATAATGCCTTGCCAACATTCATTTCATAACTGTATTATACTTAATGGGATATATTTATTTTATTACCGTTTTTAGAGCCTGTGTTTTTTTCCCATTGGACGACTGATGCTTGGCTAGTTCTCTCTTGCGGATCCAACTGTGTGAAAAGAGAGCGATCAGTCGAGCCTTCACTGTCTCTTTCTGCTGATTCAGTGTGTTGTTAACAGCTAAATTAAGATTATGCCCGAAGCAATTTATCCATGGCCATTTCAGATCCCTGATGGCGGCGACGATGTTGGCACCGTCAATTTGTCTGCATCAAGCTCCCAATTCTCCAGTGACTCTTTGAGTGCATTTGCTATATTTTCCGCCGTATGGTTTTCTGGGAGATAGCTGGTCTGGAGACATTGGGACACAAGTTTCCACTCAGGTGTAATTGTGTGGAAGGTCAATGACATATACGGTGCCATATTTCTGGAAGACCACATATCAGTAGTCAATGCATAGTTGTCGGCTCCTGCCACAAGCTTTTGGACTTCACATTTTACTTCATTGTACATTTTAGGTATTTCTTCCTTTGAAAATAATTTGCGTCCAGGCAGCTCATACTGGGGATCAAGTGTGTTCAACATATTCTTAAATGACATTTTCTCCACCGTATTGAAGGACGCATTTCTTTTACCAGGTACCTCGCCACAGCGCGGGTGCATTCTTTCCAACGGCGACCATCCCGTTCATATTTTCTCATTTTCGCAAAAGAATGTTGAATGAATGGTTGTGCAGGTTGCTTAGCTTTGGGCTTTGTTGTTCCCTTTGGCGAGTGGTCTGTCTCGATGAGTCTGGCATAGGCTGTGGGATGATTCTTTTGCAGGTGCACTTTCAAGTTTGTTGTGTTTCCGCATTTTGCTTTCACCTCTCGCATGCAAAGCTTGCACACAACGACATCAAGGTTTTCTGGTTCATCACCTTTTTCATTCGGCTGGAAACCGAAATGCTGCCAAACAGCAGTTGTATTTCCAGATGATTTCTTTTTAACCAATTTACTAGGACTCGTTACTCGCTTCACCGGCGCCATGTTTCCTGTGCTTTCCTGGGCGGAGGCGGTCCGACAAAGCTGCTGTCGCCTTGTCGCTGTAATTCACCGTCAGTGCCAGTCAATGCATGGACAGTGACACTAAGTTATTAGGCAAATTATAGTTGTTTAAAATGAAATACTCGTAAATTCATCATACAGACACACACATACAGTAATTTAGACGTTTATTTAAAAAATATATATATATTATAAAATATATATTTAGGCCATGAGCCAAAATCCCCAAATTGCACGTTATGCATCCAAAGGGTGGGCAATTTTATTTTCGATTTTCTGACTAGCTGTACATCTCTACTTTATAGTTTGGCTGATAACCATTGCAAACTCGTAGCTTAGTGGTGGTTATCATGCGTTGAATATGTGGACCCCTATATTGTCACCATCAAAATGTCCTAACAAATATATGGATAACTTTTGAACCTTAACTTGTGTCAAGACTAATGAAACCACTTTTCTGCATAATTAAAACATGGGACATTGTTTGGAATGGTTATTGTACTTGTTCAAAACTTCTATATATGCTTAAATGGCATTTTAATGCAATATTTCCATCCCAAATATGATGATTTTGAAAAAAACTAGTAAATATACCCATTTTAAAAGTGTATGCTGAGACCCAACATGTTTCTAATGGCAATAGAAAGCTGCCCATTGTTCTAAGCTTCGATTTGAGTGGTAACATGTGGTTGTACCTCCTGACATACTGTCAGAAATGTGATAAGTGATGACATGAGCCAGCGTCCCAAAATTGAGCTATGGTATCAATGGGAGGGCTTGTTTGCCGAAGAACAAGTTTGTTAACGAAAAGGTGGACGGCCGGTACCTATATTAAATTGTTTATAGGATCAATATACGCAAATGAATATTATAACCCATCCATAGGAGTAGCTTTTCCATATTTATCACACATTTTGTCATGTTGTGAAGCTGCGCTGTGAAGGTTGTCTGCGACACCAGATCATGGAAACTTGATATGATCTTCAGGGTTTCTTCCAGATGCTGAACCTCTGCTCTGTGGTTGACCTGGATCCATGACAGAAACCCCTTCCATGCTAGCCTCATCATGGCCTCATAGACAATTTTACATTATAATTTTGTGAAGCCTGACAGCACGGTTGTACCTGTGCCCTTCCATCACAGCTGTGATGGAGCCTTCTGCGATGACACCAGACTCCACACACAGGTCACGGAGGCCAGCATCCTGAAACCTCTTCCCAATGGTCGATAGGAAGTTGCAGATGGTATGGAACGCTCCCATCCTCAATATGATGTTACTGAACTTCTCTTGTTTCCAAGTGATTTCTGTGGCCTTGGCGTAGAGAGCTTGGTCAAAGACACAGACAATCTCGTTCAGTTCCAAGGTCTCCATGATGTTCAGAGTTTGGGTGAGGATTTCATTGACAGTCGACATATCAGTAGCTGGGGCATTGATTGTTGGTAGGTAGCCCACAGTGTCCTGGACGACTTGTATGTCAGTGCGGATGAGGATGTTAAATCCAGTCCAACTGCTGATAGTTTGGTCGTCTGGGTTTGACATCCTGGTGAGCAGCCAGATCAAGTTCTTCACCCTGGCATCCTGGATTTGTTTCCCTGCGTCCGCATCTAGGCTGACTATGGCTGGAGGACCCACTCTCTGACCCCCCCCCCCCCCACACACACACACACACACACACACACACCATGTTGTTTCCGCTAGTGATGCTACAAATATATAGCAGAGCAAGTTTGAACCCATAATCATTAATTCATTTATATAGTATAGCTCTTGAAGATATTTGGCATAAATGCTGAGGTATGAAATCGTCTCCATTTCGATAACTAAACACTAAGTTTAGTTCCCTGGCTAGAAATAGCGTCTGTCTGTCTGTGATTCACCCTAAAGCCATTTATTTTAAACAGTGCAGCCAACGTGTTTTTTGTATCTGTGTGTGTGCGCGCGCACATTTTTACAGATCTTATATTTTGAACCAGGTGATGTATGTGTGTCTATCATAATATGTCTGTCAGTCAGTCTGTCTCTGTCAAACAAGTGCTTGATAAAATATATTTCACATTGTCAAAGCACAATAATAATAAGGGGTTTAGCATGCAGATATGTATGTGTGTGTGTATATATATATATATATATATACACACACACATACATATCTGCAGACAAAGACAAAAAAGGGACTCCTGCACATCCAAAAAGACCCGTAGGAGGTGCAAGTCTAGTTAGCCATGAGTTTCGTCACCTGACGAAGCTCACGGCGAAACGCTTCGTGCTAATAAATAAGTTTGATGCAGTAAGTTGTCCGTCTCTGTTCCCTGGAGTGTGCAGTCCCTTCCTTGGAAGGTTTTTCTCTTTTTTGATATATATATATATATATATATATATATATATATATATATCTCAGTCTCTCTCTCTCACACACACCCTTACTGAATTGTTTCTACTGGTGATTTCCACAGAGCACCACAGGGAGAGGTCTCCCGTATCTATAGAGATGGCCTCCAAAAGACATTCAACGTTGTCAGAGGAACAGCCAGAGGTGGACCAGAGACGTGGACTGTTTGATGTGAAGATGCAACCTGTAGTTAAGTTGTACCGTATAGGTATGTGCTGTTTTGTTTACTTACTTACATAACTTATTCTTATCCGTAGTCGGGTTGCGGGGGCAACAGCTCCAGCAGAGTGATTCAGACTTCCCTCTCCAGAGCAACATTAGTGACTTCCTCCTGGGGGATCCCGAGACGTTCCAAGGGTCTGGTCTTGGTCTGCCCCGGGGTCTCCTCCCAATGGGACGTGCCTCGAGGACCTCCCTAGGGAGACGCCCGAGAGGCATCCTAACTAGATGCCCGAACCACCTAAGCTGGCACCTAAACAGTGCGGTACAGTGACTGCAAATTCCGCCCCTGCCGCTCCAATTATCCGGCTGATCTCCTTCTCCGTCCTCCCCTCACTCGTGAACAAGACCCAGAGATAAATTAACACCTTAACCAAACACAAACAAAGTTTATTAAGACAATATAGAGCATCACCAAAACTCGTACTGTTTAATTATTTTAATAAAAATGTTTACTTCCGGTTGATTTTACTATTTGAAGATCCGGATCCACGGATTGAGTCAGAGTTTTCTTCCTAATAAAAATGGCATTATTATTCCACTTTGGGCGCGATCATCATGCAATCTTCAGTTGGATGTATTGAAACATATTTTCTTTAACAGATGCCCAACGAACGTCTCATTACCAACGATCTGGTGTGCGACCATAGGTTAGCAAGAGCACCCTCTAGTGTAAAAACAAAACATATTTCCCTTTCAAAATAATTGTGTTCTTTTGTAATAACCTTCTGTTGAACACTACGTATTGTTTAAATATATATAATATATATAAATACAAACAAAAGATGCAAGACAAGTACATTTTTTTTAGTGGCTCAAAAATGTAATTTCAAGCCCTGAAAACTGTTTTTGATTTAGAAATGGAAAAGAGGACTTTCCTCCAACACTACCAAAGCTATAAAACGGGAAACACTGCGTGGGGAAAATGCAAAGTTCAAACATTAAATGTTTTCTCTCTCTTTGTGTCTTTTTTTCTAGCCGTCCCGCACCTCCCTGTGTGTAAAGAGGAGGTTTTTACTGAACAACAGGAGAGGAGCTCCAGTCTGGTCCAGGAGGAACCACAACCACCACAGATTAAAGAGGAACAAGAGGAGCTACTTCAAAGACCAATGGAGGCTGATGGGTCAACATTGACATTACAAGCAGTGAAAAGTGAAGATGTTCATGATGATGAAAACAGAGAGACAGAGCCTGTAGCCGGCACCTCAACTCAACACATGAAAACACAAGCTGATCTAGAGGACTGTGGAACATCACAACCAACTGGTGACGATCAGCTCCTCTCTTCACACTGTTCTGAATCTGACACTGAAGACAGTGATGAGTGGCAGGAGCCCAGTGAAGGTCAGTCAACTTTAAACACACTGAAAACACACAAGACAAATGTGGAAGGACAAAGATTGTCTTTGAGCAGCAAGCTGTCCAAGGACCTGAAATCATCAAAACAAACTCACTCCATGAGGAGCCACACAGGGAAGAAACGCTTTAGTTGTACAGACTGTGGCAAATGTTTTAATCAGACGTCTAATCTGACGGTGCACACAAGGATTCATACAGGGGAAAAACCCTTTACTTGTACAGTTTGTGGTAAAGGCTTTATTCAGAGTTGTGAACTAAAAAAACACATGATGACTCATACAGGGGAAAAGCCCTTTACTTGTAACGTGTGTGGTAAAGGCTTTGCTCAGACTGTTAATCTAAAAACACACATGAGGATTCATACAGGGGAAAAGCCCTTCACTTGTACAGTTTGTGGTAAAGGCTTTGCTCTGATTGTTAATCTAAAATCACACATGAGGATTCATACAGGGGAAAAGCCCTTTACTTGTAACGTATGTGGTAAAGGCTGTACACAGAGTAGTGAACTAAAATCACACATGAGGACTCATACGGGGGAAAAGCCCTTTACTTGTAACGTCTGTGGTAAAGGCTGTACACAGAGTAGTGAACTAAAATCACACATGATGACTCATACAGGTGAAAAGCCCTTTACTTGTAACGTCTGTGGTAAAGGCTTTGCTCGGAGTGTTCATCTAAAATTACACATGAGGACTCATACAGGGGAAAAGCCCTTTACTTGTAATGTATGTGGTAAAGGCTTTGCTCTGATTGTTAATCTAAAATCACACATGAGGATTCATACAGGGGAAAAGCCCTTTACTTGTAACATGTGTGGTAAAGACTTTGCTCAAAGTGGTGTTCTAAAAACACACATGAGGACTCATACAGGGGAAAAGCCCTTTACTTGTAACGTGTGTGGTAAAGGCTTTGCTCAGAGTGGTAAACTAAAATCACACATGAGGACTCATACAGGGGAAAAGCCCATAGATGAATGAGGACTCATACAGGAGGGGGGGGGGGACCCTTTAGTTCCTGTTAGTGGCAAATGCTTGGGTCAAAATGCACATCTGAGGATAATGAGGAGGAATCATACAGGGAAGAAGTGGTTAGTTGTAATAGTAATAATAAATTCACATTTTCTCCATTTGAGTTGACACATGATATAACATACAATCGAATGATCATTCATTCTATTCCAGGATGACAATGTGGTAGATACTAAAGCCGTGGAATCACATAATATGACACCATCAACATGACCACCACCATTTAATTTCTTTTTTTTTTATATATATATTTTTATTGGTTTTAAAAAAAAAATCACATACAGCCACTTAACAAACCTTTACAATGGACATACTTTGCCAAACTGACATAACATATAAACAAACAGAAAACAAAACACAAAACCCCCACATTAGGACAGGGGGGGGGGGTACCTCCAGTTCATCTACACCATCATTCACACCATACCATAGAAATCAGAACCAAAAGAAATAACAAAGCAAAAAGGAAAACAAACCAAAATAGCCACCTATTACACATGTCTCGAGCCCATTCCCTACATTTTTTTTTTTTTTGTTTTCCTATCTTAGATCTGTCCACTCAATGGGGCATTGGGCTTTTAGAAGGATCCGAGATATTTCAGTAGGGAAATAGTCAATTAGAGGGGCCCACACCTCCTGGAAGGAAGCGTCGTTGCCTTTATGCATTGCACAGAGCCTTTCATGGGGTAGCACTCCGAAGATCTCTCTATACCACATTTGTACCGTTGGTGACTTATCCTTAATCCAGTTTATCAGAATGCATTTCCTGGCTGAGAGTAGAAGTTTATCAAATAGTTTAAATTGTAGGGGTGTTAAATTAATTTCTTTTGACGGGAGTCCCAGTAAGAAAGCACCCGGATCCTTCTTTATTCTCACCTTAACACATTTTGTACATAATACGTCCTGAAACGTCATAAGGATTGGAACCGAGAGGTGCCTTAGACGTCTGTGGACGTCCTAGCGACGTCCAAACGACGCGGGGCGAGATAATAATATTCAGAATAATTACTTTTTTTTTTTTTGGCATTTCGCTTTTCGCTTGCCGTATGCTAACGCTCTGTGAAACTATTAGCTTGTCATTGACTCCCATGTTAGCGCGGCGGAAAGAATGACTCGTATCTCCTCATCCAGGGCACTCTCCGTGGTGATGAATGGATCGATATGCTGGCGCTGCGTTTCTGCTCCTCATCCGTCTCTCCCGCAAAATATGAACTCTTTTTGGAGCGTATATAAATATATTAAGATGATCGGAGATTGTGATGGCACTTTGTCAGTCAACTTTTTTAAGAAAGTATTTCCGGTTCATGGCTTTCAAAATAGAAGCGATCACTACTCTGGCGATTACTCTGGCGCAAGCAGCGCCTTTATTTTGATGCAGTTCCGGTACTAAATGTGTTAAAGATGTCGCTTAACTCACGTGCCACTTGGCCCCAGAACCTGCATATACACTTACATTCCCAAAAGTAGTGATAGCAGTTACCCAGATCTGTTTGACATTTCGAACATAAAGGAGATATTGAACGGTCCATTTTGTTTAGTAGCACCGGTGTAATGTGTAATCTGTGAAGAATTTTATATTGTGTTTCTCTTAGTCTGTTACAGGTATAAACCTTTTTACTGAGTCAATGGCCTCTTGCCAGTCATCTTCAATATATTCATTGTTAAGATCTCTCTCCCATTTTCGGAGGGATGGTATCTCCTGGGAGTCCAATGAGTACAGCAGTGAGTAAAACGATGAAATGAAATGTGATACCTTACTACAGTTGCATAAGAAATTCTCTGTTTTACTGTAAGGGGAGACCAGTGGTGTTGGCAGCTGTAGTGAGTTAATGAAGTGACGTATTTGCAGGAAACCAAATAAATGTTCTCTTGGAAGGTTAAACTGTGTCTGCAGTTGCTGAAACGACATCAGAACACCATCTCTATACAGATCTCCCAGTACACGGAGCCCTAGTGAATGCCAGGTCGTAAAGATGGGCGAACTGCGCCCCGGTCCGAATTCATGGTTGCTAGAGATTGGTATTAACAAAGACCTTTGGTCTTCTCTTCCTACGTGATTGGTGATCTGTCGCCACACTCTAATAGAATTATAGATAATTGGATTGTCTCGTATCTCCCTATGAATCGTATCTTTATTACCGGTTACCAGAGCCCATAGTGAGTTTGGTGAGCAGCCCCACGAGTCCACACTGTACTTATTGTGTAGATAGGCTTGTAGCCATTCCCAGATGTAGCGAGCGTGACACGCCCAGTTATAGAAGAGTATATTTGGCATGGCAAGGCCCGCTTTACTGGTTGGTCGCTGCAAGATATTAAATCTTTGCCTAGGTCTTTTTCCATGCCAAATTAACTTAGAAAGAGCCTTCTCCAGATATTTGAGCTCTTTTTTGGATACCCATAAGGGAAGCATTTGTAAGGGGTATAGAAGGCGGGGGAAAATGTTCATTTTTATTAAGCTCGCCCGTCCCATGAAAGAAAGTGGGAGGTCATGCCACCGTTCCAGATCTCTCTTAACCGCTGTAGTGACTGGGGTCAGATTCAGACGTGACAGATCTTTTAGATTGGGAGAGACTTTAATGCCAAGATATGTGAATCCTGACGTAGTCCATTTGAAGGGAAAGTTATCTGGGATGTCTGATTTGGTTAGAGTTCCTAGTGGCATAGCCTCCGATTTACTTTGGTTAATTTTGTAGCCTGAGATAGCGCCAAAGTCTTTAACGATTGAGAGGACAGTGGGCACTGACCTCTTCGGGGAGGAGAGAAACAGTATAATGTCATCGGCATATAAAGCTATTTTGTGGGAGATGCCCCCGGTCGTAAGTGAGACTCCCTCAATATCATGATGACACCGGATAGCCTCGGCTAGCGGTTCGAGTGCGACGGCAAACAGTAATGGGCTTAGAGGGTCACCCTGCCTTGTGCCTCTTGCCAAGGGGAAAGGCTCAGAGCTGGTGCCATTGGTAAGGACACGGGCCACGGGAGAGTGGTAGATGGTTTGAATCCACTATAGTAAATTCCCTCCAAGTCCATATCTCTCCATGACGTCGAACAAGTACGGCCATTCTACTCTATCAAATGCTTTCTGCGCGTCGAGTGACACTGCTAGCGCTTTGTATTTCCGCTGATTAGAGTACTGTATAACGTTCAATAACCGCCTCACGTTTGTAATTGAGTGTCGGCCTTTTACAAAACCTGACTGTTCTGGGTTTATTATGAGAGGCAGCAGTCCCTCTATTCTCCTTGATAATAATTTGGAGAGTATTTTACTGTCCACCGCTATCAAGCTAATGGGCCTATAGGAGCCACATATGTCGGCTGGTTTATCTTTTTTGAGGATGAGAGATATATTAGCCAAGTTCAGGGTTTGTGGAAGACTGCCTCTTTGTAGTGAGTCTGCATACATCTCTCTCAGAGGACCTACTATAACCTTACTCATTTTTTTATAGAATTCTGGGCCGTAGCCGTCCGGGCCAGGGGCCTTACCCCCTTTAAGGGTTTTTATCGTTTTGAGTATTTCTTCCTCTGTTATGTCTTTACAGAGAGACTCTCTGTGTTCTTCAGACAGCGTCGGAAATGTTATTTTATCCAGAAAATCTTTCCTCTGCTGGTCAGAGGTTCCACACTCCGAAGTGTACAACTTTTGGTAAAAGGATTTCATAATTTTATTTATATCCTTAGAGGTGTGATGGCTAACTTCATTGTCATCTTTGAGGGAGGATATCGTGTTAGAATTCTGTTTACCTTTAGCCAGTCGGGCCAATAGTCGACCGGGTTTGTTTCCTGATTCATAGAACTGGTGCTTTGCAGCATAAATGGTGGACTCAGCTTGTTTTGTCAGAAGTTGGTCTAGAGCTGAACGGGCGGCATCTAATTGTTTTGCCAAATTATTAGACCGGGAACGTTTACATTCAGATTCCAATTTTAAGATTAATTTTTCAAGTTCCAGTTGATTTTTAAAGGCCTCTTTCCGTTGGGCTGAGTTGTACGAAATAATACAGCCACGTAGATAACATTTTGCTGCCTCCCACAATGTTGAGGGGCTCATCCCGGGAGTTTTGTTTACAGAGAAGAAAAACTTCCATTTATTAGTAATATATTCCAAAAACGGGGGGCTGCTCATCAGAGAAGGATTCAAACGCCATTGTCTACTGGCAGGGTCCCTATAGGGCGGGTGGACGGTCAGGCTAACTGGACAGTGATCTGAGAGCGTCTGTGTGCCTATTATACACTCCTTAGTCCTATCCAATATCATTCTAGACGTCAGGAAAAAATCAATTCTAGAATATACCTGGTGAGGTCGAGAAAAAAAAGTGAAGTCTCTTGTTCTTGGGTTGACTAATCTCCAAACATCAAATAGCTCCAAATCATTACATAGTTCTCCAAGTCTGACACTTTTACGAGACGGGGTAGGTCGTGGGGTTGACTGGTCAGCATTTGGGTTAGGAGTGGAGTTAAAATCCCCCCCAATGATGGTATAATTAATTGAGAATGCGGATATTGCAGACAGTAATTTTGAGAAAAAAGAGGCCTCGAATACATTAGGGGCGTATACACAGCCCAAAAGGATATGTTCACCAAAAAGGAAACCTGATAGCAAGATATATCTCCCCTCATCGTCGGATACAGCCTTTTCTAGGGTGAATGGGAGATTCTTATGTACAAGAATAGCTACTCCGCGGCTTTTTGTATTGTATGAGGAGTGATATACCTGGCCTACCCAGTTACGCTGTAATTTCATATGTTCTAGATCTGACAGGTGAGTTTCCTGTAAAAAGGCTATTTGACATTTTTCCTTTTTCAAGTAGGTCAATATTTTTTTTACGCTTGACCACATTATTTATACCCTTCACATTGAGGGTTATAATTTTAAGATCACTCATGTCTAATACTAATACAATACATCATGTGTTGCATGAGTGCGTACCTGGAGCCTATTGAAGTTAATGTGGGCAGGTCTATAAATGACTGGAATAAAGAGGAGGTGAACGGAGGGGGGAGGGGGTGGGGTACATAAAACAGAATAACCCTACTGTCTTGTACAGACGGGTTACACGTAAAACACATACGGCTCATCCCTAATGGATGGGCTAAAATAAATAACATCGCTCCAGTGAAGCTGAGAGGAGTCCCGCCACAGGAGAGTAAAAGGCCAATCTACAGAGTGAAATCCCTACTGAGATCAGCTCCTCTCCGCACAAACTCCCCCCATCCCCACACCGAAGATTCAAGTGGTAGTGCGTAAAACCTAATAATACTGGAGCTTCACTCCTTGTCTGTAGGTGTAAATTCAGCCAGGTGTTTACAGGTAGTGTAGGCCACTGGCATCAGATAATTTGACCAAAGATAGTATAACTATTTCCTAACCAAGTATCTCTTCCTTCAATACCGATTTTCTTCACTCTGTTTATTCCTTATACCATTCAATTTTTATTTATTTATTTGTCCACGTAATGTGGCCCTTATGGGGTTAAAGGAAAAGTTACAATCAGGAGAAGAGGAAAAATAATAATAATAATAAGCTAAGGGAATAAATCATTTTTTGTATTGAAATTGCATTTGGTCTGTTTGCCAGACTTGCATGAATAGTGTGGAAAAAATAAAATAAATAAGATCCATAGTCATAATTTTAAATCCATTCCTTAATACCCTTCATTTTTTATGTATGTATTTGTCCACGTAAAGTGGCCCTTATGGAGTTAAAGGAAAAGTTGCAATCAGTAGAAGAGGAAAAATAATAGTAATAATAAGCTAAGGGAATAAATCATTTTTTTTGTATTGAAATTGAAATTGCATTTGGTCTGTTTGCCAGACTTGCGTGAATAGTGTGTAAAAAATAAAATAAATAAGATCCATAATCATAATTTTAAATCCATTCCTTATATCATTCATTTTTTATTTATGTATTTGTCCACATAATGTGGCCCTTATGGAGTTAAAGGAAAGTTGCAATCAGGAGAAGAGAGAAAAAAATAAAATAATAATAAGCTAAGGGAATAAATCATTTTTTGTATTGAAATTGAAATTGCATTTGGTCTGTTTGCCAGACTTGCCTGAAAAGTGTGTAAAAAATAAAATAAATAAGATCCATAATCATAATTTTAAATCCATTGTTTATGGAAAATAAAGTGGTAATAAAAAATGTATAAATCATCAACACCATAAACTGTACTCCATGGGTTATAGATTATGCTTGCGATATAGTTTATCCAGACTACACTATTCCAGCTCGTTGTGCTCCGTGTACCAGAAATCAGAGCTGTACATTTCAATAATATAAACGAGCCCTTTAATACAAACAAAGTAACCTACATACCAGTATGATGTGAAGCACCGCTGGGAGTTATTTTTTTTTTTTTATAAAAAAAAAAGAAGAGAAGAGAGAGGGAGAAAAAAAAAAAAAAAAAACAACAGCGCGGGTGAGAGAGAGAGAGAGAGAGAGAGGGGAGAAAGAGAGAGAGAGAGTCCGTTCCGCATTCCATCAGTCCGATCCGTGTGTAGGGTGGGCAATACCTTTAATCCAAGCCTTTCAGAAAGTGTTCAGCTTCTTGTGGGGTCTTGAAGGAGTGGTCCTCGCCGTTGCATGTGTAACCAGGCAAAATGAGATAAGCACCGGACACAAACTAAAACAATGGGTTTTTTATTCTGGGCAATAACTGCTTCTGTGTTGGTCTGTTTGTGGCTCCATGAGCAAGACTACTATTTTACAGTGCAGAGGAACAATAAGATATGGCTTATGACAATAAGATAATAACTGCAGTGTACAGGACAACACACCAACTGGAAATCCTCACTGACAAATGAACACAAAAGAAAAGGAAATACAATCACATATTGCATTTACAAAGTGCTATCAAACACATCTTCAGAAGAATAAACAAGAACACAACATATTCAAACATAACACATGTGGTTAATAAACCTACATTCAGTCCAGAATCTTAGCTCCCAGACTCCAATGGATCAGTTCACAGCATCCAGCTTAAAGGTAGAGTAAGTGATTTCACTCAAAAAACCTTAGGTTTCGTTTTTGGCTGTGGGACCTAAGCCTTCGTCCAATCAGGATAGAGAGTCAAAAACGAAACCTACGGTTTTTTGACCCCCAGGGGTTAACTGGGGACAGGGAGGAACTCCTTATATGGTCAGCACACTCTATAGTAGAGAGGATTATCACAACAAAACAAAAAAATAAGTGATATTTGAATTAAGTGAAATCACTTACTCTACCTTTAATCACAGCTTCTCAATAATAATCTGTATACATCCAATGAAAACCAACATTATTACAATGTAAAACTGAACAGTATACCTCCGTACATCACTATGGTTGATAATACATCACCATTTGTACACATAGTTACCTTGATGGTAGATATTTATCTTCCCACAACCTGCATGAATACCCTCATGGAATATGTCTCTCAGCATCTGACTTTACTTCCTACTTCCTGCTTCTGCATTCTACCTTCCTGCATTGCACTAACCAGAGAACTAGCACCATCTATTGGCCGTATTTCAGTATGCTTTAGACCTGGCTACATGTATTACATATTGGCAGTGTTTCACCTGGCTACACATGTAATAGTTAGTCTCGCAGGGAGGCGCATTTTAAATCGTATCACTTTTTTGATGAGTTGGTCACACACTGCGTTGTATCCTCGTCTTGCCATCCTGGTCTATGCCCTCGTAGTTCAGCTCGCCTTTCGCCCGCACTGCAGTCATAATTATTTGTGCATCTCGCATAGTTTGAAATTTTATGACCACAGGTCTAGTTGTGTCAGGCTTGATGTCTCCTGCAGCCCTGCGACACCTGTCAATCTTCACACTGCTGTTTTCTGTCTCGATATTAAGCAGAGTAGGAAGCCAGGTCTCGAATAATTTAACAGGCTGTTTGCCCTCTATCCCCTCTTTCAGACCCATAATACAAACGCTTTCACGTCTGCTTTGGTTGTCAGCATCTTCCGCACGCTGTTGTAGAGTCGTCACTGTTTTTTCCAGCTTTTTCAGTCTGTTTTCCATTGTTGATGCGTTGTCCTCGGCCTCTGAGATGCGGGATTCAGCCTCTGTAATGCGTTTGGTATTGTCCGACAGTCGGCTATTAAAGCCCTCCAGTGTTGTAGTCAGGGCTGTAAGCTTTTGGTCCATCAGGGCACCTATCTTTTCCGTCACATCGCGGACCACACGGGCAGCGAGATTTTCCCATTTACTAGCCTCGTCGCGGCCCCCCGCAGCGCCATGTTCAAGGTCAGAGTCGGCGTCTTCCTGGTGCGGGTCGTCATGTTTCTTTGACGCTGAGCGAGTGTCAATTGCGACACGTCCTTGTGTTTTCTTCTTCTTTTCCTCGTTGGTTGACATTATTAGGTTTGCTCTACCATGAAATAAACTTTGATAACTACTATAAGTAGTGTTTAAACTAACATTTTCTCGGTGGGGTTTGGGGAGAACAGCAGAAGCGTCTCTCTCACGCTGACGTCATCACCGGAAGGATGTCCATTTAATTTCTTAAGTATCTTTTGTATGTAAAACCTATATACACATGGCACAAAAAGTTGTTGTCTTTGGTAGATTATTTCTCTATTTTAACTCTGTTTAATTATACCGTCGGATGTTTCAGACTTTAACCCATCTTGGCGCGGGAACCGCGTTTGGTCTTTTAAGCATTATATTATACTTTAGCCATTGACAAATAGCAGATCTACAAGCTCATAGCGCGGCACTTGGTGCTGCGCTATGAGCTTGTAGGTCTGCTATTTTGTTTTTAATCGTGAAAATGTGGCGCAAATTTTTTAATATATATTCTTTCAGAGTGAAAGTTTTTAACTAAAATCTTTGCTTCTGGGGGGGGGGGGGGGGTCCCTGCAACTACGGCGGCCAATTACATATAATCTTGGTGTCTGGGGAGTCAGTATTCAGTATTTTAGCTGTGACGTGAGCACCCACTCCTGAGATACTTCCGGGTCCTACTTTTGTGTCGCTTTTGTGTCCCCATGGAGTTATACTGTGACGCTCCCTCGGACTAAATCTGAGACGAAAACAACCACGAATGTCTAATTTTACCGCTTTCCTTGCAACAACAAAGCTGCGCTGCTCTCCCAAATCTGGCTGTGACACGACGTCTGCCCCACATGGAATACTATCGCCATTTTATTTTATTGTGTCAACTAAATCCTCATTAATGCAAACTAGATTCAACATACTAAGCCTGCACGCATTCTAAATATGCCCCGAAATATTTTACAGAGCAAATGGACCTTCAATAATAATGATAATAATAGTTTTAATTGTCTCCACATAATGTATTTTTATTATCATGGACACTTGTACAAAACATTAATAATTCTACTCGAGTTGGAAACATTAAGACCCATTTTAACCCTCAATGGCTTCCTTTCTGAAAAATAACGTCATTGTAAAAAGATTCATGCGTTTAGATTATTGATAATCTATACCTCGGTATTCCACGGTATTTATAAAAAAATAAAAATAAAAGCCCCCCCCACCTATGTCTAGAGACTACCCCCACCTCCTTATAAGCCCTTCTTTGTTCCTCAACCTGCAGGCCTACATATCTTATTTTTGTATTATTTGAATTTTGTTATTTGTCATGATTATGAATTGATTGAAAGTCCTTGCTGTCTTGTTTCCATTCGGTCCTGGGCCAGGGCCGAATGGAACAAGACAGCAAGGACTTTTTTCAGTGATCCCTTTGTAATGTGTTTGACTGTACCAAACTGTACTGTACTGATTACATTTCTGCCAATAAAGTATTCAATCAATGAATCAATAGATATTCCCCACTGTATTTCACTGTACTATGGCTCCCCCTAAAAGAGGTAGTGCAATCTGAGCATGCTCACAACTGTCACTGTGTGCCTCCCTGTTCACTAGTTCACTCTTATAGTAAATATGGAAATATGGAATATACAATTGGATCTGGGTGTCTTTCAGCAACACTAACTCAAAGGTAGGAAGCAACTTTTCAATCTACTGCAGCTGTGTGGTGAAAATAAATGTTTTGCCTTAGTGTGCAGTTGCTTTGCATATGCGCAGCATGCGCCGCCCACCGACGCTGTATTAAAATACCGTATGCTCGGAAATCTCACGGTATCAACACCGTGGCTGTTCCTGTCGCGGTATTACCGAAATTCGGTAAACCGCGGCATGCCTAGTTTAGATATTCTATTTACAATGGGATGCGGACGGGAGCTGGTGCCACTTGGACCCGGACGTAACGTAGCACTACAAAATGACGTCGGACTTATGTGGTAAATTCTCTCCCGCTTTCACAGCGTAACGGCATACAGGAAAACACTCAGAATGGCTCAGATGGTTTTGGAAGAGACGTCTTTATTTGCAAAGCAGTCCACACGGCAAAGACAGTTAACAAAGGATCACAAAACAGATCCCTGGCAGCTCCTCGGATAATAATCACTAGCAGCGCTTGTAGTCAGGAAATGCAGCAACCACCGGATCCGAAAAGCTACCCAGAATTTTCCCTTGCACTCAGTTTATATTATTATTATTTTGCAGTCCCGCCTCCCCCCCTGACATCCGGTTTGGAGAGAGGCGGGACTTCTGCTATGTGAGCCGAGGAACAAAGGCCTGTACTGTTGACTGGAGTCCTAACTCTTATACAGAATGTGATGAATTGCTACTCTAATGAATACATAGTTAAAACATAACAGAACTAGATGAAAACTAAACATACTCTTATGAAACATAGTTAACCATAACTAAAAGTATATTGAGACGGAAACACTTATATTTAAGAAGTGAATTAAAACAGTTTAACCCCAAACGAGTAAGCTATAATCTTATAATCTCATAGTACATTTTCAATCAGTACACATTGCACTCCTTATTTATAGCGTTTCTTATACTGAAAGTTTGTTAAAGGGGGAGTGTCCCGGCCCGAGATTAACATTGCTGATAAGGTACATCACGTGGTCTGAATGAAAACAGTTTAAAACGACACGTGACTATATCTCAGGCTCTGACGTGACCTAGCATCTAGCCGAGCTGAGTGGCTAGCGCACTAAAGGCTACTAGTTTTGAGGTAACTTTTTGCGTCATACTAGGTGAAAGTATCATAAAAAATATATTTTATTGCTCGAAAATCTTCCTTACAATGACATTGAGTTGACGTGTACGTTTTAGGGTAAACTGTTACATAATCGCAATTTCGCGTGACTAGTCCGTCCTCAACCACGGCTGCTGCGGAGTGCAGTGTTGCCAACTCTCCAGTAACGGAAGTAGCTAGTGGCTCCTCGAAAAGTAGCTAAAAGTCGCCAGGGGTGGGATATGCGCGCGCATAGCGCGCGCCGCCCCTAGCGACTTTTTTGCGTCCCTAGCGACTTTTAGGCGCCCCTAGCAACGAAAATATGTAGCCAGCCCAGATTTTTTTTTTTTCATTTATGTGCACTTAGTTTAAGTTAGTTTGTATCATCTCTTGCTGATACGTGACAAAGTTGGATATCACCATGAAACTTCACATCAAACTGACATCAATACATCCCATGTTGTTGCTGTGGCTGCTTGAGGAGCTGATTTGAAAGAGTACACAGTACTGCTGATGTGCCAAACTGCCTCAAAACAGTGTCAGGCAGCTTGTGCTGATAGCAAGCATCTCCAGACAGCTTCAGACCATATCTGATTTTTTTTCCGACGCAGCAGCTGCAGAGGCACTCTGTGCTGTGGTCTGAACTCTGAAAATTCGCTGCTCGTTTAAACTCATTGTAATATAATAAAAAATCACACACGTGTGAACTGAGTGGTGCAATTCCCCCCCCCCCCCCTCTCTCTCTCTCTCCCCCCCCCCCCCCCCCTCTCTCTCTCTCTCTCTCTCTCATTACACAGCACTACCCCTCCCTCTGTTTCTGCCGCCCCCTACTGGTATAAATCAGTAACATACTCAGGCTCATGTGCACAGGTACACACACACACAGGTAGGTACATGGACATTGCTGATTGTAGGAGTGGTTGCACCACTCAAAAAAAAACATACCTCAATTCAACTAACGTTTAGAACGCTATTTTGTTCCGATCCATACAAGAATTAGAAGATTAATACTTTATGCATCCGAGTGTGTATTTTATTTTTACTAGCAGACTAAACTGAGCTGCCAGTGCTTCCTCCTTTCTTGCTCTGTCGAGCTCGAGGGGCGCGTTCGGAAATACCGCACCGGAGCGCACTCGCCTAGGCAGAGCAAGAAAGGAGGAACTGGAAGCACTGGCAGACAGTCTGTGCAGTGTGCACATAACCGAGCCGAGGAAGCCACTGAGCCTGCTGTGAGCCAGACGCGCCGACCACTTTTAGTTTTGCCAATTTAGAGAGAATTTGAGGCGGGGAAAAAAAAATTGGGATTTTATCTCTGGCGCATATCTGGCGCCTGTCAACACGATTTGTCCCCAATTCACCAGGAAAAAAAAGCTAGATTTCTCGCCAGAAGCTTTTCACTAATTCAGTCGCTAGGGGGGTCTGGAAAGAAGCTAAATATGGCGACAAATCCGCTAAGTTGGCAACACTGGCGGAGTGTGTGTGTGTGAGAGAGAGAGAGAGACCGCCCCTATATCGGTGTGTGTGTGTGTGTGTGTGAGAGAGAGAGAGAGAGAGAGAGAGAGAGAGTGTGTGTGTGTGAGAGAGAGAAAGAGAGAGGGGCGGACTCAGGTTAGGCCGGCGCAGTGCCGCTAGAGTAGTCACAGGCAGTGGTAACGTTACGTGAAGCTCCAGGGCTCCGTGAGCCCTGTTCAGCACTTAGCCGGCTGAGGGCGTGTCAGCGGGGGGGAGACAGATAGACAAGATAGGTACGATGGAACCCGTCACGCGAAATTTCGATTATGCAACAGTTCACCCTAAAACTTACACGTCAACTCAATATCATTCTAACGAAGATTTTCGAGCAAAAAAATATTTTTTTCACCAAACTTTCACCCAGCTATGAAGCTAAAAGTGACCTCAAAACCACTAGCATGAGTTGATAGCCACCAGGAACGCTAACTCGCAGAGCCCAGAGCCGCTCTGCCATTTAGCCCAGATACAAGATCAATTTCATTGGTCAAATTGTGCGTTCCCGTACGTACGTCAGAATCAAGATGCTAATTTTAATAGCCTTAATAGCTTCCCGAGGGGCGTGTCACTCCCCCTTTAAGAGCATTATTTAAGTTTCACTGTTTTACTCTGTGTCAGTGACCAAGAGTACAAAATGGAAGATTCTAGACTCTTCCCCCCCGGGAGGGAGAGCTTCAAACAGAGTGAGAACAATGGTCTGGGATTCAGGTGTGAATTTGTAAATGACTATCTCTGAGACGTTGAGAGAGCGCCTTTTGTTGAAGATAGCACCTTCGGATTTGCTGGTTTATTTATAGAATTATACGACACTTAAATATTGAATAGGTCCAGTAAAGAGTGTTATTTAAAATGTTTTTTTATGATCTTAGCGTCATCGAAATAACATACAAATAATTAGTTTTGCACTAAAAACATAGCCACTATAATGTGCCCAAATTAGTGTTTTTCGTGCAAAACTATAAAGCTTGCAATGGATTCAGAATCATGAAAACCCCCTATAGTTTGACACATGTCACATGCTACTTAAAGCATAACACATTTTAATGTTACCCCAACTTTCAACTCCTGAATTTACCTTAATCCACTAATTATTTAATTTACATTTTTTTATATGTTATTTGGATAACCCTAAGGATCATTAAAACAAACCTTGAACGATTACTATTGCAATTTATTTTGGGTCACACCCCTTTTTAGCTTAGATTGACTGGCCTATATTTGCATCTCTCTCCTCTTTCTGAAGCATTGATGAGATCAATTGCCCTCAGTGTCATCACCTGTGACGACCAGGTGAACTAGGTTGGCTAACGAGCTACAGACACTATATAAACTCTGGGCTGTGTGTGACCACCTTTGTCTTTCTTGAGCTTGAGTTGATGTGGCAGGTTCTCTGTCAGGTCCAGTGGACGGTGTAATTAGTTTCTAGAGCGGTGCTGCTAAAAGTGGGGGGTTGTTGGACTTCCAAAAAAAAAAGCAGATATACAAGATCATAGTGCGTTATGTGACGTGCTATGATGGCGTAGATCTGCTATTTTTGAACATCTTTAACTAAAAATACCTATTTTTGTATTGGCTACTAAAATGGCTGATCAGCAAGCTCACAATGTGTCGCATTACTTGGACACTTGGATGAAAAAATAATTAACACAAATCTTCTGTCATGGGGGGCCCTGGTACATATTTTCAGCTACGGGTCTGTGGCCACATACAGTACATCAATCTGGGGATCACTTTTCTAGAAGGGAAGGAAAAACACACACTGGCAAGCCCTTCTGAATAAATATAAATAGTGTATTCACTATTCACAAGTCAAGTGTGATTTCCATATCTCATGTTCCTCCAAACACAACTGATGTTTAATTATGCAGGGCTGATCTGCTCACACTGCCAGGTTGGACACACCTGGACACAATCATCTGCAATCAAGCCAGCCCTATTTAAACCCCAGTTTGACTCTGAACTCCAGTTGTTTCTCCACTCAGACAGCGCAGAACCAGATCAGAAACCAGTAGGCAGGATAACTGACTGTGTAGCGCACAGTTCTTCAGAACCACCAACATCTGATGGAAGCTGCCATGCAGATCTGTGAACATCAACCCAGCTCCTGCATATTGCACACAACTTGAATCCAAAGGAAATCCCACAAATAAAATATCATGCAGAGTTGCAAGAAACTTTTAACAAATTTGTACACCGCTCCATTGTGCAGTGAAAATTCCAGTGATGACCTTACAACACGACGACCAATTCGACAACCTGTGTCATGCACGCTCAACTGTTTGAGCACATACAAAGTTCAAAAATATGTCAAAGGCACAGAAAAAGGAATGGGTGAATGCAATGCACAATCTCTGTAAAGCGCCTTGGATAAAGGTGCTATATAAATGCACAATTTAGCATGTTATCGAGTGTACACCAAACCAGATCAAACTAAATCTTCACAAACAAACATTTTCATGGTCATCGCCATGCTGACTTATGGTGGACATACATGTCAAAATTCCTTTTCCGACACGGACACAATTGAGGGGACAATTTATATTGCCAGAACACACAAAGAGCTATAGCCCTGAATGACCATAACAGTTCTGTAACTCTTGTGTACAAATAGAACCAAATTGAGCCGTCCTTGGTGGGCGTCTCCGCTCTGTTTTTACATTCATTGCCGATAGGATCATGGCAGGGACATTGGGTGTGAGGTCATGCACCAAGGAGGACAGAGCGCTACTGAAAAGCTGATTCTTAACGTGAGCTGTGAGTCCTGTCACCATTGTTTTTTGTCTCCACCAGGCCGAAGCCATGGGGAGAGAGTCTGTTTTGCACTCCGTCCGTCCGTCCGTGTGTGTGTGTCTGTCGGTCTGTTACCAACTAATCTCCGGCACCGTTAACCTGGTCGATGCCAAATTTTGCGCACACACTCCCTGGATGTCAACAATGAACCTCTGCCCCAAATTTTCCAGAACGGTCTGTTATAGTGCCACTAGGAGGCCGACGTTTGCAAAAAATATATATATATTACGATTATGATTCTGTCCAAAAATCCCACTAATCGTTACACACTATGGCCCTCATTTATCAACCGTGCGTACGCCAAAAAATGGGTGCACGCCAAAATTACCGACATTTTCGGCATTTACCATTTCCGCCAAAGCTTGAAATTGAACTTGAGTAGGACAAAAAGTCACGTCTGGTCGGGAGCTGTCGTACGCTTTGTCCTTGGCTGTTTTTCTGTCGTACACAAGCGGAGCAGCATTGTCTGAACTGCTGACAGGCTTATAAACATACGTAATAATAAGGATAAGAACTATTTAAAAAAAGTTGAATGGAATTCCTCTCTCCGTGTCTCATTTCCACGTTTGACTCAGTATAGAATAGATTAATCATGGATTACAATAATAATAATCAAAATAATAATAATAATAATCGAAATAATAGAAAATAAAGACATATCTAGCGTGTTGTATGCATGCATGCACCCCCGCATCAGCCAGGTGACAATCACAAGCATTAGAAACGACCAATTACAAACATGAATGTAGATTCACGCATTCACTCATTAAAATGAGCTTAAATGAGATTGATTGTACTCATGTGCGTATTAAACCACCATCGGATAATGATTATTCATACATCAATCGCAAAAACTACCATTCCATCAACGTGCAGGTGATCTGTGATGCCAACCTATCCCTCCTCAACGTGGTATAGCCCGGTGGCCAGGGGGGTCTCATGACTCCTTCATATTCCGAAACAGAAATGTAGGAATCCAACTCGAGGCTGGTGCATTGGGCGGCAGGAGCTACCTCGTGGGTGAGTATAGGCTGTGTTAATTATCAAATGTATTGTAATGTATTACATGTACTACATTTTAGGTGACAAAGGCTATACAATGGCTGACTATTTAGTCACGCCATTGCAGGATCCAGCGACTGCCCAGGAGTGCAGGTTCAATGCTGCGCATATTAACACCCGCGGTACAGTGGAGCGCTAATTGGCCTGTTAAAGGGTGAGATGCTTTTGGTCACACACATGTGTAGTAGCCTAGCTCTTTATTTTCTGACATTTATTATTTGTATATTTACGTTTCATGCATTTGTTTGTATCAAAGGCAGGTGGATTTGCTTGAGCAGCAATGGGGGCACGCTATTGTACAAGCCAGTGAAGGCATGCAATATAATATTAGCCTGTGCGGTGTTGCACAATATTGCCCTGGTCAATGGCAAACCGTAGCTCTGCTGCTGCCACTGAATTTGTAATAACAATAAAATGTGCAATAACACATTTCCTGACTTTGAAATCCTGTTAAGAAGCTAAAGAAAGCTTTTAAGCTTTACATCAAAATTATCAGTTTGTAAGATGCTTTTACAGAATATATATACCGGTATAACAAATAGGCTATATCAGAGAAACAAAGTTAAAGTTACCATTTGGGGCATGGGGCCCAATGCACCAGGGACTCTTTCTTGCCCTTGGGAAGAAGGAAAACAGGAAAATGAAATAATTACTCAGAGCTCAAACTGAAAATAATTCTACATGTTCCAAATACTTTGCAAAATGCAACATTGTAACAAGTTCATGTTCCTGCCATGTCCTTGTATACTCAAGCTTTTGATTTATAATGGTGGTGTTGTCTGAGCTGTTATTCTTTTCTTTATTTTCTTTTGCTGTTTGTTATTACGTATGTTCTTGTTGTGTAATGTCTTGTTGTTGTCTTTAAATGTCTAAAAAACCAATAAATATACTTCAAAAAACAAAACAAAAAACAAGTTAATACAGGTGCTGGCCAGTAAATTAGAATATCATCAAAAACTTGATTTATCTCAGTAATTGCATTCAAAAAGTGAAACTTGTACATTATATTCATGCAATGCACACAGACCGATGCATTTCCAATGTTTATTTCTTTTAATTTTGATATTTATAAGTGACAACTAATAAACTCCAAATTTGGTATCTCAAAAAATTAGAATATTGAAAAGGCCAATGAAAAAAAAAGTTTTTTTAGAAATGTTGGCCAACTGAAAAGAATGAACATGAAAAGCATGCGCATGTATAGCACTCAATACTTAGTCGGGGCTCCTTTTGCCTCAATCACTGCATTAATGCGGCGTGGCATGGACTCGATCAGTCTGTGGCACTGCTCAGGTGTTATGAGAGCCCAGGTTGCTCTGATAGTCGTCTTCAGCTCCTCTGCATTGTTGGGTCTAGCGTATTGCATCTTCCGCTTCACAATACCCCATATATTTTCTATGGGGTTAAGGTCAGGCGAGTTTGCTGGCCAATCAAGGACAGGGATACCATGGTCCTTGAACCAGGTACTGGTGGTTTTGGCACTGTGTGCAGGTGCCAAGTCCTGTTGAACAGTGAAATATGCATCTCCATAAAGTTGGTCAGCAGCAGGAAGCATGAAGTGCTCTAAAACTTCCTTGTAGACGGCTGCATTGACCTTGACCTTGGACCTCAGGAAAGAGTGGGCCAACACCGGCAGATGACATGGCACCCCACACCATCACTGACGGTGGAAACTTTACACTGGACCTCATGCAACGTGGATTCTGTGCTTCTCCGCTCTTCCTCCAGACTCTGGGTCCTTGATTTCCAAAGGAAATGCAAAATTTGCTTTCATCAGAAAACATAACTTTGGACCACTCAGCAGCAGTCCAGTCCTTTTTGTCCTTGGCCCAGGCGAGACGCTTCTTACGCTGTTTCTTGTTCAAGAGTGGCTTGACACACGGAATGCCATGTCTTTCATGCGTCTCTTCGTGGTGGTTCTTGAAGCGCTGACTCCAGCTGCAGTCCACTCTTTGTGGATCTCCCCCACATTTTTGAATGGGTTTGTCGTCACAATTTCCGCCAGGGTGCGGTTAGCCCTAGAGCTTGTACACTTTTTTTCTACCACATTTTTTCCGTCCCTTAATTTGCCTGTCTGCTAATGTGCTTGGACACAGAGCTCTGCGAACAGCCAGCTTCTTTAGCAATCACCTTTTGTGTCTTGCCCTCCTTGTACAAGGTGTCAATGGTCGTCTTTTGGACAACTGTTAAGTCAGAAGTCTTCCCCATGATTGTGGAGCCTTCAGAACAAGACTGAGAGACCTTTTAAAGGCCCTTGCAGGTGTTTTGAGTTAATCAGCTGATTAGTGTGGCACCAGGTGTCTTCTATATTGAACCTTTTCAGAATATTCTAATTTTCTGAGATACTGAATTTGGTGTTTTCATTAGCTGTCAGTTGTAATAATAAAAATTAAAATGAATAAACACTTGAAATATATCACTGTGTGGAAGGAAAGTATACAGTATACAAGTTTCACTTTCACTTTTTGAATGGAATTACTGAAATAATTCAACTTTTTGATGATATTCTAATTTACTGGCCAGCACCTGTATACCGGTACAGTAGATACTAACCTTTCTGGTACGTTTCTTTTTTTCTACAGCCACGATATTCGTTATTCATATTGTTGTGAAAGTCACAATCTGTAAACACAAAGCACAAAACAAACACCAATTTATTCCTCCCCATACATTTCTGTATTACACTGCTCTTGTACCCTACTCGCTCACATACTGTTTAGCCTCCACCCGGAGGACGTAGTGCCTGCCTACTCTTCACATTCAACACATCGCGCTGCTGCTGACATGCACTGCCTTAGCCCGTAAGTGAAGAGACACATATTACCCTTTCTGCATCAGTGAAGTTTATGTTATGAGTTTGACCAGAAGGTCAAGATTCAATGTATCCCCTGAGCAAGCAGGCAGGCTTTATTAGTGCAATCATAAAAATGGCAACATATGCGCAGTAATCCAGGGTTATAACAATAGTCATTCATACCATCATCCCCTTCCTTTCCTTCTGTCCTCTTCGCAGTCATTGTCCTCTTCGCAGTCACCAGAGGCGTGCTGCATGGAGGAAAAGAAAACATTTGAAATGGGAATTATGCTGCTGAGCAAGAGCAGAGTGTGCAATTTTCCAACACATCTGAACAAAGTGGATGTGCGAAATTCTTCTTTGCAAAGACTATGTGGTCATATATATATAGATATACAGTATATTTGGTAACAGGAATATTTTAACTGTTACAGAATTGCACTGGTAGATACTGTAGATGCCTGTGAAAACAGCCAAATATTCTTGTGCCCAAAGATTGACTTTATGCAAACCGCGGGCATCTTGGGATTCCTGGGGGAGTCCGGCCGTTGAGTGATATTGAACGAGCGCTTCCAAACGCCAACACATCAGCTGCGCAAGGAATTTCTAGACATGAAGTGGCTCATAACATGTCTACGGTGGATTTTTATACACCTGCAATGCTGGTGAGTTTTTAAGCAAAAGGCTGATGCATGGTGCATAGGGCAATAGAGCATAATTATATTAAAATGTCACGCACACCGTCAGGCACTTGTGTCGGACCTTTTTTGTTTTTCAAAGATATCCCTTTTAATATATGCTGGTGAGTTTGACATTGTTTAATTTAATACAATCAGATAGGACTTTTCTGATTGGATGTATGGGCTGTCAATGGGAAATTGCAGCTAGTTAGCACCCTGCCATTAACTTAATGGCAAGATGGCTGCGGTCTGCATATACTCAATTGCTCAGCGTCTAGCGTTGCAGTCCCAGCTCCCCCTTTCAGAACAACGAGTGGCCCAGGAAATGAATCGCAATGCATTTTGACCATAGGCATTTCTTAAATTATTTATTTAAAGACTTTTTAAGCGTCGTACAAGCCAACTCTTGTCGTGACAAATCATGACAACACACACAATATTTTGGACCAAACAAAGAATTAGAAGTAGAAAAAAACGTCAGGTTACAACACTTATTTTGTTGTTTTTCTTCTTTGAAATTATTTGTTTGGTCCAAAATATTGTGTGTGTTGTCATGATTTGTCATGACAAGAGTTGGCTTGGCTGCCTATGGTCAAAATGCATTGCGATTAATTTCCTGGGCCACTCGTTGTTCTGAAAGGGGGAGGGACTGCGACGCTCTATTGTCACTTACCTTTTAGTAGGTCCCTTCTGTCTCTTCTTTTTGGGCTCCTCCACCATCTCTTCCTGCTCCTTTAGCATCTCTCTGCCCTCCTGTTGTCCATCCTCATCCACCTCGGCACCACCCTCTGAGGATGGACAAGGCCTAGAGGAAGAGGATATATCCTCTTCCTCCAGGTCTTGTCCATCCTCACCCCCCACATCTTCTTCCACCTCGGCACCACCCTCTGCACCACCCTCTGAGGATGGACAAGGCCTAGAGGAAGAGGATATATCCTCTTCCTCCAGGTCTTGTCCATCCTCACCCCCCACATCTTCTTCCACCTCTGCACCACCCTCTACATCCACCCTCTACAAGAGGATATACTCTTCCTCCAGGCCTTCGACTCCATTCTCACCCCCCACCTCCTCTGCAAACTGTTCCCCCATCTCCCTCTCCTCTCCTTCTCCCATGTCCTGGGTGTCTTTCCCCTCTGAAAAATTGCATGCTTTGAAAGAACAAAAACAAAAAAGGTATAGTTAAGACATTTAAATTGGCTCCATCTGGACATAATACAGGACCATTGTCATGGATATAGATATTGTGCTCTAACTCACCTTGCAGTAAGCCGTCAAACAGGCCAAGGAGCCTACCAAGCAAAACAAAGGGGAACAGTACATCGGCCTTCCAGCCACCAGCCTTTCCCCTCTTAGGCGTCCCCCACATGAGGATGGGGACATAGCCCAGCGACTTCATTTTCTCCACCTAAAGCAATGAAAAGCATAAAAGCAAGCTTAAGAGACATTGTAAATGGCAGGGTTGCAAAGCCCAATGAACATCTATTTCAGCTGGTGCCGTTCACTGAAAAAAGCTGATCAACATGCCCTGTATGCATTAGCCTAGGCATGGCCAGACTAATATCACAATAAAACTTTATTTGTATAGCACATTTCATGACATGTAGCTCAAAGTGCTTTACAGAGAAGCAGAGACATCTAGCCAGGAAGTCATAGAGGTAGTAAGGTGCCTGGCCAATGAGAGCTTTACAAACTAGAAACAAAATTTCAAGAAATTTTACTGGGTGCCTGAAGCTTGCCAAGTCTGTGCAGCATTTGAGCCACGGACCACCATTTGATGACATTTAGCCTCAAGAAGGGTCCATTTGGTTACATGTGAGCCAGGTCTCCCCATTGACTTTCAATGGGGTATTTTGTCTTAGTTTATTGCGCATTACGTTGCCACCAACATTCTAATGCTAACATGCTAACATGCTATCATGCTAACATTTTAATGCTAACATGTTAATGCTAACATGCTAACATGCTACATGCTAACATGCTAATCCTAACATGCTAATATGCTAACATGCTAATGCTAACATGCTAATGCTAAGATGTCTGAGCTGTAAGGGTCCATTTGGTTTCGTTCAGGGGGGCGGACCTGTTCCGGCGAGCCGCCCTGCTTCTGAAACGGTCGAGAAATGACAGAGTAAGTGTTTCCCCGATTTTCTCCATTGACTTTCAATGAGAGTGTGTGTGTGCACATGTGTGCATGTGCGTGCATGTGCGTTCGTGTGTGCGCGGGTGTGAGAGGTGGTTTAAGTGCATGGAGCAAGTTTCAAGACTGTAGCATGTTGCAAACAAAAGTTATAGCTGTGTAAAGGCCAGCCAATAGGAATACAGAGGGGCGGGGCTTAAGCAATTAAGCCATTACATCTTGTTCCTCTTGATGGTCTACGTCCATGTACCAAAGTTTGAGGCTGTAGCATGTTGTAAACAATAGTTAGAGCTGTGTAAAGGCCAGCCAATAGGAAGACAGAGGGGCGGGGCTTAAGCAATTAAACATTTACAGCGTGCTCCTCTTGATGGTCTACGTCCATGTACCAAAGTTTGAGGCTGTAGCATGTTGTAAACAATAGTTAGAGCTGTGTAAAGGCCAGCCAATAGGAAGACAGAGGGGCGGGGCTTAAGCAATTAAACATTTACAGCGTTCTCCTATTGGTGGTCCAAGTCCATGGAGCAAGCTTCAAGACTGTAGCATGTTGCAAACAAAAGTTATAGCTGTGTAAAGGCCAGCCAATAGGAATACAGAGGGGTGGGGCTTAAGCAATTAAGCCATTACAGCTTGTTCCTCTTGATGGTCTACGTCCATGTACCAAAGTTTGAGGCTGTAGCATGTTGTAAACAATAGTTAGAGCTGTGTAAAGGCCAGCCAATAGGACGACAGAGGGGCGGGGCTTAAGCAATTAAACATTTACAGCGTGCTCCTATTGGTGGTCCAAGTCCATGGAGCAAGTTTCAAGACTGTAGCATGTTGCAAACAAAAGTTATAGCTGTGTAAAGGCCAGCCAATAGGAATACAGAGGGGCGGGGCTTAAGCAATTAAGCCATTACAGCTTGTTCCTCTTGATGGTCTACGTCCATGTACCAAAGTTTGAGGCTGTAGCATGTTGTAAACAATAGTTAGAGCTGTGTAAAGGCCAGCCAATAGGAAGAGAGGGTTTGTGTGTGTGTGTGTGTGTGTGTGTGTGTGTGTGTGTGTGTGTGTGTGTGTGTGTGTGTGTGTCCGTCCATTTGGTTTCGCTCAGGGGGGCGGCCCGGTTCTGGCGAGCCACCCCGCGTCTGAAACGGTTGAGAAATGACAGAGTTATGTGTTTCCCCAATTTTCTTCATTGACTTTCAATGTGTGTGTGTGTGCGTGCACATGTGTGCATGTTCGTGTGTGCGCGTGTTTGAGTGGTGGTCAACTTGACCTTGAATCATTAACAAAGTATCAATTTCACCTGAGCTTGGGGCAGGGCTAGTCTATGCGAATGCAAACACTTGAAAGTTAGCACACTGACTCAATGAGAAAATTTGTTAAGACGTACGGTCCGAACAAATTGCTCTAGCGCAAAAAGTAAATGTCGAATGCGATTTTTGTTTTCGCCGTGAGTGACCCGAGACATTGAGGTACGCCGTGTGCGATCGTGGTATTGGTACGATAAAAAACGTGGTTATAAGAGCGAGTTAAGAAATTGTGTTTGTGATGAAAAAAATGCTGAATCATTCAGGCAGTTAACATGGAGTTTCATGACACATTATGATGGTACACCTGTCGCTTTCAGGGCTGTAGTTCACGTACCGTATGAATCTGGGCTTTGGTTGTGACATTGGGTGAAAGAGGACGAGTGTGGCTACAAAATTACCGAAACCCATGCGTGTAAAGTTAATATTTTGGCCGTGAGGACGATTTGTTCTGAGAATTTCGCTACAGTCGTCACAGTGCCTTCTCACTCTGACCCGCTCTCTCTCTGGGCGTGCGACACTCTAAGTCGAGATTTTTGCTCAGACCACACACACTTTGAACTGCGATAGCGGGCAAACCGTGCAACATATTCGAATTCCGTCTGAACCACGACAAAGTCGATGGCCTCGTGTGCTGTTTGAGGTTTAAATCGTGTTTCTACGTAACAGTATGCCAGAGCAATGTGGCTCCAAAGTAACGTGTCGTTTTCTGTTTTTACCCGCGTTTCCCCATTGACTTTGAATGGGGATTTTTCACATCGTTTATTGCGAATTACGTCGGCACGGTAACGCGAATCGGAAAGAAAAGCACAAGCACACCATTCCCGGCCGAGCCGCACGTTTTGATGTATATATTGCGGGGCTTTGGTAAACCGTGCGGCCGGCCATAGCGGTCAAAGTTTCGGAACATATACGAGTACGATGATTAAGTATGTGTTTCGGATTTCAACCTGTATTTCTGCCATTGCATGGCAGGCACCCAGAACAACTGTAAACTAATTTTGAAAACTATCCTAAAAACAACCAGGAGCCAATATAGTCAACTAAAACAAGAGTAATTTGTTCACTCATCTTACAGGTAGTTTTAGTCTCTGGCTCCCACATTTTGAACTAGTTGTAATCTGTCAGTTGAAACAAGTGCATTCTAAAACGGGTAGTCCCAATACTTCATTCTGATTGGCTGGTTACCGTCACGTGACCGGTGTAAATTTCACCGATAACCCACTCCTTCAATCACTTTGTATCATCTTGCAGCCTTGTAGCTGAACTGGGGAAGGAGAGCGCTTGATTGATTTACAAACACATGCCGTGCGGGCGTCTAACCACCGCCCGGCTCATATGACTGTGAATGTGTGGCTCCAGGCAGCCCCGTAAAAACATCAAGCGCTATTCTCCCGTCACAGCCTACTTGCCGAGCACAACAAGGAAGTTATGTGGCTAGCTCTGGTAGCGCAAAGCATAGCTACTTTTGTGAATTCAATAGTTTTATTAGGTTAATATGGTACATATGTTTGTAACCGTTTTAGAAAAGCAATAAGCCACTCGAGGCCCCAGCTTACCGGGTATTTTACACTGGCTGCGGGGTAGAAGCCCCTCGGCTGCACCTCGGGTCTGCCTACGCCCCCAGCCAGTGTAAAATACCCGGTAACCTGAGACCTCTTGTGGCTTATTGCTTAATTGCAGTAACCAAGCCAAGAGAAAACAAAGGCGTGGATCAGAGGTTTTGCATCATCCAACGATAGACAGGCCCGAATTCGCACAATAATTAAAATAAAAAGCATACTTGGTGACACAATTTGAAATTCATTTAATGAATCAATAATAACCACCAAGTTATTTACTGTAGTGAAAGTAAGGTTACAGTGTACTTGATTATCTCTGCTCACTAGAACCAATAATGAGAACTCCTGTCTTGCCCTCTATTCGCTTTAGCTAAAAAGTTCTCTCATCAAGCACTTGCAACATTGTTTTCTCACTCAACAGTAAGCAAACCAACATACAGTATAAGTGCACATGTATAAAGTTACAATTGAATGACTTTTAATACCAAATTGGACAATTAGTGAAAATAGCCGATCTACAAGCTCATGCCTCACTCATGCCTCGCAGTGCGAGGTGCTACCAAACGATCCGTTTTGATCTTTACAACCCATCCAAACAGTCTCTGGTACCATTATGGGTGCGTTCACATATGTTTGTGCACATGAAGCTCCAGCCTAATTTATGCTCTGGCCCGCGAAGATGTCACGTGCGCAGAGAACAGCCCAGACTAGCAGACCTCTAAGGTCACAACAGTTGTACTGTATATCAGAGGTTCCCTGTTGCGCAATTAAGTATAAATGTCTCCTATAGGGTGCACCTCACTGCCAACACACAAGAGGAGGTTGAATGAACTGAAACCAGCGGCCCCCAAAACCACACGTTTGGGAATTGATTACATGAAACACTCACCCATGAGACCAGTCTCAATGTTTGTAAACAGATAATTGGTCTATTGCACAGTGAGCTATATCTGAACCCTAGACTGTACAGATTATACATGGTTTAATTTCTCAGAAATTATTTTGAATGGAACAAGCATTCTGATGATGAATAACAACACAAGTCAATGCACCCAAGTCTGTAAATAATACAAAAACGTCCATAGTAACTACAAAATAAATACAATAGTACAAAAATACTAGAATAAAATACAAAAATAGAAAGACACAAATATGTATTACCATCACCACAGTCCGGTCAACAATTTTGGAACCATTTCCTGTCTTATTTGTATTCTTTGCCCATTGGCTGGAAATGGCTCTAAATTTCTTTAGGCTTTGATTGTGCCTCTCTTTACGGGCCAACAGAACCCCACACTGTGTGTGTGAGAGAGAGAGAGAGAGAGAGAGAGAGAGAGAGAGAGAGAGAGAGAGAGAGAGAGAGAGAGAGAGAGAGAGAGAGAGAGAGAATAATTAAGATACAAATGGGTTCTCTTAGCGGTTATCCTGTTTAATAGGGAAAAAAGTATGCTGTTGAGTTAATACACCACCAGGAAAATGTCAATGTCCATTATCACACAATGCCATAAGCTGTCATTATTGCAATGCTAGTGTTGCCATCTTCTTGAATTCCTAAACACCTGCTTGACTGACCAGAGTTTAACAGACTCAATATCCACTTTTAGCTATAATAGGATGTGATTTATAAAAAACTTAGTCAAATTCTATTTCAACAGGTCAATCCATCAGTTCAGAAATGTTTCGAAAATACATACTAGTGTAACAAAACTAAACTCTCATCACTGTGTTGCTTATTTAATGTCAATCAAGTTAATTTGAACTTAATGACTCTGGCCATTGACTGTTAATCATGGCAGTATGCTAAAGGCCTACTGTACTGTATATATTACCTACCTTTTTGCACGTCTGGAGCCCACATGGCATTGTGGCCTTGCAGCGGTGGCATGTCCGGCTGTTGGATGGCATTTCTACATTTTTTTTAGGGGAAAGGTGGGAAACAATTATTTAAAGCGGTACTATGTAGCCTTTTTAATGAATAAAATGTAAATGTCTCCAATCTGTATAGTAAAGTATGTGTTAATATAACTTACTGTGCACTAAAATCAGATGTTTGAAAAAATTGAATGTAGTCTGTGGATGAGAGAGAGAGAGAGAGATAATTAACATACACAACTGTGTACACAAATATTATACTGTATTCCTAAATACTCTTCAAGTTAGTATTGTCATCTTTATTATTATTTATTTATACAAAAATACAGTAATACACCACATACATAGAAATAATAATCTAGATTCATACCATATAGGTAAACCAAGAACCTAACCTAGGTATCTGCCTATCAGACTCTATCTAACCTAATGGTGCGTTCACACATGGAGCAGCTACATGCATCGCTCCGTCTTTGCAACGTCGTGTGGCTGGCTTCTATTGACAATGAATAGTACTACTAGATTGCATCTTTTACATATGCCCGTGTGACCCTCGTTTACTTGCCCCAATCTCGACCACTCGCACACGGACCGGTCACTCCAGCATGGTGGTAGTGTTACAGTGAAATTGGTGACCTGCTGAAATATGTGACTTGACTACGTCCCAACGAAAATCATTCCCGGTTTGTTCATTATGTTTTAGAGTTCAATCTAGTGGTATTTAGGCAATGTATTTAAAGACCTCCAATTAAGTTACGTTAAGTCCACAAGATGGTCACATATTTTGGCAGGTCAATAACTTTACCATGACACAACACAGCCATGGTGGTCTACCTCACTACCTGCCCGCCTATAAGTAGAATAGTAGATCCAACACAAAGTTTCTGTCATAGTAAATCACTTCATCACCTCACGACGAGCCAAATAGCCAGGCTAGCCTACACTAATTCATTCATTCACGCACAACACATAGCAAAGAAAGGTATTTATCCCTCTTACCTGAAATGTTCCAGTTCCACTGCACTAAATGACGAGCTGTTAGCTGTAGCTGCTTTGCGCTGTTTTAGTACACCTAGCAACGTCACTTCCGTAAGCCAACGTAAACCCTATTAATATAATATAAATAATAATAATTATTATTATTAATACTACTACTACTACTAATAATAATAATTAAACACGATGGTCATGACATTTCGGTAGGCACAAAATAAATAAAAATATAGCCTACATAAACAAATCATATAAATGCATGCACTGAAGGAAGATAAAAACGCATTATAATGTTATAATTTATGAATACACACATGGGTACTTTATTTTTGTAATCTGAACATTTGTGTAGACGTTCTCACAAAAGTACACAGTCAAATTATGTTTTGTATTTATTTATTGTATTTTATTAGCACCGTGGCGTCACTGACGTAGAAGTGGATGGGGGGAGATTTAGTATGCTATCCACGCAATGTACAACGTATGGAAGTGGATGGGGGGGAAATCAGTATCGTATCCACGGTTTCACGGGAGGAATAGTACACTATACACGGAGTGGCATATGTGCCAATCCGTGTTATATCAACCTCTTTGGGTGCGGCCGGGTTGTTTATCTGTAGATATAACGAATAGTAACGCATGGACAAAGATATACTCCATAATAAATAAATTGGAAATGTATCCACGTAAAAAAGGTCATGTGCATATTGCTACTCACGTTCTTTTTATGTTCTTATTTTCTTCATAAGACACCATTGCTGTCAGTCTTCAGGTGTTCTTCACCTAAACTGCACAGACTGCCAGACTATAATAATAAAAATGGGGTGCACCTCCCACAGGGCCACACACCTAAACCTAACCCATGTCCAACCAATGACTAGTCTAAACTAAGTATGCACCCCATAAAGATGCATATGTAGAAAAGGTTCCAGTTCCAATTGTATCTGCAAGTCATTATCACCATTCTTTCACATGTATCGTGTCTGAGTAATTTTCTGTTTACTAAAGAGCAGGAGAGACCGGGATACCCGTTACTGGAAGAAAAATGAACACTAATGCAGACCCGGCCCGTGAAAGGTTACTTTGAAATGAGAAAATAAAAAATACCTAGAAACAAAATTTCAAGAAATTTTACTGGGTGCCTGAAGCTCGCCAAGTCTGTGCAGCATTTGAGCCACGGACCACCATTTGATGACATTCAGCCTCTCAGAAGGGTCCATTTGGTTACATGTGAGCCAGGTCTCCCCATTGACTTTCAATGGGGTATTTTGTCTAAGTTTATTGGGAATGTTAGCATTGCTAGCATGCTAATGCTAACATGCTAACATGCTAATACTAACATGCTATCATGCTAATATGCTAACATGCTAAGATGTCTGAGCTGTAAGGGTCCATTTGGTTTCGTTCAGGGGGGGGGGCGTCCCGGTTTCGCCGAGCCGCCCCGCGTCTGAAACGGTTGAGAAATGACAAAGTTACGTGTTTCCCCGATATTGTCCATTGACTTTCAATGTGTGTGTGTGTGTTTGTGTGCACATGTGTGCATGTGCGTGCATGTGCGTTTGTGTGTGCGCGTGTGTGAGAGGTGGACAACTTGGTCTAAGTGCATGGAGCAAGTTTCAAGACTGTAGCATGTTGCAAACAAAAGTTATAGCTGTTTAAAGGCCAGCCACTAGGAATACAGAGGGGCGGGGCTTAAGCAATTAAGCCATTACAGCTTGTTCCTCTTGATGGTCTACGTCCATGTACCAAAGTTTGAGGCTGTAGCATGTTGTAAACAATAGTTAGAGCTGTGTAAAGGCCAGCCAATAGGAAGACAGAGGGGCGGGGCTTAAGCAATTAAACATTTACAGCGTGCTCCTATTGGTGGTCCAAGTCCATGGAGCAAGTTTCAAGACTGTAGCATGTTGCAAACAAAAGTTATAGCTGTTTAAAGGCCAGCCAATAGGAATACAGAGGGGCGGGGCTTAAGCAATTAAGCCATTACAGCTTGTTCCTCTTGATGGTATACGTCCATGTACCAAAGTTTGAGGCTGTAGCATGTTGTAAACAATAGTTAGAGCTGTGTAAAGGCCAGCCAATAGGACGACAGAGGGGCGGGGCTTAAGCAATTAAACATTTACAGCGTGCTCCTATTGGTGGTCCAAGTCCATGGAGCAAGTTTCAAGACTGTAGCATGTTGCAAACAAAAGTTATAGCTGTTTAAAGGCCAGCCAATAGGAATACAGAGGGGCGGGGCTTAAGCAATTAAGCCATTACAGCTTGTTCCTCTTGATGGTATACGTCCATGTACCAAAGTTTGAGGCTGTAGCATGTTGTAAACAATAGTTAGAGCTGTGTAAAGGCCAGCCAATAGGACGACAGAGGGGCGGGGCTTAAGCAATTAAACATTTACAGCGTGCTCCTATTGGTGGTCCAAGTCCATGGAGCAAGTTTCAAGACTGTAGCATGCTGCAAGCAAAAGTTAGAGCTGTGTAAAGGCCAGCCAATAGGAAGAGAGGGTGTGTGTGTGTGTGTGTGTGTGTGTGTGTGTGTGTGTGTGTGTGTGTGTGTGTGTGTGTGTGTGTGTGTGTGTGTGTGTGTGTGTGTGTGTGTGTGTGTGTGTGTCCATTTGGTTTCGCTCAGGGGGGGCGGCCCGGTTCCGGCGAGCCACCCCGCGTCTGAAACGGTTGAGAAATGACAGAGTTACATGTTTCCCCGATTTTCTCTATTGACTTTCAATGTGTGTGTGTGCGTGCACATGTGTGCATGTGCGTGCATGTGCGTTCGTGTGTGCGCGTGTTTGAGATGTGGTCAACTTGACCTTGAATCATTAACAAAGTATCAATTTCACCTGAGCTTGGGGCAGGGCTAGTCTATGCGAATGCAAACACTTGAAAGTCAGCACAGTGACTCAATGAAAGAATTTGTTCAGATATATGGTCCGAACAAATTGCTCTAGCGCAAAAAGTAAAAGTCGAATGCGATTTTTGTTTTCGCCGTGAGTGACCCGAGACATTGAGGTACGCCGTGTGCGATCGTGGTATTGGTACGATAAAAAATGTGGTTATAAGAGCGAGTTAAGAAATTGTGTTTGTGATGAAAAAAATGCTGACTCATTCAGGCAGTTAACATGGCGTTTCATGACACATTATGATGGTACACCTGTCGCTTTCCGGGCTGTAGTTCACGTACCGTATGAATCTGGGCTGTGGTTGTGACATTGGGTGAAAGAGGACGAGTGTGGCTACAAAATTACCGAAACCCATGCGTGTAAAGTTAATATTTTGGCCGTGAGGACGATTTGTTCTGAGAATTTCGCTACAGTTTTGACACTGGCCGCTCACTCTGACCCGGTCTCTCTCTGGGCGTGCGACACTCTAAGTCGAGATTTTTGCTCAGACCACACACACTTTGAACTGCGATAGCGGGCAAACCGTGCAACGTATTCGAATTCCGTCTGAACCACAACAAAGTCGATTGCCTCGTGTGCTGTTTGACGTTCAAATCGTGTTTCTACGTAACAGTATGCCAGAGCAATGTGGCTCTAAAGTAACGCGTCGTTTTCTGTTTTTACCCGCGTTTCCCCATTGACTTTGAATGGGGATTTTTCGCGTAGTTTATTGCGAATTACGTCGGCACGGTAACGCGAATCGGAAAGAAAAGCACAAGCACACCATTCCCGGCCGAGCCGCACGTTTTGATGTATATATTGCGGGGCTTTGGTAAACCGTGCGGCCGGCCATAGCGGTCAATAGTCAGCGGTCAGTCTAGCCCCACGCCCCCGCCGGCGGGGGCGTGCCCTATTTACCTCTGAACAGCACTCAATAAATCAATAGAGACCTTATCAAACTGCAATTTCAATGTTGATTCTGCTACAGTGGGCATATAGCCTATATAATCCGCTGCCATTGTATTTATAATATAATATATAATATAATTTATAAGCATTTAAAAAATAGTGTCTAATATTTGCATATGCCAGAAATATAATAAATATATATCTTCTAACTCGTATAGAAAACTTTCCCGTAAGCTAGACAAACAAACTTAGTATCAAAACGCATGAGGGGATTGAGCTCTTTAGAATGAGACTAATCTTGACTTGATACGATGTAAACTCGTCTCTCTAGCGTCGAAAACGTAAACAAACAATGTTCGCAAAAAAAAACATCTCCGCAAATTGTGGTTCATCTTTGCTCTGTAACTCCATGAAAACCTTGCTTGACTCGGCTTTCTGTCCTAATCTCCAAAGACACATCCTTCATGAGTCATTTGCATACTATCGTTTCCTTCCTGTGCCCTTACGACGAAAACTAACCTGATTGACAGCGAGACACGTCCATTCACTGCTATGGACCACCAGTACTTTGCACCCATTGGACGAAAAAATAAAATGGCTGAGTCATGTTGGCTTGTGGGTGGCTCGAATCTACACACCGAGAGCTTTCAAAGGATGTTTCAACCATCGTCATAGCCCAAACTATGGCTGAGATATGCTTCTGCGTATAGGCGGAACTAGGGTTCCCTCAAATGCCCCTTTGCGCGTGACGCACGGCGCTCTACCTTTGTGCGCTGAGCTGCGCTCCTCCGAATGCGTCTGAGCAGGCTACACGTTGTTTTGCTGCTTCCAGGAAAATATACTAAGGATAAATACGTGACATCACTTCCTTCATGCAAGAAGGATAGCTTTTTCTAGACGGGAAGAAGGAAGTGAGACGGCAATAACATGACTGTGACGCTGACGCAACAACTAGCAACAAGAGCCAACACGTTACAGTAGCACCACAGAGACCGGTTTATTTACATTTATTTGCACAGCCAGAGACAATGGCTAGTTGGAGGAAAGGAAAGGAGAAAGGGGAAAGGAAATACCCCGTAGAGGACGTTTTATCGTTCCTTCTGAAGGACCCAGGAGATTTTGTCCGATTCTGATGACAGTTTTGAGGAGGATTTTCGGATGTGAACGGCCAGAGTGAGGTGAAACGTTCTCTTTCTGAAAGGTTTGTAATTTGTTTCAATACCCATGTCCTGATCTACCGTGTGTGTGCGTGATACAATGATAAATACGTGAACAATGATAATATAAAATATGATAATTATGATGATAATGGTAATAATACCGTGTGCGTGCGTGCCAGTATCACCTTTTAGTAAACAATGATAATATAAAATATGATAATAATTATGATGATGATAATGGTAATAATGATGATGAATGTTGAATTATAATAATGATGAAGAATGACAATAATAATAAAAAGGGTAATGGTAATAATCATAATCAGGCAGCCCATTTACTCATTTTGCAATGTTTGTTTGAAAATATATTTTCTTTGTGTAGATCTAATTGTAATTTGTCTAACACAGTGATGGAGAGGATAGCTTGTTGCTCTGATGAAGAGGGATGAAGAGGGAACAGCTGGCAGAGTTACTCCAACCGCAGTCGTGGAACCTGTGAGGTTTGTCATTTTTACTAGCAATGTCCTCATGTGTGTGCGTGCATGTGTATTTGAAAGAGAAATAAATTATAATTGTATGTTAGCTATATGTACAAAATGTAATTGATGATTGATTTATAGATACATATAGATACATACAAAGACTGTGGTGTGCTTCCGTGCGTGTGTCTTAGCTTTGTGTAGATCTGATTGTAAGTTCAACTTTGTCTAACCCACAGTGATGAAGAGGAGAGCTCTCTGCAGGTCCAAGCTGCTCAACAGCTGTCAACAGCAGCCATGACATCTACTTCTGTTCCAATGTTCAATCGTTGTTGGCGGAAAATCATATTGCTTCCATATTGCATTGTGTAGAAGAAACAGGTTTGTTTTGTTGTTGTGGGGTTTTTGTTTGTGTAAAGTACTGGAGTATTTCCAAATTTCAATACCGGTAGTTTTCCTTCTACTACACTACATACAATTTATTTTGTATAATAAATTTCCAATGAGACGTGTAAAAATGTTTTGTTATTCATTTTACACACACACACACACACACACACACACACAATGGTAGTGGTACTTTCTATGTCCCTGGCTTGGTGCAGAGTGACCTTACAGTCACAGTTTTTGATATGCATCTTATTGCTCCATTTGGAGTCAAAATAATACAATTTAGATGGGTTTTACATTGAAACCATGCACAATGATAGATCTGCTAAAAAACAGGGTGAATATGATGGAAACATGACTCTATTATGTTCACATAACATAATGTAAGGGACCTGTGTTGTTAGTTGTTGCAGAAATGTCCTTTAGCAAGTCAAATCATGTTTGGGTACATTTTGGGCATTTCCTCTCCAAATCTGTGTCCGCCTAGCACTAATCTCACTAAAACATCTGTAACATCTGTCTAGTTTGTAGCACATTCATCACATTTTGCCTAAAGATTGATGACACCTTGGTGGAACTTTTCTCATTTCACTATATATGTTTTCAATGAGGTCTTGAGGCTCATTCACTACTCAGAATGCAAACTTTCCATAGGCGGAGGTCTTTTTCAGTTATCTTTTCCTAAGAGTAAGAGTAAGAGTAAGTGATCACATTAGGACACTTTGGTGAGAGAAATGTGATGTTTTACACTGCATTCATTTATTTTTAGGGGTTAGCTTCCATTTGCAGAAGAAGTGTAGCCATAACCATTGTAGTTTTGTGTCCACAACTGTTCCAATTTGGGCACACACTTTAGGCGGATTTTCCCCTGGACCCCCCTGGAGTTTAACAGGTTAATGATTCAAGGTCAAGTTGACCACCCCTCAAACACGCGCACACACAAACGCACATGCACGCACATGTACACATGTGCACGCACACACACACACACATTGAAAGTCAATAGAGAAAATCGGGGAAACCCGTAACTCTGTCATTTCTCAACCGTTTCAGATGCGGGGTGGCTCGCCGGAACCGGGCCGCCCCCCTGAGCGAAACCAAATGGACACACACACACACACACACACACACACACACACACACACACACACACACACACACACACACACACACCAACACACAAACCCTCTCTTCCTATTGGCTGGCCTTTACACAGCTCTAACTTTTGCTTGCAGCATGCTACAGTCTTGAAACTTGCTCCATGGACTTGGACCACCAATAGGAGCACGCTGTAAATGTTTAATTGCTTAAGCCCTGCCCCTCTGTCTTCCTATTGGCTGGCCTTTACACAGCTCTAACTATTGTTTACAACATGCTACAGCCTCAAACTTTGGTACATGGACGTAGACCATCAAGAGGAACAAGCTGTAATGGCTTAATTGCTTAAGCCCCGCCCCTCTGTATTCCTATTGGCTGGCCTTTACACAGCTATAACTTTTGTTTGCAACATGCTACAGTCTTGAAACTTGCTCCATGGACTTGGACCACCAATAGGAGCACGCTGTAAATGTTTAATTGCTTAAGCCCCGCCCCTCTGTCTTCCTATTGGCTGGCCTTTACACAGCTCTAACTATTGTTTACAACATGCTACAGCCTCAAACTTTGGTACATGGACGTAGACCATCAAGAGGAACAAGCTGTAATGGCTTAATTGCTTAAGCCCCGCCCCTCTGTATTCCTATTGGCTGGCCTTTAAACAGCTATAACTTTTGTTTGCAACATGCTACAGTCTTGAAACTTGCTCCATGGACTTGGACCACCAATAGGAGCACGCTGTAAATGTTTAATTGCTTAAGCCCTTCCCCTCTGTATTCCTATTGGCTGGCCTTTAAACAGCTATAACTTTTGTTTGCAACATGCTACAGTCTTGAAACTTGCTCCATGGACTTGGACCACCAATTGGAGCACGCTGTAAATGTTTAATTGCTTAAGCCTCGCCCCTCTGTCTTCCTATTGGCTGGTCTTTACACAGCTATAACTATTGTTTACAACATGCTACAGCCTCAAACTTTGGTACATGGACGTAGACCATCAAGAGGAACAAGCTGTAACGGCTTAATTGCTTAAGCCCCGCCCCTCTGTATTCCTATTGGCTGGCCTTTAAACAGCTATAACTTTTGTTTGCAACATGCTACAGTCTTGAAACTTGCTCCATGGACTTGGACCACCAATAGGAGCACGCTGTAAATGTTTAATTGCTTAAGCCCCGCCCCTCTGTCTTCCTATTGGCTGGCCTTTACACAGCTCTAACTATTGTTTACAACATGCTACAGCCTCAAAATTTGGTACATGGACGTAGACCATCAAGAGGAACAAGCTGTAATGGCTTAATTGCTTAAGCCCCGCCCCTCTGTATTCCTATTGGCTGGCCTTTACAACTATAACTTTTGTTTGCAACATGCTACAGTCTTGAAACTTGCTCCATGCACTTAAACCAAGTTGACCACCTCTCACACCCGCGCACACACGAACGCACATGCACGCACATGCACACATGTGCACACACACACACACTCATTGAAAGTCAATGGAGAAAATCGGGGAAACACGTAACTCTGTCATTTCTCGACCGTTTCAGAATCAGGGCGGCTCGCCGGAACCGGTCCGCCCCTCTGAACGAAACCAAATGGACCCTTACAGCTCAGACATCTTAGCATTAGATGTTAGCATTAGCATGTTAGCATATTAGCATGTTAGGATTAGCATGTTAGCATGTAGCATTAGCATGTTAGCATTAGCATGTTAGCATTAACATGTTAGCATTAACATGTTAGCATTAAAATGTTAGCATGATAGCATGTTAGCATTAGAATGTTGGTGGCAACGTAATGCGCAATAAACTAAGACAAAATACCCCATTGAAAGTCAATGGGGAGACCTGGCTCACATGTAACCAAATGGACCCTTCTTGAGGCTAAATGTCATCAAATGGTGGTCCGTGGCTCAAATGCTGCACAGACTTGGCAAGCTTCAGGCACCCAGTAAAATTTCTTGAAATTCTGTTTCTAGTTTAACACTTGTTTTAATAAGTTAAGCACAGCACCAAAATAACAAGGATTCAATTACCCTTTTAATATGTTCTCTACATGTTCATGGCTTGTGACAGGACCCAATATTAGATCTGCATTTTCAGGTTCCTTAATTTCAAGAGAAAGACAGAAATACAAAGACAAACATTAAATGCATTAGTTACACTATCCATTAGCATGCGATTATTTAATCAATTGATTTTAATTCATTAATATTTGAAAAAGGCTTGCATTGATTGGACACCAATCAGGACACCATGACAATTAATTGCAATTGCAAACAATTCACATCTTTATTATGTATCTCATAGTTTCCACTCAAACACTATCCCCAATCTAGGCAGGCAGTGTAATATACATTGATCTATGATTACAACAGTCAGGTTATGCTTGCTAAGGGCAGTTCACACTGAACACACTAAAATCCTTTGCCATGTTTAAATTGTAGTTCTACAAACAACCTACACAGGCATGTTGGGGACCAACACAGGGGCTTCAATTTGTCTGATTGGCATAGAACCCTAGAACCAATGTTGCACGGTAATCAGACAAATTGAAACACCTGTGTTGAGCACAAACATGGCTGCCAGGATTATTTTATCCTTATTATTATTGATTATTATTGATTCCTCAGGCCCATCTACGTGTGCCAAAATTACACAATTATTTTTCACACAATGCCAAGTATGCTAATCCTAGCTTTAGCTTAGCATTGAGTTGATAAAGTAGACATGTTTCCCTGCAAAAGGCATTCGGCACTTATATAACCAAATGTTTCTCTTCTAGAGGGAATCATTTCAAGTTGGGGTTCATACACCAATCAAAATAGCACATTCTTCACGGAAATTAATCGAGACCCTCGTGTAACTGTTCGTTCTTGATAGAAATCCTACTTTAGTTTGGGGATAGCAGTGGGATCAATTTAACCATGTTTTGCTTAAATTACAATAGTCAGATGCTTGCATAGTATTGCATTCGGTAAAGTGATGCTTTTAATACTAATATTACCTAAAATCTTTACTTACAGCCATTATATGAGCCTAGAATTCCCATTGCTTTATGCCAGCGTTCATATCACATTGATATAGAAGGAATCCCTGTTAGGTGTTTTCCCAATCAATTGTGAGGAGAAATACTGTACTACAATGCTATAATACATATGAGAGAAAAGCTGCATTTTATCATCAATGCATACAAAGTCACATTTTAACACAACATGCTTAAGATAATTGCCTTTACTCTTCCTTTTGCAATATGGTAATTACCTAGTAAGTATGGTATTTACTTATTACTTGTTAATTACCATAATTTCATAACAGTCTCCTTAAACCCTTAAACGTATTATTAAGTTATTATTTGGGCTCGCCTCTAAATTCCAATAGCATACTCTGTATTGCATTTTATGCTATACAAAAATATTATACATTGGCTGCAAGTCCTCAAGCTGTCAATAAGGCTGTCTGGTAATAGTAGCCAAGCCTATTTATGAACCAAATTAAGTTGCAGTCACAGACATGTTTGATTTGGATCCGACTTGGTATAGGCTAATCACCGGTCAGTTATGCCATATTTTGCACCGCTGGTCGCAAGTTTTCCCGCATTTGGATTATCAATAGAGCATCCATGATCCATCCATCTGCAGGCTGACAGACGGCTGTAACTTAATCCATTGAAGTAAAAAATACTGCGGGCCAAGTTGTTCAATCACAATCTCAAATCAAAATCAAATTGGGTTACACAAACCAAACGTGGCCTGCACTTGCAGTCTTGCACTCAGGGGTTGTGGAGATGAAAGAGATATGTATCTTTTCCCTTTTTGCTTCCTTTACGATTAATTCCTGTTCTGTTCTTTAACTATATAGAAGTGTCTATTTGTATGTCTCTAAATGTTTTGAAGAATTGAACAAGGTGGACCCTGTTGTAAACAAGTGTAATGCTTAATTGGGTCGTCCACTCACAGTTAACAGTCTTTGTATTGAGTTTGTGCTTGAAATGTACTGTAATTCTGCAAACTGTTAATACATTTTTCAATCAAAAAAAGCGTCAGCTTTTTTAAGATGAGATCCCCTTGCACACAAATCATGATGACATATAAGACACAGACAGATATACGTGGAAGAATGTATTTTAATGATTAAAGTACGATGATAAAACATTGATCATTGGTCACAGGCGTGAGGCTTTTCTCCAGTGTGGACAGCCAGGTGTATCTTCAGCTCACCTAACACAAAGAAACTCTTGGAACAAGTATTGCAGGCGTATGGCTTTACTCCAGTATGGAGACGACGCTTGTGGATCTTCAGGCTATGTGCCTGACTGAAAGCTGTGCCACACTGATCACATTGGAAAGGTTTTTCCCCAGTGTGGAGACGCCGGTGTCTGTTCAGGATATGTGCCTGACTGAAAGCTGTGCCACACTGATCACATTGGAAAGGCTTTTCCCCAGCGTGGAGACGCCAGTGTCTGTTCAGATTACTTAAATCACTGAAAGCTTTGCCACACTGATCACATTGGAAAGGCTTTTCTCCAGTGTGGTGACGTTTGTGTCTGTTCAGATCACCTGTATGAAGGAAACTTTTACCACATTGTGTACAGGCGTAAAGCTTTTCTCCAGTGTGGGTGGCAGTCTGGTGTCTCTTCAGGTCATAGAAACTCTTGTCACACTGATTGTATGCGTGTTACTGGCTGGTTACAGAGCTGCTTATTGGCTGACAGGCTGCGGTGGAGATCTGTCCATTCCTCACCATTTGCCAGTAGTGGTCGCTGTGGCTCCTCTTGATGTGTGTATGGAGGAAGAGCTGAGATGTGAAGGCGTAGGGACACTCTGAACAGGAGAAGACCTGAGTCTGAGAAGACTTGGACCTCACTCCTGAGAGAGAGAGAGAGACACAGAGAGAGAGACAGACAGAGAGAGAGAGAGAGAGAGAGTTAACATTTATCAACAGTTTCAGATGAATGTAACTCCACATTCTCACATCTTTGCTTTATTGCTTGGTCCATCTTCTAAAGCGCGGAGCAGTTTTTGGTGCGTGCGTGTGCGTGAAATAGATGTAAGCACAAGTGATTAGACTTGCTGGGCATTTCTGCCTGACGCACCTCCGACGGTGCCATGGTGCTGGCTGCAGGGTCATCAGCCGGGAGCCACCCTTCACAGATGTTTCGCTCCTTTAATCCCGGAACATCTCTGGGAGGTGGAGCAGCGACAGGGACGTCTCCCTGCCGCCCCCTGCAGCCAGCGGAAGGATCCTTGTTCTCCCCACACTCTGTCCCAGTGTTATTGCTTTTGTGGTTGTGGAATGATCAGTCCCAAGGGACTATGCATGGCAGGGACGTCCATCTCCCTGAGTCAGGCGTGGGCTGACCGCATACCACAGCATCTCAAGGTGGTGGAATATAGCAGTAGGAAAGGTTCCCTACTGCCCCCTTTCTACGCTCCTTGTTTTCCCCACGATTTGTAATTTCTCCTGAGCCATAACCAGAAGCTTCCTTGTTCTGCCTCCTCTGCCAGGACTTTGAGGGCATTCTTCAGCTTGGAGCCTTTGATCCCAAGGGTCTTTAGTAGCCGCTGGGTGGATGCTCCAGTGTAGCCTCTACACCCGACTTCCACTGGGTATGTGAAGGCTCTCCACCCTGCTTGTGAGCACTCACTTGCCAGCTCTGAATATTTGTCCCTTTTTCTCTCAAAGGCAGCCTCCATTCCCTCCTCCCAAGGAACTGTCAGCTCTACCATGATGACTGTCTTAGTAGAGGTGGACCACAACACAATGTCTGGTCGTAGGGCGGTTGTGGTGATCTCTTGCGGGAACTTCAACTGCCGGTCTAGGTCAGCCCTCATGTTCCACTCACTTCCAGCTGACAGGAGGGACTGTGGGCTCTTGGTGATGCTCTGCGGCTTGCCTCCTTGCTGGACAAACTTGATCGACCGCTCTGCTGTTCGTGAACTGGCGCCATTTGCTTCTATTCTGCGTACTTCGAGGATTTCAGGTAGTTTCCGCAGAACGCGATCGTGACGCCATCCATATCGGCCCTGCGTCAAAGCCACCTTACAGCCAGAAAGGATGTGATGCAAGCTTGTGTTCTGGGTGTCACAGAGCTTGCAGGACACCTCTGTCCCATACCACACATGCAGATTCCAGGGACTGGGAAGGGTGTCGTAAGTGGCCCTGATGAGGAAACTCAGCCTCGCTTGGGGCATTCTCCACATGTCTGCCCATGTAATGACCCTGTTGACTACGGCCTCCCAATTGGTCCATCTCCCTTGTTGCTGTTGGCCCACAGCCTTGATCATATAGCTCTCCTCGTCCATTTTCACCACTTCTGAAACCACGAGGTCTTTCCTTTCCTTCTTTGAAGCTTTGGACCACTTTGTGGGTGCTGTTCCCCAGCCAAACCCAGCCCTGCCAGACTGCACTTGTCCTACCATTTCCTGATGTTTCAGTCGGCCAATGGCCTGGTCTACTGTCTGCATAGCATTCCATTTACGTCCGGTGCGGACTTCGACCTTGGCGTTGCGGACAGTTGGATCAGGTGAGTCTCTCAGCTCGAACACAAGCCTCACCTTCTCCTGTTTGTAGCCCAGGCTGATGGATTTCAGTGGCAGCTTCAGGGTGGTTCTTCCAAACAGAGCTGTGTTGGAAAGGCATCTGGGAAGGCCCAGCCACTTACGGATGTAATTGTTGGCTTTTGAATCCAGCTTGAGGACAGTTGTGGAGGTGATATCACACAACTTCAGGGGCCACATCAATGATGGAATAGGGTGAACTGGTAACACCAGACCTTGAGTTTCCCTGGGAGAAAGCTTTAGGCAATTTTGTTCAGGCCGTCCAAGAGCTGAGATGTGACTGAGGCAGCCATGTGCTTGTCAGACAGGTCTGCAGTGCAAAGCCTTCCAAGGCTCCGCACAGGTTCATCAACCACACGTGGGATTTCCTCACCATCCACTGAGAATGTGATGTTGTCATTCCTGACTCCTTTCCGGATGGAGAGGCTGCGTGACTTGGTAGGTTTTATTTTCATCCGGGCCCATGCTAGAAGCTCCCCGAGTCTTTTCAGGAGTCTGGAGGTGCACACTGCTGTCTGGAGGAGAGTGGTGACGTCATCCATGTAGCTCCGTAGGGCCGGGAGTCGCTGACCTGATTGGGAACGGACTCCTCGGACCATCTGTCTTCCACCAATCAGGATGATCTCAAAAGCTATTGTGAAAAGGATTGGAGAAATGGAGCAACCCATTGCTATCCCCTTCTCTAGCTGGTGCCAACCAGTTGAGACCTCCTGAGTTGTGTAGCAGACATGGAAGTTGTTAAAGTAGTTCACTACGAGGCTCTGGATGCAGGGTGGAACATGGAAGAAGTTGAGTGCAAAGCTGATGAGTTGGTAGGGAACCGACCCATAGGCGTTTGCAAGATCCAACCAAACCACGTGTAGGTCTGCTTTTTTGCGCTTGGCTGTCTGGATTTGCTCCCAGATCATAGCCGAGTGCTCCACGCAGCCAGGGAAACCTGGGACACCTGCCTTCTGACAACTGGTGTCGATGTAATTGTTTGCCAGAAGGTAGTTGGTCATGCGCTTTGCCACCACAGTGAAGAAAATCTTCCCTTCCACGTTGAGCAGGGCTATGCCTCTGAACTGGCTGATGTTATGAGAGTCTTTCTCCTTTGGGATAAAGGTCGTGATTGCCCTGCTCCACGCCATCCTCTAAAGCGCGGAGCAGTTTTTGGTGCGTGCGTGTGCGTGAAAGAATGTAGCCTGTATTGCATGTATGAATGTATACATTTATACATGCAATGTAGGCCATTAATGCATCCATTTTGGTAGACAGACAGATCAACCTACAATCCTACATTAGACTGATCCATTCTTCGATAGGCTACACTACTCAGACATACAAGTTCCATGTTACCTGCAGCAGAGGACTTGTTGTCCCACAGCTTATCAAAGACGATCCCCAGCTCCCTGGCGTACTCGTCTCCGTACCACACCAGCAGCTCTTCTCCTGGGGCCACAGGACGACGGCAGCGGTACAGGACCTGGCCTCGATGCTGGAACGCTATCAGGTTCTGTTCGGTCTTGTTACGAGCACAGTTCACATACCTGCGCACGCACACACACAAACACACACACACACACACACACACACACACACACACACACACAGATCATGTCAGTGGATTTGCCTGTATCTTTACAGGTATGTGCATCAGCACAGAGAAGCTGCCTGGGAAACATAAGGTCCCCCAGTTGGCATCCCGGCCCATGGTCTAGACGTAGAAGTGTCCCTGAGTAACAGATTGAAGTCATGGATAGGGAAAGATATCATACAGTTGCCAGTCTAACTGTCATCTGTGTGTTTGTTTTCAGATTAATCAGTCACGTATACCAAACGCAGGTTTAGGAGTGTTTTACTCTGGACTCTCTAAGCTCGCTGCTGGGACTCACTTTGGACCGTATATAGGAGTCAACACAGGCAAAAAGGAAGCTGTGGAGAGCGGATACTCCTGGGTGGTGAGTGTGTGCATGTGAAATTGTTGCCTATGGGCCGGTTAATACTCCTGTAGTGTGTTGGAGCCCAGACTTTAACAATAAGACACTGAATATAGAATAAAAGTGACCACACATAAGGGAGCAGAACAGAGTGCCCTGGTTACCCAAAATATGTGGGGTGAGACCCTTAGTGAACGCATCTGGGCTGCCTTAAATTGGTATGCAGAAGAGACCATGACCACCCGCTGCCCTTTTCCCCTTTGGAGAGAGGTAGAGGGCCTTTTATCTTTAGTATGTTATAATTGTTTGATCAAGTCATGAATACACATATAGGACACCTGTACTTGCATCCACAAACACAATGTCATATGGAGTAACATGTACTGCACAGGTGATAGACTTCACATTGAGATATAAGGAGTTGTGGGTTAGATGTAGTTTTATAGTCCATGTTTAAAGTATAAGCCTGGTCTCAGAAGGAGGATGAATAAGGAGCAGATACTAGGGGGTCTATACTGACATCTGGTCAGAAAGTCCGGAAGGGCTAAAACAAAGACTTATTGTCGGCGAGGTGAATTATTGATAGTGACCAAGACAGTTGGACCCATAAAGTAGGGTTTATGATGGCCTTATGTCCGAACTAGGGTCAGCCCAGGGCATGGGAGACCAGGCTCTCATTGAAGGTAACCACATCTGTGTGGGTCATTAGTAACTAGGAGCGCACACACGCTCTGACACACAGTAACACCAATGCAAGTCTACTCACATGCACGCACATGCACTAAGTGAAACAGAACAAAGAGATGTATATCATATATTGAATGTGTCCTGGGTAGAGAACTCACTCTCAGGAAAGATCCTGCCTGACTGTCACAATTTGGCCATGATCTGAATAAACTTATACTATTGGAAAGAAAGCGATGCGCCTGGACTCAGTTCTTTGACTCTGCAGTTAATATACTGTGGCGTCTCGGTCCGGGACCGCGCGCCACGGCATAGCCACCTCGGGGAGAGAGGGAGAGAGACAGGCAGAGTGAAGCGTTGCCAATGGCAACGAGGGCGGGTCCTGGAAGGGAGGTACATCCCAGCCCGGCTCCTCGTCTGCCTTGATGGGACACCTGCTGCGCGACCACACCCAGGCAGCTTAAAAGACTCTGTCCTCTCACTGCTCACACTCTCAGAGACTCTCCCGAGAGACAGGCTGGCGTGCGGCAATCCGGTAAGACTGAACCATGCATATTCCCCCTCCTATTCTTAGTATACCAGTTATGAGTAACTGATGAATACTGTGGGACAAGGTCCCCAGCCTTAAATACAGAAGGAACTTTATTTGCGACCATGCTCTGATAAACCAAGAGCCCCTTAGTCGAAGCCCCTTTCCCTATAGTGGGCGAACCTATGAGTTAATCTTTTTGATGCGAAAACAAATAAAAGTGCCCAGTGTTTTAGCACTCTGAACTTGGACTCTGTGTGTTTTTGGTCTTGTGAAACAGCTACCCCACAATACCCAATTACCCACCATTATCCATATTTAAGATACTACACTCCTATTTTAGAGCCGAATAAAAGTCGGTTCGGCTCTTTTAGCCTTTCTGTAGGTTATAAACATTTAGTTTAGAGCTTATGAATAAACAAAGAAATAATAAATAAAAACTGTAATTATTGGATCCATTGGAACACAGGTTATTATATGTCATGTACAGTAACAGTTCACCCGACAGCGAAGATATAGTGTGTGGTGCATGTGTGTGTGTGCGCGCGCACGTGTTGTGTGTATGCTTGTTTGTTGACCTTAAATCCAAAAGGCAGGGTCTGCTTGGCTCTGTCAGCCTCTGGTAGAGCTACTTCAAGGTCAGCTATGATGACAGGAGATCCATGTTTGTCACATTCCTTTAAAAATAACTCTCTACAATGATCACAGACTGCACATGCACACACACACACACACACACACACACACACACACACACACACACACACACAGTTTGTATAGTACTTGCAAAGTATGTGACATGCAACTAAAACATTGCAAAGTATTCAACTCATGACAAAGCAACGACAGAGTTGAGCTGGAAAGGACGGGTGACATGGACAGAGAGAGAGAGAGAGAGAGAGAGAGAGAGAGACTTTGACTTTATATAAAACCTTTATTTTCTAAAAACAATCTTTTACAATCTTAAAAACAGTACAAACAATACAATTTCAAAAACCCATTTTTCCTTTATTTTCCTTTTTTTAACTTACAATAGTACAAAACTAAAAACCAACTCCTCCTCAAACACAGAACAGAGAACATCATTATAGCACCACTGAAAAATGAACTCATCAACATTGTTCATGAGTGAGTAAAACCTGAAATCCACTCGAATTCTGGCTTTCACCAATGCTTTAAACATAGGCAATAGTTCCCCACCCCCAATATTTAATAATTTGCTTTTCCTATCTTTATAAATAGCAAGTTTGGCTTGACCCACCACGAAATTCAACAATTGCCACTTTTTTGCATCTTCAAGACACATCTTCAAGACACAAGACAGAAAACATTTTGTAGGCGACAAACTGAAGAACAGGGCGGGACTTCAGACAAGACAAAAAGGGTTGGGTTTACCCGCCAACCAATAGGAGAGAAGGTCTGTTTGTTACGCTGCACTGGGCGGTCTTTTCACACTCTGTTGTTTTTTTTTCTGCAGAGTGCAGACACGGAAGAGGAAAGAGCCTATGCACTTTCGTAACGAAAATGATTTTATTGTTAAGTAAAGTAGTTTGGTCTGTTCCAGTAAGCAATTCAACAGGAAAATATAATCCCTGCCCGTCGTGGCCGAACAGAAAATTAAAACAAACGTTATAATTCAAGGTGCATGCATTTTATCATTCACTCCTAACCTAGCTAATGATTCTGCCCTGTGTTATGATCTGAGTGCCTATGCTGTGTAGCCTACTTACGACTGTACGTGAATATACAAATGTACTAGATATGTATCGTGTACTGCCTGAACTGAACTGTAACAGACTTCTTGTTAGCCACTGGAGACGTCACATGAGGATCCAATGTATATACAGTATAATTCTGTATGTGTATAATAAATTGTGAACCCTTGGCGATACTGTCTGACTGTCGACTGTCCCGTTATTATCGTTCTCCCGGGTCGTACCAAAGGAATAATTCAGAGACATTATCACACACCACCCAGCCTGCGCACACACACACACACACACACACACACACACACACACGCACACGCACACGCACACTACCGGTCTGCCAGAACCGGACGAGGGTCCAGTACCTAGAGAAACACAACACCCTGCATTGACAGAATGGACCGGAGCTACTTCTAAACTGCAGAAACAGTACATAGCATATCAAAAGAGATTGCATGCAAGCTATCAAATAATTCAGGTGTCACGTCGACTCCGTGAAGTTTCAGATCTCTCGTTCCACCTCGTATCAGTTTGTTATTCCACCCGACCCACAATCAATAGTTATCCGTCTGACTGCACGGACCAACGATATAAAAGGACATCAGTGCTTTACACAGAGGATGCAACATTATAAATGAAGGCCTACTTCAAACCATTCCATATGATTTGGTTGTTAAAATAAAATAAAACTGTTAATATGAATGAACATGTTTTCAGTTCGCATGGGCAGTGCGCATTGGACTGGAGATTATGAAAGAGTCGTAGCTATGATTTATGTTTCTGAAAATGCTACTGCTCCCAAACAATCATTTTGGGCATGAAATGTTGAAGGATAAATGTAGATGTGATAATGATGTGCCGTGTTGGCTATGCCCAATGGGCCTACTGTACATTAGGCCTACTTCAGATTATGGTTCAAATATGATTCCCCCCGTTTTTTTTCTCTCATTTTTTTTAATAACATTAACATCGAGGTGTCCACTGGCAATGCCAAAGCAGTGGCATGCACTCTTCAATCTGTCGTCTCCTCTCCTGAAGTAACGCTGAACGGTCTGACTGCATATAGAAGAGAGCCGTGCGTCCAGGCGCAACTATAGGCTCCAACTTGGAGACGCATGTCATCTTTTATCCTATATTTCGCCTATAGCCTACCATCGACGTCTGCGTCATGGCTAACAGCCTGAAATGCAGCAAGTCGTGTGTTGTGGTAAAATGGATGCGCTTTATTAAAAATAATGGAGTCGTTGCTAACAGAAAATATTAATTTTCCACAATGATGCCATGCTTAGTCTGCGTACCTGGAGGCTATATACATACACACGGAATCAGTGCCAGACTTGGCACCTACTGTGGTAGTGGTACTGATAAAGTGGAGACAGCCGTGCGCCCGTGGACGCAAAAAAAACATTTTGTCACCACAAACACGTTGACACAACCAACAAGCTACTAGCTACTGTGTCCCGCAGCTAACAGCGTAAGGACAACAACAGGCAACACGTGGATCTGTTTCCGCATGTCCTCGCACCGCCCACGCACCGCCCAGATTCCGCAAAGCATTGTGGTCAATTGATGCGACAAACGACAAGACAGATAAAACCACAAAACATTGATAAGACGCTTGTCTGATAGGTGTGACTGGCGCCTCAGACCAAATCACGTTGCATCCTGAAAAAATACACTCCAATGTTTCAAGCAAAATTCCCAGTCTTTTGCATTCCAAGAAACAATGGAAAACTGTCTCTGTTTTGTTACAAATAGGACACTCAATTGACACTGTGTGATCCAGCTTTGAGACAAAGGTATTAACAGCTCCCTTCAGGATTCTCCACTGTAGGTCACCTGCTCTTTTATTTAGAGGGGGTTTGTACAGTAGCCTCCACACTGGCTTGCAGCTCTCCTCCACTTTTAGTTCCCCCCTCCACACAGTGTCTGTTCTTCCACTGAGGGTTGTTTTGTTCAGGGCGTGAACACAATGTTTGTACAGAGCTTTTCCACTTAGTAAATATAAATCATTTTGTTCATCAGTGTCAAAGTCCACTAGAGGTCCAGTTAGTTCACTAGTGTCTATTTCCAATCCCACTTCAGGGAAAGGATCCCCTTCATCAGGAACCTCTGTCTCTCCGAAAAAATCCTGTAGCATCTCCACTTCTTCCCCAGTCAGCCTTTTAATCCACTCATTTAGGATATCCCTGGTGTGACTGTAATGTCTGTTGATGTGTATCATAGGACATATAATATCACAAGCAGACTCAGCGAGTTCTCATGTCAGTTGTAGTAGTATTTATTAAACTTCCCTCCACAAGCTCGGGTAATACATTAACTTCCTTTATGACGCGGACCGGATGTCCACGTCACTCAAGACACAACACAACAACTCTTAACAAGACAAGACCACTGTCTCAGTACATTCACTCATTACATCTCCCCCTCCAAGCTGATTAACTCCCAAATCTTTTCACAGTTCCTTTTACTGTAACAAACACGAATTCACATCCTAATTTCGCTACTTTAAGTCAGTGGCTTCTCAGTATGCAAAATGGAAAATAAACAAGAGAACAAACAACAGGTATTATGAACATTTCACACACATCACCCCCCTTCACAATTTCCTTTTCTTTTTTTTTCCCCCCCCCCAAAGGCCATAAGTTCACAAATCCAGCCTGCACACTGGTTTGCACACCCTGCCAGAGCGTGTAACAGTCTCAGTCCCCTGTGTAGGAATGGCAGGTGCGTCCGTAACATGGGGCAGTTCAGTGTCCATGACCTCCCCAGGCATAACCTGGTCGAGGCCCTCCCTAACACGCGTGTGTGTGTTGGGTGTGGTCAACAGATGGCGTCTGTTCCTCCTATACCGATCCCCTTGGCCTGTCTCCACTATGTAGGACCTTGGAGCTGAGCAAGCGCTGTGAACCACAGCCGGCATTGTCCATTGCTTTTGTCCGTCCAACTTTGCGAGCACAGTGTCCCCTGGGTTCAGTGGGGGTAGAGACCTCGCTCCATTCCTGCGGTTGTAGTAATAGGCCTGCCTCTGCTTGGCTGCAGCATCCGCCTGTCTGATGACGTCCTCCTCGGGTCGGCTCGGTTTCAGGTTGTCCTGTAGTGTGGGCAAGGTGGTTCTGAGCTTCCTGCCCATCAAGAGTTCTGCTGGACTGGCTCCAGTAGAAGAACATGGTGTGGCCCTGTACGTCATCAGAGCTAGGAGGGGGTCCTCCTGCTTCAGTATCCCCTTTGCTACCTGGACCGCCCTCTCTGCGTGACCATTACTCTGGGGAAAATGTGGGCTAGATGTCACGTGGACAAAATCATAATCCTCGCTAAACTTCCTCATCTCAGCTGAGACTAGGTTTGCTGCGTTATCGCTCACTAGAAATTCTGGCACACCGTGACGGGAAAATGTAGCCTTCAGCTTAGCTACAATCTGACTGCTAGTAGTAGTAGGCATATTCAGAATCTCTAAGTATCTTGAGTAGTAATCAGACACCACTAGGTAGTTCTTCTTTTTAAACTCACATAGGTCTATGGCGATTTTCTCCCATGGCCTGGATGGAAGTTCACTTGGCATTAGGGGCTCCTTTCTCTGTGTGTTTCTATTTTCCCTACAGAACTCACACTGCTCCACTTTTGTCATTATGTCACTAGACATTTTGGGCCACCAAACGGATTGGCTAGCTCTGTCCCTGCATTTAGCCAGACCTTGATGCCCGTCATGGATCCTCTCTAAGATGAGCTCCCTCATCACTGCGGGAATAACAATGCGACTCCCCCTAACAACCAGGCCGTCTAGCTCTGATAATTCCCCCCTCACCTGGTAAAAGGCCCTGACTGATAATGGCACACCCTCCACGTACTCAGGCCACCCGCTCCTGATGAAGCCTAACACAATCTGAAGCTGCTGGTCATTTTCTGTGTGCTGTTTAATCTCTCTTACCCTCTGGGGGGTAGCTGGCATCTGACTCACCACAGTGTCAATGTGTGCAGCCACATCCTCATGCGAAACTCCGTCCCCGTAGCAACGCTCTGGGCCTCTGGAAAGGGCGTCGGCCACGGCCAGTGTCTTGCCAGGTGCATACTCGGCTATGGCATTGAAACGCATGAGTCTCATCAGTAACCTCTGGCACCTCAGGGGCACATTATCCAAGTCTTTACTGTTCATGAGAGGTACCATGGGTTTGTGATCAGTGATCAACTTGAAGCTGTCTAGCCCAAACAGGTATTTGTCGAACCGTTCACAGGCCCACACACTGGCTAAACACTCCTTTTCAATTTGAGCGTACCTTTTCTCTGCGTCGGTCAGACGCCTGGAACAGTATGCCACGGGCTTCCAGTCCTCCCCGTGCTGCTGGAGTAGGACGGCTCCCAACCCGTAGCTGCTGGCATCTGCTGACACGACGGTACGCTTGGCGACGTCGTAGAAGGTGAGCACCGGAGCAGTTGCCAGCGCAGTCTTCAACTTGTTGAATGCTGTGACCTGTGCGGGCCCCCACAGCCACTCTGACTTTGTCTTCAGTAGCTCATACAGCGGCTGGCCCACGGTGGATAGCTCCGGCACGAACTTTGCAAGGTAATTGACCATCCCTAAATATCTTTTCAGTTCGGTCACGTTTTGTGGTTGGGGAAAATTCTCTATCCCGGTGACTTTGCTCGGGTCAGGTCTGATGCCTGTCTCATCGATGATGTGACCCAGGAAGCGGACCTCTCGCTGTCTGAACTTACACTTCGCTTTGTTCAGTTTGAGGCCTGCCGCCTCGATGACCTTTAATGCCTCAGCCAGGCGCTGGTCATGTATTTTTTCTGTTTCCCCGTGGATCAGAAGATCATCCATGTAAATCTCCACCCCTTCGAGTCCTGTCAAAGTCTCTGCCATTTTCCTTTGGAAAATTTCTGGAGCGCTCGATATCCCAAATGGGAGGCGGCGGAAGGCGTACCTCCCAAATGGAGTGATGAACGTCGTGAGCCTTACGCTGTCCTCATGTAGTGGAATCTGGTAGAACCTGCTTGCGGCGTCCAGTGACGTGAACAGTTTGGACCCGGCGAGTCTTGGCATTATTTCTTCCATAGTCGGCAGTACATACTTTTCCCGCTTCACCGCACGGTTCAGCTTCCTGAGGTCTGCACAGCATCGGACCTCCCTCTTGTTGGGTTTGAGCACCGGCACCATAGCAGCGCACCACTCTGTCGGCTGTGTAACCTTTTCAATTATGCCCTCGTGTTCCATGCGTTGCAGTTCTCTTTTAACCAGTGGAACCAGTGGCAGAGGTATCCGCCTGGCTGCATGTACCGCATATGGCTGGGCATCCTCTTGCAGGACTATTTTCACAGCGTCTGTTTTCAGCAACCCACCTGATCCGAAGAGGCTGCTGACCTCGTCCACACGCCTCACCAGACCCATCCCTACAGCCTCAGGGCGGCCTAACAGGCAGTTGCATGTCCCCCTTATCACGTACACTGGAAATGTATATTGTCTCTCCTTGTAGCTGGTGGTGGCCACAAAACGGCCTATGCAGCTGAGGTTGCCCCCTGGGCTTATGAAGCGTGTGTCTGGAGGTCCCAGCTTTATTTTTGGCTTCATCAACTTGAATGTGCCTTGATCAATAACTGTAGCGTCAGGCCCTCTCATGTATAAGATTGCGGCGTGGAACAAAGTAGTCCTCAAACTTTGCCAACACTTCGTCGTACTTCGTCTTCTCGTCCTCCGTAGCAAACGTAAATGTACTGAATATCCTTTCAGCCTCGCTGCCCATCGCATAGATGAGGGAACTCACTTGAACGTCACCGTCATCTTTATCCAGCTTCGTAGCCGACCTGAAGCGAGAAAATCTCTGTTTCCACTCCTCCCATTCCTCTGGGCAGTCAAACTTGAATTCACTCGGTGGATTAAACTTCGGCATTTTTGTCCGTCTTTTTTTTTCTTTCTACAACGACACGCCCGGTTCTGACACCATGTAATGTCTGTTGATGTGTATCATAGGACATATAATATCACAAGCAGACTCAGCGAGTTCTCATGTCAGTTGTAGTAGTATTTATTAAACTTCCCTCCACAAGCTCGGGTAATACATTAACTTCCTTTATGACGCGGACCGGATGTCCACGTCACTCAAGACACAACACAACAACTCTTAACAAGACAAGACCACTGTCTCAGTACATTCACTCATTACAGTGACGATGTGACCTCAGACCCAGTACTGAAGCCACAGCCTCTGTATTATAGAGACCTGGACCTGCTATATCCACAATGTGTCTCAGCTTTACTGCTCCAGCTGAAACAAGCCGCTGAGTGAGACCAGGCCTGCTGTTGTCCTGTACATCCAGCCGGGCTCCATGTATCAAAGGCTCTTCCAGGAGCCAGAACAGCGAAGCTGAAGGCTCCAGCCTATTCCAATTAAAAAGTGTCCAAGCTTTAAAGAGTCCTTGATAAAAGGACAAATAGACAGTTAAAATAGACAAATGAATAAAATTACAATTCATTAAAAACAAAGCAGCATCAAAATTCAACCCATCTATTTTCCTCAAAATAACAGTCATTATAGGCCTCCAGACCAGACCATCTTCACCTCCGGTTAAGTACCTCTGGATGTGCTGTAACCTAAAAGCTGACTTCCTGCTCTCCAACTGTATTAGCCCCTGCCCCCCCTCCTCTTTTGGCAGGTAGAGCACACTCTGAGGGACCCAGTGCAGTTTATCCCAGAAGAAATTATTCATTATGGACTGTAGCTTTGGCAACAGCCCAGCAGGGGGCTCCATACATTTTAATTTGTGCCAGAGTGTTGAAGCCACTAAGTTGTTAATGATAAGGACCCTTCCTCTGTAAGACATATGCGGTAACAACCATCTCCACTTCGCCAGCTTCCCCTCCACCTTCTCCACCACTCCTTCCCAGTGTTTCTGTGCAGTCTGCTCATCTCCTAAATAAACCCCCAAATACTTTAAGCCTCCCCTTTTCCACAATAACCCTCCTGGCAACTGAGGTAGCCCTGTGGACCAATTTCCAACTGCTAGTGCTTCACTTTTGGCCCAATTCACTTTTGCAGATGATATCCTTCCAAAAGTCTCAACTATGCTTGTTAGCTTTGTTACATCCTCCTTATGCTGTACAAAAACAATTAAATCATCAGCATATGCAGACAAATAAAAACGTGCATTAAAATCTGATAAAAATAAACCCTCAATGCGAGATCGAATATTGTGCAACATAGGCTCAATGGAAATTGCGTAGAGCATGCCCGACATCGCGCAGCCCTGTCTTACCCCTCGTGTAGCTTTAAAAGGCTTACACAAGCCCCCATTGAATTTCAGTACACTCTCAATGTCTTCATACATCACCTTTATCCTGGCAATGAAATGGTCACTGAGGCCGTACCTCTGTAACACTTTCCAGAGGTAACAGTGCTCAGTTCGATCAAAAGCCTTTTCCTGATCCAATGCGACCAGCCCGACATCTAAACCCAAAGAACCGGAGACGTCCAAAAGATCACGAATTAGTGACACATTGTCAACTATGGACCTGCCGGGCACGCAGTATGTCTGGGTCCGGTGGATGACCTGGTCCATCACTTTCTTCAGCCTATTGGCCAGGACTTTAGACAGTATTTTATAGTCTGTACATAGCAGAGAGACCGGTCGCCAGTTCTTAATGTCCTGCAGGTCACCCTTCTTGGGTAACAAAGTCAGAACTGCTCTTCTGCAGCTCTGAGGTAGAAAAGAGTCTTTAAAACTTTCGTTAAAAACATCCAAAATGTCCCCTTTCAGTTCACTCCAGAACACTCCAGAACACACAAAAATTCAGGCGGTAATCCATCAATGCCAGGAGCCTTCCCCCCCTGCATGTCCTGCAGTGCTGCATAGACCTCCTCTGAAGTAAGAGGAGCCTCCAGCTCCTTGTTAGTCCCCTCAGAGACCTTTGGCAGCCCACTGCAGAAAGAGTCAAAAGCCACCTCATCCTCCCTGTACTCGCTTCTGTACAGATGAGAGTAAAAATCCACAGCCCTCTTCCGAATCTCACTGCTGTCAGTCAGTAAAAGTCCTTCAACGGAGCGCAGAGCGTGAATAAATCTGCTTTGCCCCTTTTTCTTAGAAGGTGAGTCCATTAGAGTTTCACTCTGGAAGCGGGACCGGACCAGCGCCCCCTGCGCCTTAGAGCCCAGCAGGTCAGCCAAAACGGCCTTTTTGTATTTGAGGTCATCAATACTGCCTCGATTTGCTGTGGATGAAGCGGCACTCTGCAACTCCACTATTTCAATCTCCAGATCATACATGGATCTGGTGATGTCACGGGAGACATTGAAAGTGTACTGTTGACAAAAATTCTTAATCTCCACCTTTCCACAATCCCACCACTGTTTTAGAGAGGCAAAGTCTCCCTTTCTAGTTTTAAAAACTTGCCATAGAAAAATAAAGCTCTCTTTAAAGTGCGTGTCTAGCAGCAGAGCAGTATTAAAGTGCCAATATGCAGACCTGGGCTTAACATTAGCAATAAACACATTGCATGACACCATTGCATGGTCAGAGAAACCAATGGGTATTATATTGCACCCTTTAAAAGTGCTGAAGTGCTGTTTAAAACAATATATTCTATCCAACCTGGCCATAGAAAAAAGGTCTCCTCTGTTCTGAACCCATGTGTACTGTCTGTGATTGTTATTAAAACCTCTCCATACATCCGTTAGACTGTAAGTTTCAACCAGACGCTTCATGGCTCGCTTTGACTCGCCATGAGGCTCGACATGATTTCTGTCAAAAAAATCATCCTCCGTACAATTAAAATCACCAGACAAAAATAAATATACATCAGGCCCACATTGACTTAAAACCTCACTTAATTTGTTCAAAAACAGGATTCTGGCCGGCCCAACATTTGGAGCATACACATTAATAAACACCATATCAAAAAGTTCATATTTCGCTCTGACCACCATCAGTCTACCTTTAATTATTTCCTCGACCTCAAAGGACTTTGGAATAAAATCTCTGGAAAAAAGAATTCCCACCCCACTACTGCTATTACATAGATGACTTAAAACAACCTCCCCCTCCTACTCCATCTTCCAGTCAGTCTCGTTTAAAGTGTCACTGTGCGTTTCCTGAATGAACATAACATGTATATTCTTCAGTTTTACCATTTCGAACAAACATGCTCTCTTCCTCATATCTCTGGCCCCATTAACATTAAGAGTGGAAACTCTGAATTCACTCATGATGCCTGATATGAGGGTGAAAAAACAAACTAAAACCAACAAAAGACATCCAGTCTTACACAGAGGTTGTATCTTCATTTCTAGTTTTGGATGTAGATTTCTTTAACCATTTTCGAAGTCTGAAAACCTCTTGCTGCGTAAAGCAACCCTCCCCTTTCTGATTTAGTTGTACTCTGACAGATTTGACAAACAAATCTAAGTCCTCAAAATGATCTTCAATTAGTACATTTTTCATATTTTTGGTTGTCTGCAGAAACCTTCTAACTTGCTTAATCTCATAAAGTTTTTCCTTCTGAGACCCACTAACACTTTGTGAGTGAAAAGGGCCAAACATAGGCTGACTAGAAGAAAAAGAGAGACTGGCTGCCCTCACACTCTTCCTCCCCCTCCCCCTCCTCCTTTTCCTCCCCCTCCCTCTCCTCTCTCTCCTCCTTCTCCTCTCTCTCCTCTTCCACCTCCTCCCCATCAACCACTTCATCTTCCTCCTTTTCCCTCACCTCGTCTTCCTCCCCCACTGTGCCTGCACTAAGCACACACTCTGCCTGCTTGCCCTGTCGTGTGCAAATGTCCAATTTGATCCCCTTCTTTGCAGGCAGAGACACATTATTGCATTTTTGTTTTCTTTTGAGAGCATTGCTCTCAATACCAACTTGCCCAGCTTCACCTATAATAGTGGAAGATTTAAGACACGTTTGACTTCAAGTCATGATGCAGAGAAACCCTTTGGTATGGAATTACCTTAGGGTCATACTAAAAGATTTATCCAAAGACACAAGCTGCATCACCCTTCATTTATGAAATATACATGTTTTTCAAAATGGCCGCCGACAATAACCCACTATTACACCATACCCCATATCTTTGCTTCTGTTAGAGCTATTATAATAATATTGGTGCCAAAGTATACATTTTTAGGGTCAAGGAATCCAATTAAATAGATTTCAAGACTAAAAAATCAAAAAGTGTTCTCGTTACCATGACAACGGGGGCAAAATATGCACATTTCATTCGAAAACATACGTTTTAACAGGGTAACTTTACCCCCCCTTATCCACTAAAACTTTCATTTAGTTTCCTGTTTGGCTTGGAAGTACCTTAGGGTCATAGGAAAAGATTTATCCAAAGACACAAGCTGCATTACCTTTCATTTCTGAATTATACACCTTTTTCAAAATGGCCGCCACCATTTACAGCAATACAGCATAGCCCGTATCTTTGCTTCTGTTAGAGCTATAATAATAATATTGGTGCCAAAGTATACATTTTTAGGGTCAAGGAATCCAATTAAATAGATTTCAAGACTAAAAAATCTAAAAGTTTTCTCGTTACCATGACAACGGGGGTAAAATATGCACATTTCATTCGAAAACATACGTTTTAACAGGGTAACTTTACCCCCCCTTATCCACTAAAACTTTCATTTAGTTTCCTCTTTGGCTTGGAAGTACCTTAGGGTCATAGGAAAAGATTTATCCAAAGACACAAGCTGCATCACCTTTCATTTCTGAATTATACACCTTTTTCAAAATGGCCGCCACCATTTACAGCAATACAGCATAGCCTGTATCTTTGCTTCTGTTAGAGCTATAATAATAATATTGGTGCCAAAGTATACATGTTTAGGGTCAAGGAATCCAATTAAATAGATTTCAAGACTAAAAAATCTAAAAGTTTTCTCGTTACCATGACAACGGGGGTAAAATATGCACATTTCATTCGAAAACATACGTTTTAACAGGGTAACTTTACCCCCCCTTATCCACTAAAACTTTCATTTAGTTTCCTCTTTGGCTTGGAAGTACCTTAGGGTCATAGGAAAAGATTTATCCAAAGACACAAGCTGCATCACCTTTCATTTCTGAATTATACACCTTTTTCAAAATGGCCGCCACCATTTACAGCAATACAGCATAGCCCGTATCTTTGCTTCTGTTAGAGCAGAATAATATTGGTGCCAAAGTATAAATTTTTAGGGTCAAGGAATCCAATTAAATGGATTTCAAGAATAAAAAACCCAATAGTTTTCTCGTTACCATGACAATAGCTGTTAAATATGCAAATTTAAATCGTAAAATACGTTTTAACAGGGTAACTTTCCACCCCTCACCCCTAAAACTTTTATTTAGTTTTCCCTTTGGCATGGAAGTGCCTTAGGGCAATTGGAAAAGATTTATCCAAAGAGACGAGTTGCATCACCCTTCATTTACGAAATATACACATTTTGAAAATGGCCGCCACCATTTACAATAATACAGCAGATCTAATGTTTTTGCTTCTGTTATAAAATTTTGCTCATTTCCACTCATATCATCATACATCATCAGCCAATCAGCTGAGCACATTCCGTGCTCATGCACACACGTACACACAAAGCTGTGCATATAGGAGCGCCGCTAAAAAAAACAATGTTTTTCTCATTACCGTCACCATCCATCTTCAACCGCTTATCCGTAGTCGGGTCGCGGGGGCAACAGCTCCACCAGAGAGCTCCAGACTTCCCTCTCCAGAGCAACATTAGTGACTTCCTCCTGGGGGATTCTGAGACGTTCCAAGGCCTGTGAGTCGATGTATTTCCTCCAACTGCGCCTTGGTCTGCTCCGGGGTCTCTTCCCAGTGGGACGTGTGTCGAGGACCTCCCTAGGGAGGCGGCCGAGAGGCATCCTAACCAGATGCGCGAACCACCCCAGCTGACTCCGAAGGAGCAGCGGTTCTACTCCGAGTCTCTCTCGTGTGACTGAACTTCTCACCCTATCTCTAAGGGAGATGCCAGCCACCCGTCGAAGAAAACTCATTTCGGCCGCTTGTATTCGTGACCTTATTCTTTTCGGTCATGACCCACACTTCATGGCCATAGGTGAGAGTAGGAACGAAGATTGCTCGGTAGACAGAGAGCTTTGCCTTCTGGCTCAACTCTCTTTTTGTCACAACAGTGCGGTACAGCGACTGCAATACCGCCCCTGCTGAGTACCATGGCCTCAGATTTGGAGATGCTGATCCTCTTCCTATGGCCACCACACACTCGACAACATAATCTGCAAAAAGCAGTGAAGCAACCCTTAGCTCCCCGAAGCGTACCCTCTCCTCCACGACTGCGTCTCGAAATCCTTCCCTTTCAGGTCATAGGGGCAACAGCTCCACCAGAGCTACAGACTTCCCTCTCCAGAGCAACATTAGTAACTTCCTCCTGGGGGATTCAGAGGCGTTCCAAGGCCAATTAATGGTTGTAATCCCTCCATCTCATCCTTGGTCTTCCCAGGGGTCTCCTCCCAGTGGGACGTGCATCGAGGACCTCCCTAAAGGGAGATGCCCGATAAGCATCCTAACCAGATGCCCGAACCACCTAAGATGGCTCCTTTCCAAAAGAATAAGCATGACTGAACTTCTCACCCTATCTGTCCCTATGTTGAAAATATGTGTCAAGTGTCAACCAATCCCCTCAACACCCAGAGCCTTCAGCATTTCTCGACGGATCTCACCAACCTCTGGGGCTTTTCCACTGTGGAGTTGCTTAACTGGCTGTCCCGAGTCTCCTGGGATAACATATACTGACCATAACTGTTATGGTCAGCCCATGATTGGCACAGAAGTCCAATAACAAGCCACCACTCGGGTTCAGATCAGGGAGATCGTTCCTCCCAAACACGCCACTCCCAAGTGTCTCATTGCCCACGTGCATTGAAGACCCCCAGTAAGACTACAGAATCCCCCACAACAGGTGCCCCATACAGGGCCCCATGTAAGGCACCTTGAAAATGCTGCATGTCAGAGCATACATGGCTCTCTGCAAATACTTGTCTTGTATACATTATGTGAATAGGATTTGCAACCCCATTGTCATGGTATTGACCCTTATATTATTATTATAGCTCTAACAGAAGCAAAGATACGGGCTATGCTGTATTGCTGTAAATGGTGGCGGCCATTTTGAAAAAGGTGTATAATTCAGAAATGAAAGGTAATGCAGCTTGTGTCTTTGGATAAATCTTTTCCTATGACCCTAAGGTACTTCCAAGCCAAAGAGGAAACTAAATGAAAGTTTTAGTGGATAAGGGGGGGTAAAGTTACCGTGTTAAAACCAACTTTTCGAATGAAATGTGCATATTTTACCCCCGTTGTCATAAAAACGAGAAAACTTTTATTTTTTTTTAGTCTTGAAATCTATTTAATTGGATTCCTTGACCCTAAAAATGTATACTTTGGCACCAATATTATTATTATAGCTCTAACAGAAGCAAAGATACGGGCTATGCTGTATTGCTGTAAATGGTGGCGGCCATTTTGAAAAAGGTGTATAATTCAGAAATGAAAGGTGATGCAGCTGGTGTCTTTGGATAAATCTTTTCCTATGACCCTAAGCCTTAGGGCCTAAGGTACTTCCAAGCCAAAGAGGAAGCTAAATGAAAGTTTTAGTGGATAAGGGGGGGTAAAGTTACCCTGTTAAAACTTATGTTTTCGAATGAAATGTGCATATTTTACCCCCGTTGTCATGGTAACGAGAAAACTTTTAGATTTGTTTAGTCTTGAAATCTATTTAATTTGATTCCTTGACCCTAAAAATGTATACTTTGGCACCAATATTATTATTATAGCTCTAACAGAAGCAAAGATACGGGCTATGCTGTATTGCTGTAAATGGTGGCGGCCATTTTGAAAAAGGTGTATAATTCAGAAATGAAAGGTGATGCAGCTTGTGTCTTTGGATAAATCTTTTCCTATGACCCTAAGGTACTTCCAAGCCAAAGAGGAAACTAAATGAAAGTTTTAGTGGATAAGGGGGGGTAAAGTTACCCTGTTAAAACGTATGTTTTCGAATGAAATGTGCATATTTTACCCCCGTTGTCATGGTAACGAGAAAACTTTTAGATTTTTTAGTCTTGAAATCTATTTAATTGGATTCCTTGACCCTAAAAATGTATACTTTGGCACCAATATTATTATTATAGCTCTAACAGAAGCAAAGATACGGGCTATGCTGTATTGCTGTAAATGGTGGCGGCCATTTTGAAAAAGGTGTATAATTCAGAAATGAAAGGTGATGCAGCTTGTGTCTTTGGATAAATCTTTTCCTATGACCCTAAGGTACTTCCAAGCCAAAGAGGAAACTAAATGAAAGTTTTAGTGGATAAGGGGGGGTAAAGTTACCCTGTTAAAACGTATGTTTTCGAATGAAATGTGCATATTTTACCCCCGTTGTCATGGTAACGAGAAAACTTTTAGATTTTTTTGTCTTGAAATCTATTTAATTGGATTCCTTGACCCTAAAATGTATACTTTGGCACCAATATTATTATTATAGCTCTAACAGAAGCAAAGATACGGGCTATGCTGTATTGCTGTAAATGGTGGCGGCCATTTTGAAAAAGGTGTACAATTCAGAAATGAAAGGTAATGCAGCTTGTGTCTTTGGATAAATCTTTTCCTATGATCCTAAGGTACTTCCATGCCAAAAAGGTTCTCTGCATCATGACTTGAAGTTAACGGCGAAAAAATCGACCTTAAATCTTCCACTATCTCTTTAGCTTCTCATTGAGACATACATTAGAAATAATTGAGATTTAATTTCCCATTTCTCACCGAGGTATAAATGAGCCATACCTTTCTCACTTTGAGCTTTAAAGGAGAAATAGTGAACATGCTAATAGATATGAAATCATTCATTTATTTTTAAATGTAAAAAAAAATAAAACAGCTTCAAATTGTGGCAAAAACTAATTTATTAGTTATCCATCCACAAACAATCCCTCAACCACATGCTGGTTGAAAACCACAACCTTGCACATTAAAGCTATAAGCAATTATGTAAAAATGGTAATGACCTTTTTGGTATTCAGACAGCCAGCAATGGGTAGAACGCTCAGGGTGCCAGAGAAATGCTAGAGAAATGACAGTTACCGTGTGGGTACTAGTGTACCCTGTACTGTACTGGCACACACGAAATCATCATATATACAGTTCTGTGCATTGCGCACAAATGCCGTTTTCGTGCTTAGACCCAGACACACAGCTCCGTAAACACTCAAAAAAATAAGGTCATTCAAATGTTGACATATTATTGCTTATAGCAGGCAGCTTTAACACATACATTTACAGTATATATAAAAAAACTAAAATGTATTGCCATCAAAATTTACATAAAAGTTGAAAGGACCACTTCACCACTTTTCATACAATTGGTACTCACTAATGTTCATGATAAAAATACAATTGTTTTCTACTCGGTCTGTGTCTCATAAGAGGGCTGTGGGGAGTTCAGAAACCCATCCACCAGTGACATCATCGTTTGGCCGTTTTTCAAGATATTTCTTTAAATATTCACCATCGATGATGTCACTGGTGGACAGGTTTCTGAACTGCCCACAGAACTCCTATGAGACACAGACAGAGTAGGAAAAAAGGGTAGTATTTTATCATGAACATTAGTGAGGACCAATTTTATGAAAGCAGGTTGAAAAGTGGTCCTTTAAGTGCAACAGTGCATCATCTTTAACTTTTTGCATGTGTACTAAACAAATGCCCACAACCAAAACAGTGCAGTGTTGTTCGTCGACTAAAACAAACATTTCTACCTTTTTCCACTGAGAAACTAAATGGAAACTGAATCAAAACTAAGCTATGATGACTAAATATACTGACAATTTCGTCAACAAATAACTGGACATATATATATTAAAGTCATTTTATAATTAGTTGCATGCTGAAAATAGGTGACCAAAACATTCCAGGTGACTAAACTAAGTGAAAACTATTCAAGAGACTAATGACTAAAACTAAAATCTGCTGCCAAAAACACTGGGGAGTAATTTATTGAAATGTATTGAAAATATTTCCAGCACAGGATAAAATCCTCTACGCCAGACTCACAACAGACATAAATGCATATTTAAAATTCACAAGTACGTACATACATAAATACATTCGTATTCCTTTTTTTTCCTTCTTTTTAAACATTAAAACAAAACCAAGTTCATGTGGACCCGCCCTCTTTGGGGTTTTCCTTATGTATATCTTATTTATACATAATACACTTTCAAGTCCTGTATTCACCAGTCTATGACCTTACAATCCAGCCCTATAGTTATACAAAAAACCTTTTGATGACCAAAATTTGTCAAGTCTATTCTTAGTATTCTAAGTATTGACTGAAGGAGCCTGGACCACTTCCTCTGGAAGTGTATTCCATGCTCTGACAGCTCTAAGTGTAAAGAAATTCTTTCTCTTTTCTGAATGACAATTTAGTGGTAAGAGTTTAAGAGAATTCCCTCTCAACTCATACAGGCTCGGCTGTAAAGTCAAATATCTGGTGAACAAGTTTATAGACCTCGATCATATCTCCTCTGTGCCTCCTGTACACTAACGTTGGTAACTGTAAGTGTCTTAACCTATCTTCATATGACCTTTCTTTCAACCCTGGTATTAGTTTAGTAGCCCTTCTCTGAACCTTCTCTATTTTCTCTATGTATTTGATTTTGTAGGGGCACCAGACTGAGCTTGCAAATTCAAGATGTGATCTCACCAAGGATTTATATAACGGAATAAATAGTTATTTTCTTAAATTTAAAAAGGTTCTTCTTATTATCGCCAACATGGAGTTTGCCTTTTTTTAACTTTTTCAGAGATGTGTATTTCAAATTCTAGTGAACTATCAACCACCACCCCTATATCTTTTTCTTCCTCTACTTGATTAATCACTAGATCTCCAACTGTATAATTAGCCAAGTTGTCAGTTCTTCTCCCAATGTGCAACTGTTTACATTTATCTGGATTTAATTTCAGTAGCCACCTGTCACACCAATTGCTGGTACTCTGGAGGTCTGCTTGGAGTTGTGCTGTGTCCGTGTCATTGATTATAGTTCTAAATATTTTTGTGTCGTCCGCAAAAAGGTAGACATCGGATTGTATCTCACTTGGTAGATCATTTATATAAATAACAAAAAGTACAGGTCCCAATACAGATCCCTGTGGGACTCCAGAGGTCACTGACTTCCAATCTGAAGTGGCTCCATTAACCACCACCTGTTTCCTGTTACTGAGAAAGTCTTGTACCCAACCTATAACTCTGATGTCTATAAAGTAAGACCTTAATTTTGACACCAGTCTCTTATGGGGAACTTTATCAAAAGCTTTTTGGAAATCCATATAAATGCAGTCAACCGACTGTCCTCTATCTAAAGATGCTGACCATTTATCAAGAACTGTAAGAAGTACCTAGTCCTTTGCACGGCTTCGTGCAAAGGACATGATAAAGGACATGATAATGTATTGGTGACATCATAAATTGAGAATATAATTTACAAAACCAAGATTTGTCAAGGATATTTATATGTCCCAAGCTGGGCCTTTTACAGCAGATAATAAAAGCCCTAAAAACTCAATACAGTAAGACAGACATGTGTATACATTGTCACAAGATACAGATTATTACATTTAAATATAAAGTGCAACTAGAACCAAAAGTGTAACTACAACCATCCTCACCACCCACCCCTAAAACTAAACAGCAGCTATACCTCCTACTGCTGCTTCCCTTATTGATGGCCCGGATGGAGGTACAGTATGTGTTATTTTTGGTTACAGGGGTCTTTTACCATTAATTGGCCGGAAGGCAGTAATACATATTCCCGGTTTAGGGGGTGAGAGCGGTCTGCTCCAATTGAAGATGCTTTTTTGAGCACCTGCTTGTGTGTGTGTGTGTGTGTGTGTGTGTGTGTGTGTATATATATATATATACATATACACAAATTTTACCCCCCACAATCTTTCTAGCCCCCTTAACAACCCCTTTAAGGGCATCTTTCTGTCCAATACCTAGATTACCATACGCGCAAATGGCAAAGTAGATTAAATGAAGGCTCTAGTCTATATTGTTGATTTGTTTACCTGAAACGTGTCTAACAGAAAAGGCAGTGCTGGCCTTTCTTGCGAACAATTTCAGTATTGGAATTCGAATTTCAGACGATTGTCGATTATGGTCCCAAGATATCTATAAGTAGTTACCAACTCCACTGACTGGCCATCTATACCACTACTCTGAGAAGCTAGTGGTGTGACAAATACTTACTGAACAGTGCATCCCTCTTTGCCTCATTCAGTCGGTGCTTCCCCTCTGGGATGAAGCCATGCTTGCCGAATACGATGGCATTGCGGCACTCCTCATTGGTGAAGAACACCTCAAACAATGCGTGGAAGAGCCGCTTGCAGTGCTTCCCGGCACACTGGTGAATGGCTGCCAGCTGCACAGAGGAAATCAACTGTCCACAGCCTGTGAATAGAGAGCGAGCAATTAACAAACTGCATTTTAAGACATCAGTTTTGCACTTGTAAGGCTCAGCTACATGGACCCCCTTCTGCTCTCAGTGCACCATGAAAACAGAACCGTGACCTTCTGAAAATGTCACTATCTAGTTGAAGCTCACAACACGGATCACTCGCTACCAAGAACGTCAGGTTCAGTGGGAAATGTACAGTATGGCAAACGTATACATCCATACCTGGATATAGCTCCTGCTGCCCGAGATTGGACACTCCAGACTCAACGTCACCGACCAGGGTGATAAGGCTTTTCAGTGCGTCTAGTTGCTCAGAGCCTAGAACAAAGACAAAAAAATCTGAGTCTACCGAGTGTATTTGTAAAACAATAAGATTGAGTACTGTTCTATATAGCTCTACAGTATATTCTGATAGCAGTCATTGATGAGTATTTGTTCAGTAGCAGGGGTCGATCTCCCCAGCTCTTCAGTAAACAGAAAACAGTTTTATTTTGGGATACCAATGTTTTTCAGTCAAGTCAGAGAACTCACAAAGTGGTACAGGATAAAGTAAAATTCCAAGTGTGACAAAGAAATTAGAAGACATAACTGAAAACTGCAAAATTACAGGCAATAAAACGTACTGATACTGGAGAGCACAGTGATTATCCTCCTTAACTGGAGCTGGAGCTTCTCCACCTCAGGCCGACAAGAGTTGCAAGGTTGCCACCCTTGACCCTCTGTGTGTTTGGGTGTGATGGCCTTAGGTCTGGCTAGCCCCATATGTGCCCTCTCCCTACGCTCATTCTGTAGCTCCGAGATGAGGTCACACACTAGGCCCCAACCACGCGTTTCAGGAACGGCGCAAGCTTCCGCAATATACCTTTCTTATCCTTACCACACCATTAATCCAAAACGTGTATGGACCATGTACGTTTACACTAATTCATACATAGGAGCGGCGCAGGAAATCCAACTCGCCATTTGAACTGAGCCTTTACGTCCCTTCTTTTGTCAGTCGCTTCAATGTTTTGCCCACTCTTATTCGTTGTGTTTATTGCTCCGCTTCCCTCGTCCCCATTTGGCAGCGGGTGCTCCCCTACCGGTTCGGACGAATTATTACACCAGGTTTGACTGTCGCGTCTCGGGGCTTTCTGTAACATGATCTAACGGGACTTAAATTGTCTGAGTCTGCACACGTTCACACGACCACAGTTTATTACCCTGTTGACCTCATCATCGCCGATGTTTCTCAGCTCATTAGAGAAGAAAAACGGAAAAAAGGACAACAGCATGGCGTCTATTACCACCCCAGTGAGTAAATGCGAGAATTGTGGATTGATATTTTCAAAAACTTTAAATGGATACAGCAGAAGACTGCTACTAAATATGACAAGTCCGGCGACATCAAAATTGTTTTTTCCACAATTGTCTCCTCATGACAAAACATATCTCTGCAGAGTCTGTACACATTTTCTTACAACTAAGTGCAAACTGACAACGCAAAGGGGAAATAAAATACGATATACAGCACTTGATCGTTCAACATCAAGAGGATCTCCATCCAAATCAACGGCATCACCCGACCCCAAAAGAAAAACGACCCCAAAGAGAACATTTTCATCACCACCTGTAACATCACAAGGTTCACCCTCTTGTCCCTCTACTCAGTCTACTGCATCACCCATCCCAAACATCACATCAAACACATCATCTCCTATGGAGGGAGAGGTTCCACTTCCCAAACCAGAAGACCTGCAAGGCCTACCATGGGTTCCCCTGGGAAATGGACCAAGAGCGCAAGCGTTCAGCTATTTACTCAACTCCAAATACCTTCTATTATTCAGGACACTTTATAAGATAGAAGGAGCAAAAAAAGCCTTCCGTACCTTTGTCTCACAGTTACTCAAACAAGAGGTAGGCCTAATCGGGGGCTGCCCTAAGGTTCGGTCCCGTTAGTTCGACCGCGTTGCTCCCGTCCTTGCGGTTAGGTTTAGGCGTTGCTCCCGTGCTTGCGGTTAGGGTTAGGGTTAGAGATAGGGTTAGTAATGGTCGATCTAACGGGAGGTCGAACCAATGACATGTTACCGGCCTAATCTATATTTTCCTACATTTCAATTGATTATATTATATTACATGTGTAATGGGTGTGGAGGAATATTAGAACTGCCAGTTATATTGTCATTTACATGGTATATGGTTTGATTACTGATTTATCTTAAACATTTCCTTTATTTATTTTTGAATATCTATTTGTTAATTATAGAGGTACATACTAGTGAAAGACAAAGAAGGGCCTTTCACGAAAAATGTTGATCCAGAGGTGATATCGCAATTCTCATGGAAGAAGTGCCTGGAGTGGGGGGAGGGGAAGGCCCCACTTACCTTAAACTGCCTCCAGTCAATGTTTCCTGAGGCAAGACAAGTCGCCCACCAACACCACAAGATTGAAGCTAAAAAGCGGAGGTATGATACTTCAATCAAGTAATTAAAAATGTTTTGTATAAATCTAATAATATTGACATTTAATATAAATTATTAATTTACATTTACTGTTTTTTTCAGACCCTTTACACTGACAGAAGCCCAAGGACTTTTAGACAAGAGGGCAGGCATGGTGCTGTCAATCATGTTGTATACAGCTAGCTTGAAAAAACATAAATTTGTGCAAAGTTGTCTAGGCTTCGAATGTTGGAGGCAGGGCTGCTCTCAAAAGATGTTCCAGACCCTTAACAGCCTGGGAGTCAGTCAGAGCATCAATGCGGCTAGGGGCCATGTAGACAGTATGCGCCGTGGCCATGACCACCAGCTGAAGTTATGGAAGACATCAGTTGAGGTATGTAAACATTTTGAGCTATTACTATTGGGCCTATTAAAAAGTAGAGTCATTGTGTCAAAATAAAGGAATATTACTCTCATTCAAGTATTCCAAAAAACACATAATTAAAATGCATCTAAAATACACCATATTTAAGAGTTAGGAAGTTATTGTTTTTTTTAACACCTTTAGGTAGTAGGCCTACCAATGAAGGCAAAAAGGAAACTGACATTTGGTCCTAGACTGACCAGGGGCAACTCATATTAGTAGTATAATATGGCTGATATGCTGCTCCCATTTCTGACCACTAGTGGTGCTAGTGAGCAATTAATGCATACATTATGCAAATTAGTAATTCAATTCTTTACATTCCATGAATTCCATAGATATAATTAGCATAATCATAAATGCCATACATTTCCTTAAATTCCATAGATATAATTAGCATATGATAGTTTATAATTAAATAATAAAAAAGCTAATAATAGTTTTTATAAATGCATGATGTGTGTGTGTGTGTGTGTGTGTGTGTGTGTGTGTGTTTTAAAAAGCTGATCTCATCTCTCCCCTCCATGTGTCTCCATGTGACATTCCCCAAAAGCCTACAGTCTCCAGGTGTGAAAAAGAACAATACAAATGCAGATGACGCTCTGGGGTGAGGTGGGGGATGGTATCTAAACCCCCAATAATCTTGTCCAGGGGGACCACTGTCTTGAAGTCGTTTGAAGTTTGGTGAGGTGTGAATAGAACAATAAAAATGCAGATGAAGCGCGGGAGTGGGGGGGCTCCACTCTTTTTGGAGCGCCAGGTGCAAGTTGTAACTTGCAAATTAGATTAACACAGGGGGTGGGGGTCCTTATCTTTGAAGGGACTTGTATGCATAAATTATGCAAATTAGTAATTACATTCTGTACTGGTCTCACCAGCGATAGGTTACCCAGTAAGTTAAACACTCAGTTCAATAACTCCAGTGGAAGCCAGGACTTGTATTTGAAGATTTACTGAACAAAAGTGTGAAACTGAAACAAAGCATAAACAATACAATATGTTTCAGAATTAATGTAAATACAACACAATGAATAAAGAACATAACTAGGCGTGTAGGTAAGTATAGCATAATGCCTAAATGCAATATAACTAGGCATGTAAGTAAATATAGCGTACGGCCTAAAGGCAATATATTCTCTCAATGAACCGGTAAAAGAGGTATTACATACAGTATTGGCAGATGAGTATGGAAAGTACTGTAATGTGTGCTTTGCACCAATGGAGTAAGCATATACTGTAAAAAGTATTCTCAAAGCAGGCATCATACTGCAATAGTTCTCTTTTAGTAATAATAAAGTTCACAAATAATGTGCTCTTATAAACAATATAGGCCTCCTAAACATGTATACTCACAGACATTGCGTCTTAATAAGCATGTGAAGAGGATGGAGGAGGATTAGCAATTCACTGGTGCATTTGGTTAGAAGCACATTTCAGTAATGGATTCTCTTCCTGGTCTGATGACAACATCCTGACTAGACAGGAAGTGAGGTAGGAAATGAACAGAGTACTGAATTTTACCATCAACTGGCAGCAGGGGGCTCCAAAGCAAAACAGTCTATTCGGTCCAGAACACTCCCCGCTTGGGTTCTTTAATGAACCCACATAAACTTTACTTAACACAAACGTTTTCGGAAGACGTAAGGGCCACTTAGGTAACGGGTTGAGAAGACATTTTCAGTGGTCTGACTTTGGAGACTCCATCATCCATCTTTCTCATTCTTCTGTCGTGGACTGGGAAGCCATTCGCAATGACAGCCTTAGGCCACCTGTTCCTTTTGGTCTGGTTGTCCTTCATTAGGACTATGTCCAGAGAACCCTTTCTTTAGATTAGCTCTGTTTTCGTACCACTTGTAGCACACAGTGTGTTCAGGTACTTCAGTCCTTGAGACTTCTGTGGGAATGTCAATTAACTGAGGTTTGTGGTCGCTACCTGACTGATGGAAGACTGACTGGCCGAACTCTCATCAGTGTCTGTCACTGAGCGTGAGCGATGTGTGGAAAGGTTTGTTCTTAGTGGAAGGCAGATCTTCTTCACTTGGGCTTTGCTTGTGCATGGCTTAAGGAAAGGGGGGTGGCCATTCTCTAGGACAGAAGTCTTGAAGGTGTTTACTTGAGCTGGTCTGTGTGCACCTCCAAGATACGCATCACCAACGATGACCCACCCCAAGTCGAGCCTTTGAGCAAATGGGGCATTGTGTGAGCCATTGATCTGCTCCCGTGCCTTGTGCACTTGCAGTATATCTCTTCCTAACAGTAGAAGGATGTCGGCCTTTGGATCGAGGGGAGGGATCTCCTCTGCGATGTGTTTGAGGTGGCTGTGGTGAAGAGCTGCATTTGAGGTGGGAATCTCGGAGCGGTTGTTTGGAACCTGGTTGCATTCCAGGAGTGTTGGAAGTGGGATACTAATATTTTCGTCTACTGACTCGATCATGAAACTGCAGGCTCTTCTACCTGCTGTCTGCTTCAGCCCTGCACACGTCTTCAGTGTGTATGGTTGTGGTTTTCCCTGGATATTAAAAAGGTTGAAGAATTTGGATTTAGCCAGGGACCGATTGCTTTGCTCGTCTAGTATGGCATACATCCGTTTTGATTGCTCGTGGTGTCCTCTGGGAAACACGTTAACGAGGCATATCTTTGAGCATGTTTTGTCGCTCGCTCCATCTCCACACACCTCAGTGCACCTAGAGGTAACTTCTTGATTGTCAGATTCATCAGGCTCCCCGCCGTGCTTTGAGACGGGAGAATCTGACCGTAGTGTGAAATGTGGTGGTTGCTCTCGCATGTATTTCTGCTCTGCACTCCTTCGCAAAGTGACTTGTGGATGAGCAGCACCGGAAACATATATAATTCTCTTGCAGGAACAGTTTGCGGTCTTCGTAGCTCTTCTCTCTGAAGGCCCTGCATGCTTTTAGTGGATGAGGCATGTCAGGGTGGATCGGGCATTTTCTGGTGAGGTCTACGTCTCTTTTGTGATCCTCCTTTCTGCCTGTGGGTGAAACTTGGGTGTTGTGGACTGCTACAGCGGTGCGATCATACTTGTCTGAATGGTCTCTCTTTGCAGGGGTCGACTGGAAGAAGATGGTATTAAAGCTGGGGTCTGTTCTTGCTCTAGCCTCAGTGCGGATGAAGTCCACAAACACACCGAAAGGTGGGAAGGGAACATTGTGTTGAAGTTTATACCGTGACCCGAATGATGCCCACTTGTCATGGATTCCGTAAGGGAGCTTCTCTACGATCGGACTGACTCCTCTAGAGTTGTCTAGGTAGGAAAGGCCAGGTAGGTTGCCGTCCATCTTGGCAGCTTCCACCTCCTCCAACAGATCTGCTAGCTCTGTGAGTTTCTGAGGGTCTTTGTATGTCACCTTCGGAAAGTTGTCCAGTTTGGCAAAGAGGGCATGTTCGATGGCCTCAGGTGAGCCATAGGTTTCTTCCAGCCTTTCCCATATCCTCTTTAATCCTCTAGACGGGTTTCTGATATTAACGGCTTTCATCCTGCGTGCATGCTCAGATGATTGTTTGCCAAGCCACTTGATGAGTATGTCGACCTCTTCTCCTGGTGAGAGGTCTAGGCCAGCGATGGCGCTTTGGAAGGTTGATTTCCAGGCCCAATAGTTGTCTGGCTTATCATCAAAGACAGTCAGGCCTGTCGTTACCAGCTGGCAACGAGCCATGTATTTGGCTAGGTCCAAGGTAGTGACCTGGCCTCCTTGGTTATGAGACCCAACAAGGTTGTGGTGGGGTTGGTAGACGGCAGACTGTTGCTGGCTGCGTTCTTGTTGATCGCCCCCAGGCTGCTGCTGCTGACGACTATGTTGACCGGCGTCAGGTACGAAGAGTTGTTGACCGCCCATGTTTGGTTCCACGTCGATGTCCCTGGAGCTTACGTACTCACTTGGGCGAATGATATGACTTTGAGCTAAGGAGGCAGCTTGCACTTGGTCCCTTGGGAGAAAGTTGTGGCTCGGAGTGTAGGATGCAGATTGTACTTGCGTACGTACACTTTGGAAAGCGTTGTAACTTGGAGCGGGATGTGTTGCATGCACTACGTGTTCACTTGGGAGGATGTCATGACTGGGAGTGGGATATGTAGCACGCACCATACGTTCGCTGGGGACGTTGTGACTAGGAGTGGGGAATGCTGCATGCACCACGTGTCCACTGGAGATGTCGTGACTGGCAGTGGGGTATGTAGCATGCGTCGTGCGTTCACTGGAGATGTCGTGACTGGCAGTGGGATATGTAGCACGCACCATGCGTTCACTGGGGATGTCGTGACTTGAGGCGGGGGATGTAGCTTGCACTTGGAGCGGGTAGAAAATTGTCCTATTGTCATCCGTGTATGTTTCGGCTGGTTGGTGAAGGGATTTGATGCTGGCTTGATCGCTCACGTAGTCTGCTGTGCGCCGAAGTTGTTGTTGAAGAGGAACAGATATTGATGCTCTTTTCAGCGACTCGTATTCTGGTTCCAATAAGCCTGCTTCCATTATTTCCGCCTCAGCTAGAGCAGCGCTCATTTCTTTTTCTTGTTGCATGGCTTCTAGGGTGGCCAGGATACGGGCAGCCTCAACCTTTAAGTTTATTTCTTGTTCTGCGTAGGCAGCTCTGGCTTGGGCTGCTAGTGCTTTAGCTCTTGCTCTGACGACGGCCATGCTGGAGCTTGATACTGCAGACTTTAGAGATCTGCATGATAATTTAGATGATGTGGATCCGGAACGACTATCGCTGTCGTTGTCGTGCTGTGATGGAGCTTCCTGCTTGTTTGTAGCCATGGTGATGTGGGATGTAGAAGTGGGGACTGTAGTGGAGGGGTGCTCTTTGCTGGCAGACAGCTTGTTGAGGAATCCTTCCACGCTCGCCTTTTTCACAGCATATTGGGTTGCTGTCTTTTCACTGTACTGGTCTCACCAGCGATAGGTTACCCAGTAAGTTAAACACTCAGTTCAATAACTCCAGTGGAAGCCAGGACTTGTATTTGAAGATTTACTGAACAAAAGTGTGAAACTGAAACAAAGCATAAACAATACAATATGTTTCAGAATTAATGTAAATACAACACAATGAATAAAGAACATAACTAGGCGTGTAGGTAAGTATAGCATAATGCCTAAATGCAATATAACTAGGCATGTAAGTAAATATAGCGTACGGCCTAAAGGCAATATATTCTCTCAATGAACCGGTAAAAGAGGTATTACATACAGTATTGGCAGATGAGTATGGAAAGTACTGTAATGTGTGCTTTGCACCAATGGAGTAAGCATATACTGTAAAAAGTATTCTCAAAGCAGGCATCATACTGCAATAGTTCTCTTTTAGTAATAATAAAGTTCACAAATAATGTGCTCTTATAAACAATATAGGCCTCCTAAACATGTATACTCACAGACATTGCGTCTTAATAAGCATGTGAAGAGGATGGAGGAGGATTAGCAATTCACTGGTGCATTTGGTTAGAAGCACATTTCAGTAATGGATTCTCTTCCTGGTCTGATGACAACATCCTGACTAGACAGGAAGTGAGGTAGGAAATGAACAGAGTACTGAATTTTACCATCAACTGGCAGCAGGGGGCTCCAAAGCAAAACAGTCTATTCGGTCCAGAACACATTCTTTACATTCCTTAAATTCCATAGATATAATTAACATAATCATACAATTCCATACATTCCTTAAATTCCTTACATACATTGACAGTGAGTGTGTGATTGGTTTATATTTGTGTGAGTATTTAGGAAGTTTCACTGTTAACACACACCCTCTCGTGTAATATTGCTTAAGTGATAGGCGACTGTGCTCCCGGGCAGTCTCGGCGAGCATTTCCGAACGCACAACGTGCGCTTCATAGCAAAGAGACAGGAGGAAGTGATACGATCATAAATAATAATATATTTCGTATCGTCTTTGTTCGTGGACTAAAATGACCATAGATTGTAGCAGAGTCTTTATTTTGTGAACTACATTTTCGTCTAGTCTTTATTAGTCAACGAAATTGCATAATAATTTAGTCCCAGTCATTGTTTATACACGTGTTTTTTGTCTAGTTTAGTCTAGTTTTCGTCTGGTGAAAAATGGGCGTTGACGAACACATTTTGTCTTCGTTGACGAGAACAACACTGTAGCCTACTAATATTGATATGAACAATCAATATATACACACCACAATGGGAAGTAAGTTAAAGGGGTGTCAACATGCCCGGGCCCCGGCGTTCTGTTTTTGAAGCTTGCGCACGGTTTTACTGTACTCAATCATAGCTGATGCTGTAGGCCTAATGACATCATGCCCTTTGTGTGCTAGGGGCATAGAGTGCCAAGCCTCTCTTCCAACAGAAGAGATAGACTATCTCTTCCACACACACACGCACGCACACACACACACACACACACACACACACACACACACACACACACGTGTTTGGGGGGGGGGGGTTGCTAGAGGCCTAATAGACTAGTAAATATTAAAAGTCTATGCCTGGTGGATGGGGTCATGTTTTTTTTTTATTCACCTGTTTCCTAGGCTGTGTGTTTTCAACTTCCTGTCGATTTGATCCAATGAAATCGACAGGAAGTGGAAAACACACAGCCTAGGAAACAGGTGAATAGAAATAGAATGGAACATGCATATCAAAAGGGTCTCCCAGGCCATCTTTGCATGTATCTATCAACCAAATGACTTGTGTGCTGTTAATACACTGCCACTGACCTGACAGGCCAAGCTCCTGGATCTTGCGCCACAGGCTCTGGCAAAAATGGAAGTAGCATGCAGTGATGCGGACTCCTGCTATTTCAGCACGTAGTGCATTCATTGCAGCCATCTCAAAGTCTGTCACCACTCTGGCTGGCATCCATCTTTTAGATTTATGACAGGAGGGATGAAGGATAGATAGAAAGTAACACAGACAGACAGACAGATAAATGATATTTATCTTATGTGTTACTCTCATTTCCCACACAAAATATAAAGCAAGGATACAGTGAATGTGCACACATGCACGCACGCACGCAGGAGGACGGACGGACAGACAGACAGACAGACAGACATTATCAGACACACATGCACACACACATAGCCTACCGTTGTCCAGTGACTCGGCGGACCTTGCCGTAACACACTGCGGTACATTTCTTTCCGTTTTCCCGCTCATCGGAACCATGCAGAAAGGGATGGCCCTCCCCCCCCTGTACAGGCCATGGACAGTAACAAACTGATAAAACGGCCTAGGGCACGTCTTAAAAGTCCCGTCCATGTAGATCTAAAACAAAATATAAATATTTAATTCCTACATGACTAGATGTTCATGAATTTGTAAATGAGCAAACTTGCTTACAGTATTGTGGAAAATAACTTTCTGAAAAAAAATATATAGTCTAGGCCTAGGACCTGGCTCAGATTTGTATGCCCTTGATTTGGGTGAGATAGAAATTAACTTTTGGATATCACCGTGAAACTTCACACATTGGTTACTGGCATTAATACAAATACTTTTTATATTGCAATTAGGTTGTCATGGTATGTTAACATACCGGTATGCTAATGAGGCCTAATCAGATTTGGTCAACTTTAAGTTAAGATATTATTAATATGAAATAGTAATAATAATATTAATAATAATAACAATAATAATAATAATATACTTATAAGGATATGGCATTTTGCTCGATAAAGCATTGACGATCACATTTATTCACTGTTTAGACCATGCAGGGGTGGACAACTTTGATGATGGAGATAGATGTAGATCTGCTATTTTCAAACATTTTGTACTTTTACTTTTAGTGCTTTAAGTAAATTTTGATGCCAATACTTTCGTACTTTTACTCAAGTGCATTTTGAATTCCGTACTTTAACTTCTAACAGAGTATTTCTACATTGCAGTATTGAGACTTTTACTTAACTATAAAATGTTAGTACTTTTTCCACCACTGGCTACTAATATGAACTAATTAAAGCATCTTTGCTGGATCATGTATGCATGTTTGGAATTGTAACAGCTGAAAATCAATATTATATTACCGGTACGATATAAACCCACTGGCTGCATTAAGTGAAGGTGAGGGCCCATGGGCCACATGTGGTCCTCACCTTCACTTAATGCCACCTGCAGGTTAATATCGGAATACTGATATATTATTTCAGCTGTTACAATTCCAAACAATACTGATATATTATTGATTTCAGCTGTTACAATTCCAAACATGCAAACATGAACTGCTTTAATTACTTCAGTCTGTATTAGTAGCCCAATGACAAGTATTACAACAAATATTGTATTTTTTATGTCTAATGTATTTGCATTTAATTTCATAAAGTCAACATAAGCATAAATAAATGCATTTGAAATGAAATAAAATAGCAGATCTACAAGCTCAAAAAACGTGTTGCAGTGCAACACTTTTTTGAGTTTGTAGATCGGCTATTTTTGCTACTTTTGTGTGACAGAATGACGGAGTAGGGCACTCATTTACGAAAAAGGTTAGTGTGGAAAATAGTGGCCCTCTCCATCATCAAGCCCTGCACCCCTGGTTTAGTCTAACCTTGCAAATGAGACAAGGGAATGATGGAAGGGCCTTAAGTTAGCCATTGTAACAAATTTAGGTCCCATAGGGGAGGGGTTCTTACCTGTCGGCACTGGGCCAGCTTCATGAAGTTGTCGTCGGTCCAGAAGATGAGGTAGTTTTTGTCGAGATTGTGCTTCGACAGAAAATCGTCGCCCCCCCAGCTCGCGGCCCATTCTCCCTCCACAGCCACGTCTCGGAGGGTATTGGGGATGGGGGGGCATGAGGCTGGCCCGTCTCCGCTCAAGGCGCGACCTAACGGCATCAAATGGAGGCATAGCCGCAACATTTGGTGCCTGGGCCAGGATCTGATTAAATAACATTAAAGGGTTATGTTTTGTTCATATGATTGACTTGGAGAAGAATGAGAAAAAGTATGACAACAAAAGCATTATGCTACAGATTATGGCCCTCATTTATCAATCGAGTGTAAAATCTGCCACAGATTCGAGTGCAGGTTTCGTAGTACACCCACGTCGCCACGGCATTTATAAAGTGATCGCAAACAGCTGATCCTTCCTTAATTTCGTTCTGACGTTAATAAATGTGACGGCTGAAATCTATCGGGCACGCGCTCGTTTTTGCGACCTGAACGTTCTGGAATACGTCCTGAAACCATGGTTACATGGACTTGCTGCCCCAGCTCTCTCATACACACACATACGCACGCACGCACACGCAACTTGCAACTTGTTGTATCTTAAATAAATAAACCTGCATGAATTAAATAAAGCTGTAGGTCTGTTTCTCCTCTCGCTTCGCTTCCCCCTTGCTGCCCGCCTCACCCCCCCCCCCCCGCACGCACGCTGACGCACATATCGCAATTTGCAAGCAACTGTCACTGTGTGTTGTTAGTTGTACAGTTATATTAAATTATTAAAGTATTTTTAATTTAATATACAACAAGATCTATTAGTGAACGAAAACCTGAACCTGTGAACCATGAATTAAATAACAAATAGGCGCGCGCGCGCGCACACACACACACACACACACACACACACACACACACACACGCTGCTGTTTTGCATAGGTGCTGCTCCTCGATCCTGATCCTGTCCTGTCTGCCTGTCTGTCTGTCCGTGACACCGTGATCAACTGACCATGCACGTTCGACAGTCTATTTAGATTGCCTCACAGTCGCTAGTCGCTGCAGTGGATAGGCTGTCAACTCAACTCAACTGTCAATATATGAATGTGCAGCTAAAACCGTAGCCCATGTGGCTGGCACTGGAGGAGTGGTGGTGGTGGTGGGCTGGCTGGGTAGCCTACATCTCCGATGCGGTTCCCACTTGCGCTGGCGGTACATTTGGCATTCGAGCGACGCGTCGGGTTTATTAAACGAGGAGTAAGTAAGTAAGTAAATTTTATTTATAAAGCACTTTTCAAAACAACAGTTTACAAAGTGCTGTACAACAAGGTAAAAAAAAACAATCAATTAAAAGCGACAAATCACAGCTCAAAATACAAACGAAATAAATATGTTTTCAGTGACTTCTTAAAAATGTCAACAGACTCTGCATTCTTTATAAAAAGGGGGAGGGCATTCCACAGTGTGGGAGCAGCTACGGCAAATGCCCGGTTGCCCTTGGTTACAGGTTGCCCTTGGTTAAAGGAGGAGATTGCACATGTAACTCCAGAAAGACATCGGCCTACTGTAGATTAGGCTACAGTATATAGGCTACCCATGCATGTTGGGACTCTCCGCAGCTGCAGGCAGCACTGCACTATAGGCTATACTTTTCAACGTCATGGAAATATTCCAGCACAGACAGCCCAAATCCTCGCATGTATGCGCTCATGCAAAACACTGTTTAAATGGCTTAAATCAAGTGCGATTTTAATTGTAAAGTTGGAAAGCTCCTATAAATTTAATATGACACAAAGACACATCTTGTAGGTCCATTCCTTTTTTCTTTTTATTTTTTTACATGTAGCCCATATACATACAGTTTTATATTAACATTTTAGGAGTGAATACATATGTTTCGATGCCTTTGGCAGCCTCTCAGCTGGTCAAACAATGCTGCTCCGCCGTTCTGCGACAGAAAAACATGCGTACGCCAGCTGAGGAGCAAACGTGGATTTTGAACGTTGTCACGTTCAATTTCAAGCTTTGGCGGAAATGGTAAATGTCAAAAATGTCGGTAATTTCGGCGTGCACCCATATTTTGGCGTACGCACGGTTGATAAATGAGGGCCTATGTCTTTACCTTTCTGGAAGGTTGGGATGGATCAGCGGCCACGTGGCGAAGCATTTGCTCTATAAGAGCAGTGGTGGCCACCAAATCCGCCTCCTCTTCATGACCATGTTGGCCAGGAGCATTAATTATTTGAATTTGCGGATCATCCGCCTCAACATTGAAATTATTAGTGGTCACATAGACCCGACAACCTCAACTAGCACAACGCCAGTACATTATTTCGGCCCGAACCTTATTACTGAGGTAACGGTAGTCGTCCAGTATCATGGCTCTGCCACCCCGACTGTTTAACACTTTGCATTGGCCTATAAAAACCACAACAGTAGGCTAGCCTAGGAAACATTAGGCCTATAGGCTACACAATACACATTGTAAATGTAAACAAACACTGTAAACGTTTCATATAAAAAGTGCAACTGCAAACATTAAATGACATTTAAAATATAAACCTCAAAATCTTGCAAATAGGCCTAGACTATTAACTGCACAGGCTCAAACACAAAATCAAACACAAATAGGCTACAACCCTACACCAAGCCCCATAGATTGATTGAAATAAGACTGATTGATTAGACTGATTGAAAGAACTAATATTCAAGTAGCCTATAAAACAAAAACACAGGGGAGAAACAGATTAGAGTGTGTGTGTGTGTGTGTGTGTGTGTGTGTGTGTGTGTGGGGGGCCGGGCATAGCAGCTCAATCGAAGTCCTCACAGACGTGGCAGACATAAGTCTGCTCTGTATCTGTGCAATCCTCGTGTGCCCAGACGCCACAGACGTTGCACGTTATCCAAAGCCCTGGCCTATTGAAGTCAGTTTCCCCACACACAATGCACTCCGTGTTATCGACATCAATGGCAGGCACCACAGGCGTGTTGTTGGTCTTAGACTTGGCCTTTTTGCCAGCAGACCTTGTAGGAGCCTTAGACCCAGCAGACTGGCCAGCAGACGTTGTAGAAGCCTGCTTAGAAGACACAGCAGCCTGGCCAGCAGATCTTTTAGGAGCCTTGGAAGGCTTGGAAGGAAACAGCTTTTTCTTCTTTGCCATCGAGACCCTTTTCTCCTCTTCCAATGCTGCGTTGTGTGTGTGTGTGTGTGGGGCAGTGGGAACCTGAGGGGCTTGATTCAGAGCTAGCAGCTGCAGATGAGAGGGCCATCAGTGTAGCTGCAAGTTCTACAGTGGCCTGCTGTGTGAGTGGAGTGGGGTGCTGAGATGAAACTTGGAGCCGAGTGCTGACAGCCAGCAGTTGAGCCTGAATTCTAGCCAGAGAATGGGTTGAAATTTGACCCTCAGCGTGGACTGGAGGGGTGGCCTCAGGTGTGGAGAAGGCAGGACTGGCAGGTGCAGACTCTTCCAAGGCGGGTGGTGCTGGTCTGTCTGTGACTGGAGGGGTGGCCTCAGGTGTGGAGAAGGCAGGACTGGCAGGTGCAGACTCTTCCAAGGCGGGTGGTGCTGGTCTGTCTGTGACGTAAGAGGGCGCGAAATCTCTCTCACCAAAGATGTGTTTGTTGACTGGCCAAATGCCAGTGCAGCGGAAGCCAGCTGTGATGTTGGATGGTGTTGCAGCAGATGGCAGCGCTATCCTTACGATCCCTGGAACAACAAGCAGAAAAAGAGAACACATTTAGCCTAGTGCAAATAATACTTGGTGTAGGAGCCAATTGGTGTTTTACGTTTGAGTAATTTCATGATTAAGATAAGAAAGTTTGGCAAAAAAGGGTTAAAAATGTATGCTGGTAATTTGATTGACTTTCATTATTGACATGTGTCTAAAAAGGTCTAGCTGGCCTGACCTGATAATCTTTTGATATCATATTACGATGATGTCACAGTATTTTAGTTCAGTTGGAGTCAGACATTGATGAAAGCAACACACCTGGTAAATTGTAGATGCACACCGTTTTCCCAGGGTTTTGCATAATCCACTGGTCCATCGCAGAGTTGATGTACCTCTTCAGCGGGCCGTAAACACTGCATTTTCTTTCTCTCTGCGGACGTCATGGCACCCACCTGCTTTCTGCCTCGGCAGGCGATGACTTTGTCCGGAACTTGGACAGTAACGGTGCTTGTCTCGTCCATGTTCCAGATGTCCTTTGCTTGGAAGCGATGACGTGTGATTACTTGGGACTAGCCTGACCTAAGCAGAGCCATTTCTGGCCTAGATGGGAGGCGGCTCAGAGAAACGCGCACCCTGATTGGTTCACCGATCTGTCCGTCAGCCCCGGTCTATCCTCCCCCCCCCAGTGCAGCACTGTTATTGTGTCGACCAGAAGCACTCTGAACTAGAAATCACTGGTTGCTGGAGTAAAACATTCTAACGCTTTTTATCACGGATTGACTTTTTGAAACTTACTAAAAATGGACGATTTCGAAGAAGACTTTAATCTGGCCATATTACAGGCTTGTGAAATTCATGGGGTGGACTTTTTGAAAGACCTACAGCGCGTTTGTTTGGATACACTCATATCGCAAAACCTTGATATTCTAGCTTTTTTTCCAACAGGTTTCGGGAAATCCTTAGTTTATCAAGCGTGGCCTACAGTTTGCAGTTTGCTATCAACCAAATACCCAGGCAAATATCCAAAAGAAGGCACATTTCCAAAAGAAGCAATGGTTTTGATCGTTTGCCCACTGGATTCAATAATGGAGGACCAAGTGAAGTCTTTGAACGAAAAGGGACTTTCCGCTGCGTCAGCTGGTAAAGACGCGATCACAGACGAGAGGATCTGTAATGGAGACTTTACTTTTGTTTACGGATCTCCTGAAACCTTCGTTGGGAATGCCTTTTGGAGAAAATCCCTACAAACTCCTTTGTTTCGCGACAGACTGATTGGATTAGCTGTAGACGAAGTGCACACAGTTATTCAATGGTAAACCTAAATTATGATTTCATAAATGTGTTATTAGAAATCCTTAAACTGTAATGAATGAATTGACTACATCTTGTTGTGTACAGGGCAATAATGTGTTCATGAACGTTACCTTTTACTTTAATTTGATACTGAGAGTATGTAGCCTCGGTACCCAGGCTTTCAAAGTAGCTCCTGGATCGTAAAACATTAAATCCCTGTGGTACAAATATAGCTGTTTAATAATCAAATACAATATCCCGTTCTTATTTGGATTGCTTGATTCGTTTATTGAACAAATAATAGGGCTTGCTTTCGTTGTGTGTTTTTTTGGGTGGGGGGAGAGAGAAACAAAGACAGAAATTGCGGTACAACAAAAACATTACAACATGCTATTACAAAAAAACAAGGTTTTAGACTGATTTGATTAATAATGTGGTCTTTATGAAGCCATACTTTTAAATGTATTATAGAAAGCTCAACAAAGCACAGGTTATTATTTTTAAAAGAATAACATTGACTCAATTGGAAGTAGTTTTCCTTTTCTGTATGTAGTTTTCACTTTAAACGTTAGCTGCCTAGAGTCAGTGCTTGATCTGAGATCATCGTGGTAGCTTGTGCTGTGCACCCACTAGGTGTTGGGCCGCCCAACTTGGGCATTAAAATGCTAATAAGGTGGCTTTTGTTCTGCTGCCAGCCAGGTAGAGTATAAATGTTGCATACAATACAGGATTTATTTCCATTTATCTCAAGCCTGTGTGATAGTCCATATTATATATTTTAATTAATTATCCTAATAGTCATGTGATTGTGATTTTTTTATGGATAATCACATGACTACTTGATTCTAGGATTTCAGATACTGTAAGTGTGTCCTATTCAATCATGTCATAATGCTGTTTGCTAATTTTCATTGTGTTTTTGTCTTTCTCACAGGGGCCAGTCAACACAAACAGCCCTTCAGAAAGTGGTGTGGAATGGTTGGCGAACTGAGATCATTGCTGCCAAAACCTGTGCCACTACTAGCACTTACAGCAACTGCATCCAAAGACGTTCGCAAGAAGGTGGTCAAGACGCTGGGTCTGAGACAGTATGTGGAGATTGTCAAAAGCCCTGACCGTGTGAACATCAGGCTAGCTGTAAAAAAGGTCTCAGCTGATCCAACCAAAACATTCTCATGGCTCATTCGTGAAGTAGAGTCAAAGGGAAAAGACACTGATAAATATGTCATATACTGTAATAGCATCTATGATTGTTCTCTATTGTGCATAGACGTTTTTCTACTGAACCTAGGCCAGAAATCAGTCTTTCCAGTTGGAGCAGAAGATGTAACCACAAACAGAGTCGTGGACATGTACCATTCCAGGATAGGCAAGGATGAAAAACGAAACATTGAACAGTCTTTGCGAGACCCCTCATCTGTTCTTAGAGTTTTGTTCGCCACTTCAGCTCTGGGTATGGGTGTAGATTTCAGAGGAGTTAACAATGTAATTCATTACGGGCCACCCAGGGACATTGAGTCCTATATGCAAGCATATGGCAGAGCGGGGAGAGACGGTTCTGCAGGACATTCTCTAATTCTGTATAATGGAAGACAGCTACAACGTTTATCAGACAAAATGAGGCAGTATGTCACTGATCAAACAACCTGTAGGAGAGTAAAACTGTTAATGCTTTTTGATGGAGAGAAGTCTGATCCTTTGCCTATCCTGCATGAATGCTGTAGCAACTGTGCCACTTCTTGTGACTGCAATGACGAATGTGATTGGCAGATGAGTGCATTAGAAACACAGGCAGGGCAGGAAGCTCCTATTAAAGAGCGAACTGTTAGTCCTGATCAGAGAATTATTCTTCAGGAAAAGTTAGAAGACATGACGCAGCATATTGATCACGAAGGTTTTTATGGAGAGGTATCTGTTTATCACGCTACACAGTCTGATACCATTGGAAACCTCATTAATGCTGTTATTGCTAAAAGCAGTGTCCTTTTCACTTTGGATGACATATTTTGTAATGTCCAAGTTAGCAATGTCCAGGAGGCACTTGCAATAATGACCATTTTAAGGGATGTGTTTGAGGATGTTGAATATGATGAAGATGAAGAGAGCATGGATGATGACGACAGTGCAGATATACTGGAAGCATCATTCAGTGAATTAGAATTATGTGGTTGACAAAGTGTACATTTGCCTGAAAACCAATAAAACATGTCAGAGCTTCAAATAAATTGTCATGTCCTTATTTTAAGCCAATGTTTTTGATTTTTCCAAAAGGGGTGTGCGTGTGTTACAAAGCTATAAAGTGTAGTGGTCATGGTAATCTAATTGAAATGATTCTTAACTGCCCAATAATTTTGCTAGTGTAAAATGTCAGTGGTGAATATATAATACAGTGATATTATAAAGGATTTCATTACACACTTTGATCAATTCAGACAGAGGTGTCAAACATGCATGTTCACGGCACGCTCCCCCTGAGCGGGGAGATGAGTGTTGTCCTCTGAGTGTATTTATCCCTTACATTAAGAGATGTTTAATTCTGACCACCCAGGTCACAAATGGTGAATAGACCCACAGGATGCATTGAAATGCAAAGTCTAACCAAGTTTATACAGACAGATAACTGTTATTTTTATGTGTTCCTTTTTTCTTAAACATTGAAAATAATCAGTTGTCGCCATCTTTAATGTTAACCTTTAACACCTGCATAATATCTAAAGTTACATATTTAAGGTGTAATAGTAATACTGTATAACTAACACTAAATATAACTATAACTGTAATAGTTCATTTTTCACGAAATGAAAGCCTGTGTATCGAGGCTACTGTAATAGCAATAAAAAGCAAGGCTTTTGCACACCTACAAGGGCCCCTCGGCACAATTCCAAACATCCTTTTGTAATAGACTACACAGTAGTATAAATATTAAGAAATACACATTAAAAAACAATTTACATCGATAAGGCAAAACCTCAATGAACAAAAGCAGCATGATTAATGATGTAATTAGAAAATGAGGCTTTATTCACAAAATGTAAAAATAATATAAATATAATGAACAGATTATCGTAGGTGAATAGAAAGGTATAATACTCAGCAGACATCAGGACATATCACTTTATCTTGGAACAAACAATACCTACAATCTTGTTAAAACATTGAAAATAACAAATCTTTTTAATGGTATAACCCATGACAGGCCACATTGATATATGAGCTTGTAGATCTGCTATTTTTGTAAAATTGTGAAAATGTGGCACAGATCTTTGAATATATATTCTTTCAGAGCTAACTTTTAACTCAAATATTTGCCTCTTGACATGAATATGTTTAAGAACCACTGACATAGAAACATGTTTTTTTTCAGAAAACTGACATTTATAGAATCACCCTCAGGTCTAAATGGGTTGAGCAGGGGCCCCAGGGCGGCGCCATGTGAAGTGCACCTGTTGTGAATGGCATTCCTTTTTTTTGTCAAGGATCCACTGGATAACCTTTCCTGCCTGCAGTTTGTGCAGAGGATTGGCGCTTTGATTTTTGAAGGAGCTATAAGACCGCCCAGGCTTGATGCTAAACACATCATTCTCCTTCAAAACCCTAACCATCATAAGGATGTCCTCTTCCTTATTGGCTTCTGTGTGCCTTCCTGCCTGGGGACTAACTCCACAATCTAGATCAAATTGATCAATGATTTTTTTCATTTCGCCAATTATTCTGCTCATCTCTTGGGCTATACCAAACTCTAGATTTGCCCCCTGTTTGTCCATGATCTCTTTTGTGTACCGCACGTAGTGCTCACAATTCAAGTCCAATGCAACGTTTCTGCCTGCCACACCACTGATATTGACTGTCCTGTTCCACATAAGCCTGTGTGCTACACTAGGACTTTGCATTGCCGCAATATCTAGCTGTAGCTTCAGTGCCTCTAGACTGTACTTTGATCGGCCTGCCTGTTTAAAGTGTAGCATTTTGAATTTCCACAAGCGGCATGTCCTTTGGCCATCGCCTTCCTTAATCGAGTCTTGGAAATCCCGCTCAAGCAAGGCAATTTTCAAAAAAACACTCTGATAATTAATAGTCGGGGATCCACAGGCCCAAAAGCTCTTGAAAATGGGTTGAACCTGTGATGTCATGCTATACTTTTTTTTGGTGTTTTTTCTATTAATTTGGTCATTAAGGTCCATAGAATAAGAGGGCTGCTCTGCCGGAAACATCGCGAAAAAAAGTTATGGCCATTTTAGTATAATGAAGCCTTTATTTTTTTGCCCATTTTCGCCTATTGTAAAAAACTAGGTTTCTTTTCTTAAAGTGCTCAGTAGGTTGTGTAGGCTGTCAATAAATGATTCCCAGATACACAGAACACATATGTGAACAACACCAAGTCCAGAAATACACTCACAAAGCCTTTCCAAATGATTTATAGCCATTTTTGGTACCAAAAATTCATCAGTTTTTTGCATTTTTCCCAATACTTTCATCTTTACTTCAATAGTAATCAACTTTGCCATGGGTTATGACATCAGCCAATGTCTCATTCTTTTCATCAATCTTTATAGTCATTCCACATTTTTTTTAATTAAAATCAACCCTAAATTAAAGGAACTGTGGTGACTTTATTACCCTAATGCTCAAAATTCCCAGAGCCTTTTTTTTTCTTGAAAACAACTGTACCCCCACAAAATAAAAGTGTAACACAACAAATTCAAAACAACACAAGTATTTTGTTTGATGTGCACAGCTGATTCTTTATGTTAGTTGAAATATCACACCTAGTGTGAAGTGAGCTCCCAGAGGAAAGCAGAATCCATGTTTGAGAGCTCATTTATTACTCTTTTGTTTCTCAAGCCATACATGAGGTCAATGTGATACAAAAATGAGATCTCAGCTATGGCTCCTGTATCTCATCCTTTACTGCTGAGACACATGGCTCAGATGCACCTCTGATGATCTATACAGGAGATCTCAATACTGGCTCAAATTTTGCTCAATTTAGTATCATTGTTGTGTCTCAAACTTAGCTCAGATTGATATAAAAGAGAGCACTCAATATAATCTCATTCAAATCTCATTTCAGACTTTTAGTTTCATCTCAGCTTTGTCTCAGAACGACCTCTGTTGATCTGCAAACGAGATCTCAAATATGCCTCAAATAATGCTCCAATTAGGATTATTTGTTGAATCTCAAACTGTATTGCACTTGGTCTGAAATGTGATTTAAATGTATGATATGAGATGTAGAGATATATCTCACTCATTCTTGAGATGAGGGACAAAAGTGGAAAAAACATGTCCCACACATAAGAGCCTTATTTTATGTAAAAAATAAATTAATTCATAAAAATAAAAGCACTTGCAAAGTTAAGTGTAATACAGTTGTGTATTATTATGCCCTTAATTTCATTATAATTGTTTTCATATTCCATCTGAATTAGTTAAAAGCAGGCCCTGTACCCAAAAAGGCCTGTATTTAGCCTGTCCCCAGCAAGTGGCCACAATTTCAAACTGCCAAAAAAGTGTCTAATACTGTCACAATCACATAAATATACATACTAAATTAAAGTAGATTGTCAACAACATAGCAAATAATATACACAGTTAATTTTAATTTATATTTTCTATTAAATATCTCATATCAAATGTTCGTCCCACGTCTCCGTCAACTCCGTCAGGTTTTTTTAAAAGTCTTAAATTAATCAGAAAATATTGTCGACAGATTTAGCCTGAAGACTCCTTTTCCAAGTCCCATTTATATTTGTTGCAACAGTGGAGTACCTGGTCTGACAAGCATTCAATTGTTTGATATTTTAAACAAACAATGTTGATAACAATGTGGTCACAGCTTTTACATGTCAACTCCGTCTGCACATTTTTATGATCTTTGTTAAGAATTCCAAAATAATGTTTATTATTTTAGTTTAGGGGTTAGGTTTAGCTAACAAAATTAAGCAAAAACAAAATGGCTACATTGTACTAAAGAGGGTTAAGATGAAAACAAATGCCATTTTGTCAACTCCGTCAGACGTCAACTCCGTCAGATTTTGTGTCTGACGGAGTTGACGTGTATCTGACGGAGTTGACAAAAGTGTTCCTAAAACAATAAAATTATTGTTTTTGAATAATGGGCAGTATTCTAATTTGGCACACAGTTAGAGCATGACTTAAGGAACATTTTTGGCTATGGGGCCATCACAGATTTGTCTCGTGGTGACCATGGCAGCCATATTACAAAAGAGCCGCCACCTGCTGTTATTTTACAATAACTCAAGTTCTACACCACCTAGGATCTTGATTCTGGTGACTAATCATACATTTTCAAGGATGTGGGGTACATTGGTAATATTTAGATTTGTCCTGTGACCATAGCAGCCATTTTTTTTTCAAAATGGCCGCCACCTGCTGTTATTTTACAATAACTCAAGTTTTAGACCACCTAGGATCTTGATTTTGGCGACTAATCATACATTTTAAAAGATGAGAAATACAGTGGTACTATTTAGATTTGTCCTGTGACCATGGCAGCCATTGTTTTTCAAAATGACCACCAACCTGCTGTTATTTTACCAATAACTCAAGTTTTAGACCACCAAGGATCTTGATTCTAGCGACTAATCATTACATTTTCAAGGATGAACTTTCTCTGGGAGAGGTAAGGGCTTATTTCAGGTGCAGGTTGAGTTTCTACTGACAGGACATTAAAAGGAGGTGGGCTTTCTGGCCTTTGACTTGCCCCTTTCAGGTACAGATGCACAGTTTGACTTCACTGGCCACTGCAGGGAACTGTGGGGGAGAAACTTTGGTCTCTTGACACCCCAATTAGGTTCAGGGTTTTTTTTGGTGGAGACTTGCCTTTCATGACATCTTTGCTGCAGCAGTTGATCTCCTTACTGCCAGTGGTGGCACACTCTGGGTCTCTGGGGCATTGTATCTTGGTGGCCTCCTGCCAGTGTTTCTCCATCCTTCTCCTGAGCTCTGTGTTCTGGGGCTCTGTTATAGTCAACTTACATTGTCTTGGCTGGAGATTGCTTTCCTGCAGGGTCCAGCCCAGTCTTGTGCAGATGGCTGCTGGCCCACCTGGAGGCCCCAACCTCACTTGTTCGGTTGGTGTGATTAGGTGGGGTGGTCTTCCCCAATCAGGATGAGGGGTTTGACCCTTTCAAACGGCAGTCTGGCCAAGTGTCTGTATTTAGTTGTGAGTTTAGATACAGGATACGATTGCTCACCCAGCCCCAGGTGACATGAGGTGAAGGCTCCTTTGATTTGGTAACATTGCTTTGGTTGACATGCTGGGGACACAGAGAAAGACACTGATGCCTTCAGTGTCTGCACATCCTGCCTGATGGTCCTGAAGCCAAATCTTGTCTTCAGTCTTTCGCTCACTGTTCACTGCTCACTGTTCACCTCACCGAATTTAGCCCAAGGAGTTTGACCCCTAGTTTGGCCATAGACCCCCTAGTTTGGCCATAGCCACTTGCCCAAATGTGCCGACATGTGCTGACCTCATCACATCTGTGATGATGGCTATGGCCGTTTTTAGCCAACGTAGTGTTTTTTGTGCAAAACTAATGCTTGGAATGGATCCATAATCATGAAAAGCCCCTAGTTTGACATGCCACATGCTACTTAAAGCATAATGAAATTTAGAACATTTAGCCTTATATTGGTTGTTGATGGTACCCAACTTTCAGCAGCTGTCAAACATGCCACTAGGGTGGTCAAATAGAAACCAATGTGGGATATGTTAGTAGACACCTTTACAAACATTGGTGAAGAAAATTCTTGGTAAGAAATGTATTCACAGATTTTATATTATTCTGATAATATTCCCTGAGTAAATTGGTAAAATAATAGCAGGTCCACCATTTTTGAAAATGTCTACCATCCATGGTCACAGGATAAATCTAAATAGTACAACTGTATTCCTCACCCTTGAAAATGTATGATTAGTCACCAGAATCAAGATCCTAGGTGGTGTAGAACTTGAGTTATTGGGAAATAACAGAAAGTTGGCGGCCATTTTGAAAAATGGCTGCCATGTTCACAGGGCAAATCTAAATAGTACCACTGTATTCCTCAAACTTGAAAATGTGGGATTAGTCACCAGAATCAAGATCCTAGGTGGTCTAGAACCTAAATCAGTTAAACTTGTCAACTCCGTCAGATGTTCGTCAACTCCGTCAGACGTTCGTCCCGTGATGTTTTTGTTAATTTCCAAAGAAATAGAAAATTCTCTGTCAAATCTTTTGTGCTTATGTATTGAAACACCAACTGAAATGATACGTAATGATGATTTTTTTTTTTTTTTACATGGTTTTCATGTTATAATATTGAACATAAAGGTTGAAATGACGGTTTTGAGAAATTGGATATTTCATAATAGTGTGATATTGGAACAAAATAATATTAAAATATTTGTATTACTTAACTTGATTACTGAAAGCCATTATAAGATAACTGAGGACTTTATATTATTGTTGAAATGATAAAATTCAATTAAAAGGGATTTTAGTGTGTCTGACGGAGTTGACATGAATCAGGTATTAAGTGCATAAATGTCCCATTTTAGAAAGAAATGTTATGCGAAAAACCTGTTCCTTCTCAAGATTGGTAGTTGAGACCTGTGTCTACAAATACATCTATTTGATTTGAATGTATCTTAAAAAAAAAAAAAATCCAGTTTGAAAAAAGTTTTGTCCCTTATCTCAAGAATGGGTGATCTACATCTAATTTAAATCACATTTCAGACCTTTATACATTTCAGATTGATCTATGAATTTAAAAGTTTTAATTGTCTCCTGTTCCTCATGTTTGTGCGTGTTTTTGTTATTCATTGAACAAACCATATTTAAATAATCAAATGTGAGCCATTTTTATTGCATTAAATTAAGAATGGCGCACTTGGAGAACCGTTACAATTAAGAGAGGTCTGTGTGGGTGGAAACTCATATCCTGACAATCAGGGCGACGCGCTGATCGATAATCTTGTCTCGGATTCGTTCCACAACTTTCAGATCCCTAACCTCAGCTCTTAGAACCTTCCAATATGGAAAATATGTATGACAGTCAAAGCAGATCCATAGTGGGTTTTTTTGTAAAGTGAAACTTATATAATTGTGTCATTTAAAGAACTACCGGTATAACAGTCGAAGCAGATATGAGAGGTACATTTGTGTAAAATGAAACTTATGCATATAAGTTTGCAACTCATAAGAACTATATGTGACAGTAAATCCACATACAATATACTTAGTAAATGAGTATAACATGAAACATATATGATTTGGGAACTTATAATAACTCTAAATACACATACAGTACAAAATCACACACAACTATCAGTGAAACAAAAATCTGATATTGTATAGAAACCATATGGCTATGCATGTCACAGACATCCAGAGAAAACTAAACCTAATCTTACAATGAAATAACATGACAAAATAACAAGTTTTTGTTTCCTTTTACATTGTATGACTCCTACATTATTAAGGGGGCGCTGGCCCCTCCTATATACAGGTTTAATGTTTGTTTTTAGTTCAATGTTTGTTTTAAAAACGCCATTGACAATGAAGGGACAATGTACGTCATCTTGTCCTTAACACAAATATTAAATGCCATTAACAATAAAGATACATCACCATTACTTCACCTAATCAACATGAGTTAGACTTTAATATATTAGCGCCCCTCACTTCACACAGGTGTGATTTCTTTCAAGATTATATGGGCAATTATATCAAACAAATGGCAATAGGCCAAATTATTGTTTTATTAAGCCATTAAGACCTGAGGACACGATTTTCTATATATCAGTGGTGCTCAAACTTGTTCATGTCAAGGACGCCAAATAGTATATGTAGGACCCAACCTGGACACTCAAATGAATAGATGGCACCTAGGGGGTGAGGCTGAGATGCTGGATTTCACTATGCTGGAGGTGTTGTGGGCCTATGAGCAGAACATCGAGTAAGGATGCCCACCTGATAACCCAGAGAATGGCATCAGTCATTAGACTAGACTAGACCATCCCACAGTCTTATTGTCAAAGTGTCAAGTATGTGTGGCAAAGAAATGACTAAGCGGCCCTCACATATTGGAGTGAGGGATCCTATAATTAGACCGACAACCTACCATTATCCCTAACCTAACCCTAACTGCAAGCACGGGAGCAGCACATGTTCGAGCGCTAGTCCGACCGTTGTTCCCGAATGCTCCGTCGGAATTACGTTCTGATCCAACTACAAACACATTTACAATACTGCGTATCTTCCTATATTAAAATAGATAGCACAGTACCGGACAGTACTATAGTATAGCACAGTACGAGTAGCACAGTACAGTACAGTACGCATACTACAGTATAGTAAAAGTATTACAGCACAGTAGGTCTACACTCTGACAAGTTCTTATTAGCAGACTGCTACTTACTGTATGTTTTCTAATGTACAGCATTGGAACTATTTTTGCTGATCTTGGAGCGCACTTTACAATTTACCCTGGGTGTGCGTGTGTCTATGATGTGCGGGCATCCGCTACTTAAGGGCTGCATAGCGGCCCGGACCTCTAGTACTAACCTAAAGGGCGAGTTCGTGCTGAAACAACAGGTCTGGGAGTGCCCATATCCATACTGTATATGGACTTTTTTTCTTCTTTCTTTTAAAATTGACGCTTTCGTGTAGGGCGTAAAATGCCCAGGTACAGCCGGGCCTTAATTTCCGGGCCTGTTGAGAACTCTACTTTTCGTTGGCTGCCGTGCGTCTGTGCTAATGACTTTGGGGCGGGCCCCTAGAGTTTGAATGGACAGGTATCAGTCAAAAGGGAGACATTAAAGGGGAAGGAAGGGTAAGGAAGGATCAACATATGGAATGTCAGAACAGGTCAGCTCCATATATGGAGTATGGCTGTATGGCTATCCAGGGTTTGATGAGGTCAGTGTCGTGATCTTCATTCATATATGGAGACGGCCATATATGGAACGACAGCGTGTCACGAGGCGTGACAGACTGAAGGCCATATATGGAGTGTGTCACAAAGTGTGACAGACGGACGGACAGACTGACATGTTTTGCAGGTTTTCATAGTAATCTGTGACCTACAGTCACAATAACGACATCATATTATATCCCACTACAGCACATCTATGGGCATGACAATATGGGCTCTCCATGGGCATAAAAGGTACAAGAACTGACAGATAGGAGATCTTTATGGGCATAAAATAAAAATATATTTTTTTTTCTTTTCAAGGTCTGTGTAAACACAAACATTGAAGACAAAAGTGAGGACGCAAATTGTGATTGATTGGCCAGAATGAGACTCAGAGGATGTATGATGACATATGATTATAACAGAGCGCCCCTCACTTCACACGTGTGTGATTCCCCCCCCCCCCCCGCCATTTTATATTTCATATTAGATTTTATATTTATATTTTAAGTGAGGACGCAAATTGTGATTGGCCAGAATGAGACTCAGAGGATGTATGATGAATAACAGAATGCCCCTCACTTCACACGTGTGTGATTTCTCCCCCCCCCCCCCCTCCCCATTTTATATTTCATATTTGATTTTATATTTATATTTTATAAATGAAAAACATTTTTTTCTAGAAATGCTACAAATGTAATCCAGTGAGTCATTTTGTGGATAAAAAAGAAATACAGTTTAGGTCAGATAGTGTTCTACCCTGCATGCTGAAATAACCAATTTCCAAAGCATACCTTTATTTTTATTATATTTTTAACATTTTGGAATAAATTAAAACGGTGAATTAGGCTTAGGACCTGTAGGCATATGCATTTTGATTTAATAATATATAATAAAACTATCTCGCTCGGCAATTGGCCCGCCTCTATGGACCGAATCTCGAACGCCATTGGACAACAAACCGGAAATATCACCCAGAGCGTCTGACTCGTGGTCTGACGTCACCAACGAACAGCATTTGAATTTGAAAGTGAAAGAGTCACAAGTCACAACAAGGAACTAAGGATTAGGAAGGACGGCAACAGCAGAACAACAACACAAGTTAACGTCCGAACTAAATGGATTAAACCCCTTCAGGCTGTAGCGAAAAGGTATGTTACAGAACGAGAACTATATAAAGACCCACATTAAGGAAAATATGTTAACAACTGCGAGGTGCATCATTATGAATTTATAGCCCAACATTTAGCAGCTGCAGCACTGTTAGCAATATGCTAACGTTAGTGTTTAGCTAACATTATATGGGGGACATCTCGTCCTATTTGAATAGGTTTGTACTACACTAAATACTGTAAATAGTCATACACTGCACTAGTGTTGTTGGTGAAGTTATTATTTTAATTTGAGATCGTTTTTGGTGAGTCTGTCTGTGTTCATTTGAGGGGTTTTGTGGTCAAGTTTAATCTGGTGGTTATTTCTGTTGCAATGAAGGTAGACTTCGTTTTTGGCTTTAAATCATTCTTTATTTTAGGATTATGTGTTTAGAACGATTTTTGAGGAACAGTATTTTTGATTGGAAAAACCTTGTGCATATTTCTATGGTAATTTAATTCAGTTCAATTTAGTTCAACGTGTATTGAACAAAATATTCTAAAATTTTGGGTCTGTGAGGTTAATCTCATCAAATGGTGGTCTGTGGCTCAAGCTGCTCAATGCAGAATTAATAATGGTCCTTGATATGAAAATGAGCTTAAACAATACCAAAATAAGCTTACATAGTGAGCTTGTAGATTTGCAAATGTTTTGCTTAAATTTCCAGAATAGGCACGCTGAGGCTATATGGTTCATTGGTATAGAAGAATCTTCTATAATTTACCTTGTTTATTAAATTAATATTTGTGGCACTAATACCACTGACAATTTAAACAGTAATAATATGCTGATTAATTTTTTAAGCATTTGGTTGTACTGCAGAAACCATGGTGTGTCACTACACTTGTAGATATGCTATTTTCACACGCATCAAATATTTTTGAAAATTAGCTCAGACCTTTTGTCAGGGGCTAGGTCCTGTGCAGTAATATAACCATGGAAGGTTATATTGTGGTGGAATGGTGTGCCCGCACACCATTCCACCATTTATCATTGGTAAAGGTCCAGGATTACTTTATTGAAACAACTTTCGTTTGTGTTTGTTCAATAAAGTAATCCTTTACCAATAGAATGGTGTGTGTGTGTGGGCCCTACCTCCCTCCTTCCATGATTACCTTATTGGCCCTGCACCCACTGTCGAGGTGCGTGTAAATGGGTATGCTCAGTAATGACACGCTAAGCCTTTTTTCTGTAATTTCTCCCTCTCTCTGTAACTTGGTTATTTCTGTCTGCAGCCTTCTGTTCCACCTATCCATCCAGGCTGTCTTTTGGGCACATCAGCTTTACATTCCACATGTCTCAGCCTGGCTTGTTGACCATGTTCCTGCAGAGGTCAGTATTGAAATGTTCCATATTTTGTACTGACTTTTTGTTATAAATTTCAGTGTAGTTTTAGTTCTTTATTTGGTCAGTTTTGAAGATTTATTTTTGTTCTACAGGGGCTTGTCGACATTGGTTGGGAATCTGAAGCCAGGTCACAAGTGCAGCCATGCAGGAGCTCTATCCAGGTATGGATCACACTAAAGAATATTGTCTACAATACTGCATTTTGTCTTTGTCTTTGACAACAAGGAAGTGAAGTTTTGTCTGTTTTCATGGTCAATTTGCAGTTTGTGAAATGTTTATGCTGCATCTCTATTCACAGGCCTCCTCTTCAGGCCTGAAGAATGTGATGGTCTTCTCAGTGGCGTTCCCAGATTGTAAAAGAAAGTTGCAGACTCCACCAAACTGGAAGCCACTCAAAGTAAGTTTTTCTTCACACATTTGGCTTTGTAAAGTATATTCAGATCATTTATATTGTAACCAATGCATTTGTTGGGAAATCTTTGCAGTTGTATTTTATGGTGTTAATTTCCTGTATGCCACTTGGGACCCAACAGTGGTAATGGGCTGACATAATAGTGTGCCTTTGATCAGCCTCTACCATTGGTTAACTCAAATAGGCCCCCTGCCTACTTATAGCCAATATGATGGTCTGATACTGAAATGTCCACTCCACTTCACCATTTCACCTTTTGCACTTTTTAAATAAAGACAATGTTTTTGGCATCCAAAGAGCCTCATTCATCCTACAATGTGCAAGCCCCCTTTTGCTTATGGATATATGATCGTTGCTGTTGGGAAGAATAAACCACCTAACAGAAACTGTTTTTCTTTTGCATAAATCAGTACTGTTGGACCAATATTGAACCAATGGTAAAAAGTGCTTCGGACAAACCTCTTAATTCCATTGGACCCTCAAACTGTCTGCTAAAATGGCCAACTCTCCCCTCTAATGCAAGTCATTGACATTATGTAAAGTCACAAAACCAACTTTCATATGGCATTATTGTTTTGTTTTCAAAATATAAGGTTTTTCTTCATTTCCTGAAAATAGAAAAAAAATATATATGAACATTTTGGAGTTAGGTGGTTTCTCCCCGACAGCAGATATGAGTAAATATGTCTCTTATACTGTACCTTATGCAGTTGGTAGTAAAGAAATGCAACACAGATGTTGCAGTGGTGGGACAGTCTCTCTCTGAGCCAGGTTGGCCCTGTTTGTGGCTATTCTCCTCTTGCACAATGTAGTAGACGGGACTTCCTGGTTCTGTATCCCCCGTCTCTTCACTTCCGGCCCATCCACAGTGCATTGATTTCGCTGCATTTCTACGGACAATATTATTATTTTCTCGTCACTGGTAAATTCTGTAAGTACGTTTAAAAATTAATTTTATTTGTATGGTTCATTAATATACCTTTCGTTTTTATCGGAATTGTTTTATCGTGTGTTAATATTTCCAAAGAGAAATGATGTGGATTGCTACTAGGCGGTAGGCGGTACTAGGCGAATTGGCTGTGCACACTGCTACTGTAGATTCTAAGGTAAACCTTTTATTATGCTACAATCTGTTTAATAAGCTAACGTTTGTTAAGTGTTTTTATCAGTGGTGTCTTTTAAGCTTTTGGGGCTTTATTTAATGTATAAATAAATATACATCAAAATAAACGTTTACTGTTAGAGCAAGGACCCGTTTGGGGAAGCACCCTATGATGGTTTAATTTGTTTGTGCATACTGCATATAATCATGAGACATCATCACGTTTGTTAGACCTAGACTCGTTTGATAATGACAAAGAACACGTTAGCAACATTAGCATCATCATCATGACATTTAGCATCACAGATTAGCTCCGTCTGAAGCCAATCTCTCATAGCCATTAATGAACGGTTTGCATAATTACAGTACATTCAAGCACAACTCAATACAACAACTGTTAACTGTGAATTCAATCAATTCATCATAATGATAAATGATGTTTGTGTTTGTGATGTTTTATAATGTTATGCCAAATATGTTCAGTATGTCTGCTTTTTCCACCACTGCCTGCATCTGATCACAGATAAATGTATTTATCTGTACAAACACTCTGTACTTTATTATTATTTTTTCATATTATAAGGCCTACATACTCTTATTATTGCATGACAAAAGGTGAAATTGGGCTATCTACATGCTCACAAGTCACAATGCAATGTGGTCTTGTAGATCTTTTTTTTATTATTCAAATATTAATAACCCTGTTTCTGTGTGTAGGGACCCACAACCAGGTAGCCTTCATGATCATCTGACAAATACAGGAGGACAGTGTTGGCAGGTATGTTTTTTTATTCATTATTATTGTATCATATATGGAAGCTTTCTGTGTTCTGTTTGTTTATCTGTCTGCATGCATACTCCTGCTATACAAGTGTATGAAGATCTAAGTCAAGATGTAAAATTATAGGATGGACCTGTACTGATCAATTTGGTTCCATTTGTATGCTGGAAGTTGGATACATACTTGTAAATCAAACCTTTCACACATGAATGCAATATTTTGAAAATCTATTATTTTTCTAGGAATGGCAGTGGCTCCTTTGAAGTCATCCCTTTTGATGTTGACAAGCCACCTTGCCCTCAGTTCAGCATTAGCTGGGATGGCATGGAAACTGAGCGAACAGACTGAAGCTGATGTAGAGCAAAGAGGGACTGAGCAAAACTCTGCAGAACCACACGCCCTCTTCATATACTTTACAGTGCCTTTCTTCATCCTGGAGCAAAAAACGAGGCGCATATAGACAATTAGATTTGATAAAGAATCAGTCTTTTGTGAGAAACACAGACACAAAAATGCTGCATTCTTTAGGTACAGTGTCTTGACCAATACACATATGAGTACATAGAAGCACGGCAGGAATTCATTAAGATGTGTGTTTGGGAGAGGAGAGAGAGACCAGTGGATAACTGCACCGATCAGACAGATGTGGTATGATACAATAATACAAATGAATAAAAAAAACATACCTGCCAACACTGTCCTCCTGTATTTGTCAGATGATCATGAAGGCTACCTGGTTGTGGGTCCCTACACACAGAAACAGGGTTATTAATATTTGAATAATAAAAAAAAGATCTACAAGACCACATTGCATTGTGACTTGTGAGCATGTAGATAGCCCAATTTCACCTTTTGTCATGCAATAATAAGAGTATGTAGGCCTTATAATATGAAAAAATAATAATAAAGTACAGAGTGTTTGTACAGATAAATACATTTATCTGTGATCAGATGCAGGCAGTGGTGGAAAAAGCAGACATACTGAACATATTTGGCATAACATTATAAAACATCACAAACACAAACATCATTTATCATTATGATGAATTGATTGAATTCACAGTTAACAGTTGTTGTATTGAGTTGTGCTTGAATGTACTGTAATTATGCAAACCGTTCATTAATGGCTATGAGAGATTGGCTTCAGACGGAGCTAATCTGTGATGCTAAATGTCATGATGATGATGCTAATGTTGCTAACGTGTTCTTTGTCATTATCAAACGAGTCTAGGTCTAACAAACGTGATGATGTCTCATGATTATATGCAGTATGCACAAACAAATTAAACCATCATAGGGTGCTTCCCCAAACGGGTCCTTGCTCTAACAGTAAACGTTTATTTTGATGTATATTTATTTATACATTAAATAAAGCCCCAAAAGCTTAAAAGGGGTGCATCCCTCCATTCCGACATGCTGCCATTCCGACATGCTGCCATTCCGACATGCCCCCATTCCGACATGTTGCCATTCCGACATCCCCCCATTCCGACACATTTTAGTCCCACCATTCCGACACATTTTAGTCCCACCATTCCGACAGTCCACAAATCTTAAATGTATTTTCAAGGCAATTTTTTAAGGGGTGTGTAGCAACTGTAAATAATGTAATAATCAGCTCATAATGTAATTAAAAGACGAGCACATAACTTAATAGATTTTTCTATAATGTAATAATGTGTTACATTAAGAACCTCCACATAGGCGACTCATACTGTGATAAAACTTCATAATGCAATAATGTCTTTATAATATATGAGCTGATTATTACATTATGAGTTTTATTACATTTTAGTCATATTGACCATGATACTGACATGACACTGACATGATACTGACCATGATACTGACATGATACTGACCATGACACTGACCATGACACTGACATGACACTGACCATGACACTGACATGATACTGACCATGACACTGACATGACACTGACATGACACTGACCATGACACTGACATGATACTGACCATGATACTGACTATGACACTGACATGATACTGACATGACACTGACATGACACTGACATGACACTGACATGACACTGACATGACACTGACATAACACTGACCATGATACTGACATGATACTGACCATGATACTGACATGACACTGACCATGACACTGACATGATACTGACCATGACACTGACATGATACTGACCATGATACTGACATGACACTGACCATGACACTGACCATGACACTGACATGATACTGACCATGATACTGACCATGACACTGACATGATACTGACCATGATACTGACATGACACTGACCATGACACTGACCATGACACTGACCATGACACTGAGACATGACACTGACCATGACACTGACCATGACACTGACATGATACTGACCATGACACTGACATGATACTGACCATGACACTGACCATGACACTGACATGACACTGACATGATACTGACCATGATACTGACATGACACTGACCATGACACTGACATGATACTGACCATGATACTGACATGACACTGACCATGACACTGACCATGACACTGACATGATACTGACATGACACTGACCATGACACTGACATGATACTGACCATGATACTGACCATGACACTGACATGATACTGACATACTGTATATGCCTATCATCTTCAGAAATAATCAAATATAAGCAGGATAAACCATTTGTACTATAATCAATAAATAATAATATTTATATTAATATAAATAATAAAAATAAATAAATAATAATAAATAAATAGTTGTAAACCATGTCATAATGGTCAGTATCATGTCAGTGTCATGGTCAGTGTCATGTCAGTGTCATGGTCAGTATCATGACAGTGTCATGGTCAGTGTCAGGTCAGTGTCATGTCAGTGTCATGGTCAGTATCATGTCAGTGTCATGGTCAGTGTCATGGTCAGTGTCATGGTCAGTATCATGTCAGTGTCATGGTCAGTGTCATGTCAGTGTCATGGTCAGTGTCATGGTCAGTATCATGTCAGTGTCTGGTCAGTGTCATGGTCAGTGTCATGTCAGTGTCATGTCAGTGTCATGGTCAGTGTCATGTCAGTATCATGGCCAGTATCATGTCAGTATCATGTCTCAGTGTCATGGTCAGTGTCATGGTCAGTGTCATGTCAGTATCATGTCTCAGTGTCATGGTCAGTGTCATGGTCAGTGTCATGTCAGTATCATGTCAGTGTCATGGTCAGTGTTTATATTAATATAAATAATAATAAATAATAATAAATAACAATAATAAATAAATTAAATAAATTAAATAAATATAAATATAAATATAAATATAAATATAAATATAAATATAAATAAATAATAATAAATAATAATATTTATATTAATATAAATATAAATAATAAATAAATAGTTGTGAAAGTGATCTGTCGGAATGCTGGGACTTTTTCTGCCACGGGTCCCTGTCGGAATGGTGGGACTTTTTTCTGTCGGAATGGTGGAATGTTTAAAAATATGGAGCATACCACCATTCCGACAATTAGAAGTCAATGTAGGAGTGGCAGCATGTCGGAATGGAGAGTGAACACCGCTTAAAAGACACCACTGATAAAAACACTTAACAAACGTTAGCTTATTAAACAGATTGTAGCATAATAAAAGGTTTACCTTAGAATCTACAGTAGCAGTGTGCACAGCCAATTCGCCTAGTACCGCCTACCGCCTAGTAGCAATCCACATCATTTCTCTTTGGAAATATTAACACACGATAAAACAATTCCGATAAAAACGAAAGGTATATTAATGAACCATACAAATAAAATTAATTTTTAAACGTACTTACAGAATTTACCAGTGACGAGAAAATAATAATATTGTCCGTAGAAATGCAGCGAAATCAATGCACTGTGGATGGGCCGGAAGTGAAGAGACGGGGGATACAGAACCAGGAAGTCCCGTCTACTACATTGTGCAAGAGGAGAATGCTGGGCACAGAGTCAAGTAGGTTTTTATCTAACATTACTCTGGTTCACTGTTATTTTTTTTCGATTGAGTGAAAGATGGAACAACATCACTGGTGGGGAAACATGTTGACTATGTTCTTGTATAGCTAATTTAATCTTATCTGTCTGCAGGATGTCTTCTTACGGTGTGCCACCCATGATGGGTGGATGAAGGTGTCACAGAGACGGCTTACGGCACCTGAAGAAGTTCAAGGTCAGCCCCCGTATACTGAGGTCCTTCTACAACTGCACCATCGAGAGCATCCTGACGGGTGGAATCATCGTGTGCTATGGGAGCTGCACTGCACTTCAGCAGAAGGCACTACAGAGAGTGGTGAGAACAGCCCAGCGCATAGTTGGAGGTGAGCTTCCCTCCCTCCAGGGAATATACGAGAGACGTTGTGTGGCCAAGGCTGAAGGGATTGTCGGGGATGTCCACCATCCCAGTCACAGCCTGTTTGAGCCATCACAGTGGCCCCCATGCAACCGGTTTCTCAGCCTTGCTAGCCACAAAGACTATGGAGCACCTTCTTTTTTTTTCACCATTAGACTTATGAATACACATTGAACACTACATGGCCCGGACTATATGGCCAAATGTCTGTGGCTAATATACCGTAATGGCATTTTGCACTTGAGCTCTGCACTTTAGGTAGTTTTAGCGATTATAGCTATTTAAGCAACTTCGTTTTTAACATAGATTACTCTTGACACTAGACTGTAGCTCTTGTGTTGGCTTTAGCGCACAATGAATTGAACGTGCCTTTTACTTGTAATTGGTATTGTTGACAAAATTGAACATTCAGACCATCAAGACGTCTACATGTTAAACAAGTGCCGCAGCGGCAAGAATGGGAAGGTTAAAAAATACTTTTAAAGTGCCTCTGCTAAAAGGAGAATTCCATGCTAGAAGGCTTTCTTACCTTATTTGTTACGTCCCCACCAAAGAGGTTTAGGACAGGTATTATGTTGTGCAAAAGTGCATGATTGGCCATTTCGGGGGTTGGGTTTTTGTGCTAATTTGCTTATTTCCATCGAAATGAGTAGTAAAGTGTGCCACTCGGGATACTATTTACATTATGAAAAGAGGACATATACAAAAAATATGGATTTTTGAGTGATGGAAATAAGCGACACCCCATAGCCCCATTCAATTCAATGCAATTAATTGAGGGCTTATGGTAGGGGAAATGCGCTTTTGCACAAAATAAAACCTGGACCCCGTTACATAAAGGTAAGAAAGCCTTGTAGCATGGAATTCTCCTTTAATGTTTGTGTGCTTCTCCTTGTTGTTAGTCATAGTTGTCTTACTAGTTGTTACTTGATATGTTGTTACTCGGGTCGCTTTTTATATTTGTATTTCATTTTGAGTTAAGACACTACTGTTAAAGCACTGTATGCACTACTGGCACTTAAAGATAAATAAAGGCAAGTTATATTGAAGGAAATTATTGTATTGTTTTATATCACAATATTTGCATATTTACATTATCTCCTTTACAGCTCTAGTATGGCTCGATTATGAGACTCATGTGAGACTCAAAGTAGCCAATAAAGATATCTCACCTACCTCTCATTTATCTCTCACTATAATCTCATTTCAAGCTATGCTTAGCATCCTGAGCAATAAACGAGACTTAAGTGATCATGAAATGAGATCTCTCCTAGTTCTCATTTATCTCTCACTGCAATCTCAAACAAAGCTACATGAGACACTAAACAGCATTAAAGTAGACTATATCGATATCTCAATTTTGTCGCCTAAGGCATTTTAGGCGACATAATTGAGACTTTGGTGATCATCAAATGAACCACGTATGAACCACAAATGAGACACTCCCTTATGTCTCGGGAGCAATATATCAGCTTTAAAAGAGCAACAAGATTTTCCTCTGGGCTGTGCTATTTATGAATACTAATATATATTGTCTCTGTTGTGATCATAGTGATGAAATTGCTATCCTTGATCTTGATTGGCGTACATACATGCTAAACGCCCCATGACGCTTGGAGCTATACTCCTTCCAGAAGCACAGCTCAAAAAAGGAAATTAAACATTGTCTGAATAAAATAATGTCTAATATCACGAAAATGAAAATGATCAGGAAAATGAAAACGACTAACTAATCAACTCACTCACTGTCACTGTCTTCGAGTGTGAGTTCAACTCGTGAACATCTTTTGGGGTCCCCAGTGCAGAGACAGGCAATGACATACTTGACACCGGCTCTTGCACAGGAGCATCCTCTGGCACACTTGCTTTTCTTGCAGTGGCAATATTTGGTGCGCTTGTATTGTGCAGGTTTTGCATCCTTCAGCATCATTGTTGCCACCAGCTTACCATTGACAAGCTCTCTGCCAAAGTTGGTTGCCACAGGGTAGGTTGGCTGAGACATGTGTGCCCTCTTACATACAACCAACTGATGCAGGGCTCTGAGAAGGTGTAATTTGAAGGCATCTTCAGTAGGTGGAAGGCAACGCATGTCTCCTTTGATGTTGCCAAAAAGATGGGCTCGCAGTGTATCCAAGTTACCACTGAAGTCACTCCTCTCATACAGTGAAGCCATGTATCATCTAGCCGCTGTCCCGACATCTTGTGTAACATCCAGACTTTCCCCAGAGTCACCATTTTGGCACAGAGGCAGAAGGTCTTTCAGGTGATCTACGGCAGCTTTGTAGGCACGTCTTTTTCCTCTTCTGTAAAGATAGCTCACTGTGTCACATCCAGTCAGTATGTAGGTGCTGAGGAGTATGGATGAAAGATCGGAAGCTTCAACATCATACTTCACTGCCAGGGCATCCACAATTGCATGAGCAGGTAGGTAGATATCCATCTTCTTTACCCATAGCTCCTGTAGGCCATCCATGTGTGTGATGTAATATGCACATCATGATCACATATGTGTCAGTAGCCACAACTACAGCCCGTTCGTGGTGCAGATGTTCTACTGAGTATGCAATGTGGGCAAACATCCTAGTATCTGCCTCCTCATGCTTCTCACAGTTCTGGAAGTTCTGGAAGCTCAACCTGGCAATCTGCTGATAACAGAACAGTGCGACTAGGATCACGGAGCCAGATCCATCCCTTGACCAAGGTTATGCCATGCGAAAAGGGAATAAGGCTGACTACTTGGCTGCAATCAAGACATCCCTTGGCAGTTCATGGTGTGAAGTGGACAGATTGCCACCATTCGACAAGCCTGTTGTAATGGTGGTTGATGCCATGGCATTCATCCAGCGTCAACAACATCTTGGTTGCAGCACCTTCCACGAACTGCAAGAAAAATACCTGAAGCAGCTCCTTAGTGGTATCCCAGACAACTGTGACTGCATCCACTTTGTTGGTGATCGATATGATGTCTCCAGCAAGATGAAGGAGTACAAGCCACATGATAGTCTTGCCTTACCTGAATGGAAAGGCTTTGTTCAAAATCCACTGAATAAAGCAAACCTGTTGAACTATATGGGAGAAGCATGGGCTGCTCAGCACAAATCACTTCCTGCTGGATGCACACTTATTCTGGGTGGACTTTTCCATGATCCTAGTCGCACTGTTCTGTTATCAGCAGATTGTCAGGTTGAGCTTCCAGAACTGTCCTGTGAGAAGCATGAGGAGGCAGATACCAGGATGTTTGCCCACATTGCATACTCAGTAGAACATCTGCACCACGAACGGGCTGTAGTTGTGGCTACTGACACAGATGTGATCATGATGTGCATATATTACATCACACACATGGATGGCCTACAAGAGCTATGGGTAAAGAAGATGGATATCTACCTACCTGCTCATGCAATTGTGGATGCCCTGGCAGTGAAGTATGATGTTGAAGCTTCCGATCTTTCATCCATACTCCTCAGCACCTACATACTGACTGGATGTGACACAGTGGGCTATCTTTACAGAAGAGGAAAAAGACGTGCCTACAAAGCTGCCGTTGATCACCTGAAAGACCTTCTGCCTCTGTGCCAATACGGTGACTCTGGGGAAAGTCTGGATGTTACACAAGATGTCGTGACAGCGGCTAGATGATACATGGCTTCACTGTATGAGAGGAGTGACTTCAGTGGTAACTTGGATGCACTGCGAGCCCATCTTTTTGGCAACATCAAAGGAGACCTGCGTTGCCTTCCACCTACTGAAGATGCCTTCAAATTACACCTTCTCAGAGCCCTGCATCAGTTGGTTGTATGTAAGAGGGCACACATGTCTCAGCCAACCTACCCTGTGGCAATCAACTTTGGCAGAGAGCTTGTCAATGGTAAGCTGGTGGCAACAATGATGCTGAAGGATGCAAAACCTGCACAATACAAGCGCACCAAATATTGCCACTGCAAGAAAAGCAAGTGTGCCAGAGGATGCTCCTGTGCAAGAGCCGGTGTCAAGTATGTCATTGCCTGTCTCTGCACTGGGGACCCCAAAAGATGTTCACGAGTTGAACTCACACTCGAAGACAGTGACAGTGAGTGAGTTGATTAGTTAGTTGTTTTCATTTTCCTGATCATTTTCATTTTCGTGATATTAGACATAATCTTTATTTTATTCAGACAATGTTTAATTTCCTTTTTTGAGCTGTGCTCCTGCTATCATAAATAGCACAGCTCACTTCACACTAGGTGTGATATTTCAACTAACAAAGAATCAGCTGTGCACATCTGTTTATTTTATAATAAAAAAATACTTGTGTTGTTTTGAATTTGTTGTGTTACACTTTTATTTTGTGGGGGTACAGGTGTTTTCAAGAAAAAAAAAGGCTCTGGGAATTTTGAGCATTAGGGTAATAAAGTCACCAGAGTTCCTTTAATTTAGGGTTGATTTTAATTTAAAAAAATGTGGAATGACTATAAAGATTGATGAAAAGAATGAGACATTGGCTGATGTCATAACCCATGGCAAAGTTGATTACTATTGAAGTAAAGATGAAAGTATTGGGAAAAATGCAAAAAACGGATGAATTTTTGGTACCAAAAATGGCTATAAATCATTTGGAAAGGCTTTGTGAGTGTATTTCTGGACTTGGTGTTGTTCACATATGTGTTCTGTGTATCTATCTGGGAATCATTTATTGACAGCCTACACAACCTACTGAGCACTTTAAGAAAAGAAACCTAGTTTTTTACAATAGGCGAAAATGGGCAAAAAAATAAAGGCTTCATTATACTAAAATGGCCATAACTTTTTTTCGCGATGTTTCCGGCAGTGCAGCCCTCTTATTCTATGGACCTTAATGACCAAATTAATAGAAAAAACACACAAAAAAAGTATAGCATGACATCACAGGTCCTCTCAAATTTCCGGTGACTGGATCCCCGACTATAAAGACCCCATCAGAAGTGTCATTGCCCTGACCAGTAGATGCACCCTCCTGTACATGATATGCCATTAGGACCTTATGTGTGTTGCCCATGTGCTTTTTTAGTTGTTTATGCGTTTGGAATGGACCTAAATCTATGCAATCCTTATGTCTGCACATTAGAGTTGTGTCTTTGGTTAGGGTGGCAGCGTGTGTTTCCCAATCAGCGTCTGTCACAGTGGCATCCATCTCAGACATTTCATTCATTATGTAGGTGTCAACAATATTTATGAGGTGTTTGTCAAACCATTTCTGCTTTTCTTCTTCTGAGCTGAACATTGAAGGTATAGTATTTTTCTTGGGTGTGTGTTGAATTGTGTCCATGTCAAAGTAATGCAGAGCAGCTGAAATGATGTCTGTAACATCTCTGATGAATGTGTTGCCAGCTGTATAGTTGTCACCAAGTGCAGACGATGAAACATTTCTTCTGTCTATCAGATTCCGTAGTTGGAACATTGTGCCTTTTTCATTGTTTGAAGTTGTCTTGTAATACACTTTGAATATAAGGTCATTAAAGTTCATGCTGCAGTGAAAGTCACCAATGCCTGTGACAATGCCAGTTTGTTTGCGTTTGTCCCTCCGAATGGAACGAAGGGCCGCGTCTGCATTTTGTTTTGTCAATTGGTCTCCTGATACTATTACTTGAATAGCCGGCTTATTGGCTGTCTCTCCATCCACCTCTTCAGCAATATAAGGGACATACTTGTCCTGAATGTAAATCATGGTGTCTACCATCTCCGGTGATTTCTTCTCATCTGCATTAAGCAGTCCAAGGGGGATAATTTCAGTTTTTTGGGTCATAATTGAGGAGTATTCATGAGGGATGTGCAATTTAACATTGTCTTTAAATTTGTTTAATTCCGAAAGATGAGACACCAGCACACGTCCAGTCAACACTTTGAGCTCTTGTCTCAGAAGTTCAATGTCTTTATGGTTCGGCACTATCTCACGCATAGGAACATCCCGTACAGACCTTTGCTTGCATTGAGGGAGATGGGCGCCACTGACTCTTTCTTTGTTTACCACCATTATCATCCAATGAATGGCTACGTTTACATGAGCAGTTAAATCCCCTTTTCATTCCGAATAGAAGTTCAATTCTATTAAACGTTGTTATGTAAACACCTACAAAAACTTACATCCGAATGAAAACGCTCGATGCGATCTAAAAACCATTCCGATGTCACTGGCCGGATTACTCTGATGTTCAATGCGATTGAAAGAAAATTTGACTCATGTATACACTGCTTCGGATGTAAATTCATTCTGGTCTTTCTGAGCATGCTCCAAGGCGCTCATATCCAAGGCGCGCCGTCGGCGCCGAGGAGTTTGCACATAGAGCGCGTTATTTCGTTCCTTTTTTCAGATCCGAAATCCACAAAAAAAACGTGGAGCAGCATGATACCCCTGATCTGTGTGTGTGTGTGTGTGTGTGTGTGTGTGTGTGTGTGTGTGTGTTCAACGGTCTCTCTCTCTCTCTCTCTAAAAAATAACGAGCGACCCGATACAATAATAATCATCAGTGTTGCGTTGCGTGCCCTGGCCGTGCTGTAGATACAAAGTAGTACAAATAAAAACGAGATCCCAGCGGAGAAGCGGAGCCGCAGCGGGTGGGGAAAAAAAGACGGTAAACACTAAACATATATGCCCGCGCCGCCCCTATCCAACTAGCAGCCTCAAAGCTACTGCGGAATGAAATGATGGGATTTCAAAGTATCGTCTTTCGTCTGTAATATGTTTGTATTGTTGAGACAGTCACAATGAATGAACTGCCTATATTTTATGTGTCCAACAGATGGCGTAGTTTCACGTGAATTAACATGTATCATGTCTTCTATCACTTCTCCATATAAACACTCATTCGGAATGACCATTTCCCATGTAAACTCGCGGCAAAAAAGGGGAAAGTCTCTGAAGTTTCCTAAGAAAGTAGTGGGATTAAAAGAAAAGAAAATAAACATATTGTGAACTGAAAATCAAAGTACAATAACGTCAGAAAGTAATCACATCAACATTAGTGCTGTACGTGTACACTGTACAGTATCAAAAGTAAGACATTTCCCTGTTTTGCTACAGAGAAAGTTTAGGAAAGACTTACATGTTGATCCAAATCTTGGGAGGAGCTAGATGTAGATTCATGGCTTAGTTCGACTGAAGATTTGCTGTCATCTTTCAGGTCCTATTAAAACATAAGTGCGACGAGTATAGAGGGCATATTTGCTATCATTCTTTTAAGCAGGATCAGGGTAAACATTAAATTCTAACAAACTGAACAATAGCATCTCTATTCCAGTAATATCGTATTTTGAAACAAATTGCAACAAATAGTGTCCCAACACAACACTTAGCTGTTGTTGCTGAACAAATTCTGTCGACTAGAGGAATAAAGGGGAGAAAGTAAATACCTCTGGGAGATCCCATTCTACTAAGTATAATGGTTAACTGGTTAATAATTTGTAACCTTTGATTTCAACGTTTTATGAATAAATGAAAATACATAACTTGATTGGTAACATACCTCTTTGTCGGACACATCAGACTCACATGATGACATATCAGCCACACCATGTCTGACAGCTACAGCCTCTGGCATTGGTCCACTACCTGTGGACTCCTGTAGAAAACAATCGGTGCTGTAAGTGAAAGTATCAATGCTGCAATGTACAACTCCTAAATCCTAAATGTACTTGAGTAAAAGTACAAAGATATTGGCATCAAAATGTACTTCAATTGCTAAAAGTACTCATTTTGCAGAATGTCCAATTTGAAGTTTTCAAATGTATAGTCTTTTTGAAAAAAGCAGATAAAAAAAAAGTAAGTACAATATTTGACTCTGAGGTGTAGCAGAGAAAAACTACAATTACGGTAATCATTCTAAACTGTACTTAAGCACAGTACTCAAGTAAATGTACATATTTACTTTAAAGACCACTGTACACAACTGTACACATTCTTGAAATAAACATTTAAAAAGTAGTAGGCCTACAATGTACCTGATTTTCAACATCAGGAACCTGGGGGTCATTGGCTCCTTGAGTGGGGGGTGTATTCACACCTGTGTCCACAGAAGCAAAAGCCGCTGCTGGAGCAGGATGGTCATCTGGGGGACTGAGAGGGTGATCTGCCTCTTTCTCCATTACATTAGCTTCTTCTCTGGCAAGGGGGTGACCTGCAAAATATGACTTGCACACGTGTTTTTTCCACTTGATGACTTTTCTGTCCCATGTCCGTGCAATGTCTTTGAGCTTTTGAAGGGCACTTTCAGGAGACACACAGACCCCAACTTTCACTAATCTGTCAAAGCATCGTTTTTTGGCCCCACCATGACGAAGGACCATTGCATTACGATACATATGAGCTGACATTGTATGACACCGTGCCCTGAGTAGGGTTGAACCAGCCATTGCCATAGTGCATCTTTTGCTCTTTTCATATACAATTGCACGTGGTTTGAGTGGGCTTTTTTGAAGGGCTGGGGGGTGCTTGGGGATATTACTTGGGCATTCCAAGAAACGATTGTATGTGGGAGCATTTGTTCTCCACTCTGCAACAACGTCAGCCCATTTGAAATTCTTTAATGAATTTAGTGTTGTCTGCCTCAATTTCGAATTGAATTTCAAACTTGTCAAAATCTGACATTCCTTATTGACCTTCTTCATTAGCTCCTCAACCACCTTGTCAGACAGTCCAGGAATCGCCATAACTGCACGTGGAATTGCTTGGTCACGTCTTCGGTATATCTTGTCAATCAGTGACTCATAGGGTCCAGTAATGATGCGGCTTTGGTAGGAAGAGGCATGTCTCACGCTGATCTATGGGGGAAAAACTCAATTACTTCAAAACGACAAGTTAATGGCTAAAACTAAAACTCATCAAGGTTTTGTTTAGAAAAAAAAACACATACTGTATATATATATATATACAAACAAACCTTTGTTTGACGTCTCCGCGGCGTTCGTGGGTATGTTGGTGATCTTAGTGTTGGTTGGATGTCAGCACTAGTGTGTGTGTCCTGCTCCGTCTGTGTACATTCCGAATGGAAACTATAAATTAATTTGGTTAAATGGAAATGAAATGAAAAATGTATCCAAATGTAATGTATAATACCTGTCTTTGTGCAGGCAACACAGTGCCTGGACTAGAGGTTTTCTGTCTCACTGCAATTTCAATGGATTTGGGCCTGGTTGTCTGGGGCTGTCCCATTGGTGGTGATACACACCGTAGGCTCTCCCAATTATCCCAACTTGAAAGTGAAGTCTATAAGAAATAAGATTGCAGTATTTTTTATTTTTTCTAAAAGGACCAAGCTAATACTATGACAATAAGCTAGTCTTTCTGTGGTCCACACAAAATCATATCACAAAACACAGAAGTGTCATTTTAACATCTCTAAACAAGGTTATAAGGCCCCAAGTGGTCATAAATACCACAGTTAATTATCTCAGAGAAGTCACAGCAGGGTTTTCTCAAAAGATAGCAAAGAGAACTGAGACTGGCTCATTAAGGTTCAAGGATCAGCAGGGTCACACAAGGGTTCACAAGAACAACAGCCCTCCCAACAGTTGTTTAGGGGCTATAGAACTAAACTCTGTACACAGGCTGTGGAACAGAATTAAATTTAATGAAAAAAAAATGTATAAAAACACCTGTTTTTGTGCACTCAACACAGTGGTTTTCAGTCTCACTGCCATTTCATCGGATCTGGCCCTGGGCTGTGGTGGTGAAATGGACTGGAATGAAGTCTGTCATTTTGAGTGCAATAGATCATCAGTTTTGTCATACAATACCATATCTACAAGCAATTAAAGCTAAAAGCCTATAGGTGTACATCAGAGGAATGAATAGCCATGGGAATAGTGATAAAAGAGTGTGACATTTTTTTATAAGAAAATAGAAAAGTTATTTATTTTCTCCCACCATTCCTTCAGTGGGAAATGTCAGGATTTTGGCCTTTGGGGTTGATGACCCGGACGCTTGAGACCCCCAATGTACAGGCATGTCAGGAAATGAACTCTGCAATATAACAGGGGAAATAATTGGGCTTTGAGCTGTGATTGCACAAATGTTGTGTTCAGTCTGTACAATGTATAGTATTTCAATATTGTATCATATCCACAATAACTTATAAGCCAGGGGTTTAGGTAATCAGAACAACACAGCATATTATGTTACAAGATAATGTCTCTTTATACTTACCGCTCCTGTACTGTCAAGAGGCGGAAATGATGACTTTGACGGTGACGGAGGTGCAGAACAGGGATGGTGCTCTTCCCATTGTTTAATCATCGAGGAAACTGATAACTAGTAACGTGTGAAAAAAAAAATTAAACAAACAGTAATTAAAGGATTCATCAATATCATCAGAATGGGTTCAAATACAGCTCTCCCCTGAGAATGTATCTATAAGTTCACAACAAGGTGTTGATAATCTTCACGAGATATCATGTAATTGTTGTGCTTTTTAAAATAAATAGAAGTTGGTCTTTTAAATATTTCTGAGGACACTTTCAAATTACATTTATAGTTAAATTAATTTACAGTGTCTCTCTTTAGGAGGTTTAAAATTGTCTATCTCCATGAGAACAACAGGGGTTCCTACACATTGAGAATGTGAACTCCTGAAACAGCTGGGGTCAAATCCTCTGTAGTGTGTTGGTTGTAAAAGATAACAGCTCATTGTTCTACTACTAGTGATTCTCAGCATGGTTCTGGCCTCTCAAGAGGTCTGTCACCAAAAACACATCATAATGGCTTTCCTTAAATTTAAAAACATTGTAATTCAATATAATGTTAGTGTTGTTGGGATATTTCGCACCTCTTAAATAAGCACCATTACTTTAAGAGTGTGCAGGGGCTGTGCTCATGCAGCAAGGTCACGGAGTGACAAGAAAGATTGTTAGTATATAGCTTTGGGAAAAAAGAGTGACACGTCAGAATTCTCCGGGAACGACACGCGTCGGAACTGTGCTTCGAGGGGCCCTTCGATCTGCGGACTGATACGATCGAATCTGATTCGTGATGTATACAGGTCGTATCTGCTTTCATATGTGTATTTGCTGTTCATATGTATATCACATGACCATTCAATTTGAGATAATTATGGGCAATCAATAAATGCCAGATCGTGTGAATCCATGATTTTGAGTGTACAGCCTGTTCATTGGACTATTAGATAACCCTCTCACAGGATGGCGCAACAGCTGGTGACCCTGACGTTTAGTGAGAAGCGGTTATCTTGTCCTGTAGTTGGACTAAATGGGGCAAACAAAACTGGGGTAACCAAACGGCATGTGTGATATCATATGGACACGCTTTAGGAGAGTAGAGGGCGCTGATAGCGACAGGCCTAGGCTCTGCTTGTTGCCAACTGTACTGTGTTAGTGTGTTTACATAATGAAATAATGGCTTGTCTGCTTTACCGCTGGTGTGGCTCTTTGGATGTTTGATGCTTTGCTGGGCAAACGATATGGCGATTGTTGGAAAATGTAGCTGCTTAGAGCTCGCTGTAGCGTTGTTGTTGATTGCCATACGTGTGTGCGGGCGTGCATGAACGGCGGAGCGTTTGGGAGAGTATGTGTGTGTGCGTGCGTGCATGTGCCTCGGTACATGCAGTGTGTGGGTGTGCACTACAGACTTAGACACATATGTTTCAGTGAGACAGTGGAAATATACCCTGACTGCCACGTAGATCCAACACCCATCGAGATACTCAAAGTATCTTGTAATTAAGTAAAAGTACTCAGTGTGGCAGATAGGAGAATATTTCTGTTGTTTATTAATTCCCATACGTGTGTGTGCAGGCGTGCACGGCTGGGTGCAAGGTGTGTGCGCAAACATGGGCGTGTGTTCATGTAAGTCTGTGCTAGAGTGTATGTGTGTGGGCGTGCGTGTGCCTTGGGACATGTGAAGTGTGTGTGCGCAGCGTCAGTGTGTGTGCAGGGGAGCGTATTTGTGTGTGTGTGTGTGTGTGTGTGTGCGTGTGTGCCGGAATGGGATGGGAACATCGTTTGTTGTGTCTATGCTTGGCGGCTGTGTCAAGATGTTTACATATTCGAAAGAACACACTGTTATGCAGCTCAGATAACAGGTCTGCGACATTGAGTGGGTCAAGAAACCAACCTGGGACAAGGAGGAACAGGCAGTCACTTGTCCCTTTGTGGAATAATTAAATCAAATCATAAAATATAAACCCCCCCCCCCCCCCCTAGATTTTAACTTGCTAGGAACACAAATTAGAGAGGTCAGAAAGGTCAGAGAGAGTCAGAGCGAAGTCCAGTCAATTGTCTAATGTTGTGTAAATGTTGGTTAGATACCCTCCCCAAACCCCCCCCCCACATACACCATACCTCACCATCCCCCTCCATATGTTCAACGTTGCCCACTGGTGCTGATTGGAAAAAACAGGAAGCCATTGCTCAACCTTACAAACATGTCAACTGAGATTTCAATATTGCCATTTAAAGGAGCTATAACTACAACTTTTTCAATGTATTTTGTGTTTTTGGGGCTCCCATATGTGTTTTCTCTCCCCACAAATAACCAATTTTGAACAATCAGGCTTTCATCATATAGGTGCTTTAATGGAAATTGCTCTCAGGAACAGCTCAAATGATTTTGCTCTCATCGTGATGTCATCAATGTCACACTACTTTCTATATTTCCTCCTTCTTCAGTCTTCAGTTTCAAATTTGCATTTCCACTTTGTTTACAATGTTCACCATTGTTTATTTTCCAAGCTGGCATGGAATGGAAACAAATCTGTTTTTTTTCTAGCATCAGTATTATAATGACTCAAATATTAAATATTCTGCATATCAGCACCCCCACCCCCTCAGGACATTGTGGTATTGCAGCTAAAACTGCTTTCAAAGTCCAGAAAGAAATGACAAGGCCTGGTTATATCAGAGTGGTGATTGAGGCTCAAACCATTAGAAATAACTTTGATGGACATAGACAATATGATATTAAATATTAAAAGCCATTTTAAAATGCATGTTATTTGCGCTTTAACACATTAACAGCTCCAGACGAGACCGTCTTCAAATGCAACAAACATTTTTTCTTTGGAAACTGTGACCACCATGGTTACAAAAATATAGTAGGAGTGTCATAATAATTATGAAAATTAATTGAAAAAGTATTATACAAGTTGGCCACATGGTGGCACGATAACAGCCCACTTTACGGTTTGCGCTATAACTATTGCCGGGTAAGCACCAGAACTACAAACATTGGAAAGGAGACTAATAATAATTCAGGAAATTAATTGAAAGGAAACTGCACAAGGTGGCCACACGGTGGCCGGATAACAGCTTACTTCAAGTGTTTGCTTTACAACTGTTGAACCAGGAGGTATAAAATCATAAATTCCTTTTCTCAAGTGTTCCCTGGGCGTTTCCCCAGATAAGCCACGCCCACATGCATATAGAATACTTTTGACGGTCTGGATTTTTCTTCAAAAAGACACTTTGTGCACTTTGGTGCGCCTCTACAAAAATGAGGTTATAAGATGGTTAAAAAAAATATATATATATATATATATACAAATATATAAAAAGGTGTGTGCTGTGAAATAATAATAATATCCACAATATTTCCCACCTGGCCAGTGGGGAACTAGATAAATAACAAAATATAATAAATATAATATAATAAATATAAAGTGAATAGAATAAATAACAATAACAAGGATTAGAAAAATATATATATATATATATTATTCAATATAATATATATATAATATATATTATTATTAATTGCCAACCACCTGGAGGTACTGATGGAGTCCACTAGGGGAACGGTGGTTCAGGGATGGACCCTTATGGCTCCATAATTGAACCTCAGGGTCCTGTGTGGAGTTTGGAGATATATCTATGAGGTTGTCAGTGTATATAGTGTGTCTGCTAGCACCTAAGTGTCAAGTGAGATACATATTATGTAAATAGATACTGTATATACTGCGGAGGTTCGAACTGTACATATTATGTTTCTTAGACACAGATGCCATTAGGCTAAGTTTTGATCTGTTTCTTAGACACAGATGCCATTAGGCTAAGTTTTGATCTGTTTCTTAGACACAGATGCCATTAGGCTAAGTTTTGATCTGTTTCTTAGACACAGATGCCATTAGGCTAAGTTTTGATCTGTTTCTTAGACACAGATGCCATTAGGCTAAGTTTTGATCTGTTTCTTAGACACAGATGCCATTAGGCTAAGTTTTGATCTGTTTCTTAGACACAGATGCCATTAGGCTAAGTTTTGATCTGTTTCTTAGACACAGATGCCATTAGGCTAAGTTTTGATCTGTTTCTTAGACACAGATGCCATTAGGCTAAGTTTTGATCTGTTTCTTAGACACAGATGCCATTAGGCTAAGTTTTGATCTGTTTCTTAGACACAGATGCCATTAGGCTAAGTTTTGATCTGTTTCTTAGACACAGATGCCAGAGGGCAAAGCCAGAGGGCTAAAATTTTTATCTGTTTCTTAGACACAGATGTGCCAGAGGGCAAAGTGCAGAGAGATGCCAGAGGGCAAAGCCAGAGGGCAAAGTGCACAGAGATGCCAGAGGGCAAAGCCAGAGGGCTAAAATTTTTATCTGTTTCTTAGACACAGATGTGCCAGAGGGCAAAGTGCAGAGAGATGCCAGAGGGCAAAGCCAGAGGGCAAAGTGCACAGAGATGCCAGAGGGCAAAGCCAGAGGGCTAAAATTTTTATCTGTTTCTTAGACACAGATGTGCCAGAGGGCAAAGTGCAGAGAGATGCCAGAGGGCAAAGCCAGAGGGCAAAGTGCACAGAGATGCCAGAGGGCAAAGCTGTCAATATATGAAGACAGAGGTGGTCATGACCAAAAGAGAAAAAGGATCCAGAAAAAGAAAAAAAATATATAAAAATAACTGTACATTTTTGATTATTTTTCTTCTGTAAGTGACTTGCACATATATTATTATGGGTGCTGGTGAATGGCGGTTATAATATTGGCCAAGCATGTGTGTGTGTGTGCACGCACGCGCATATGTGGAAGCACAAAAAATATTTTGTCATTAAGTAAAAATAATAATAATAATAATAATAAAAATACTCCGTGTGGCAGACAGGAGATAGTGACATGAGGAACACAAATTAGTCAGAGAGAGAGGAAGATGGAGTCAGATAACGGAGGTCCAGGGAAGTGGGTAATGTTGTGTAAACAAATGTTGTGTGAAATTATAGATATCAGCTACAATTGGAAAATACATAATAATAATAGTAATAATAATTAAAAAAAATAATGGCACAATGGCCCGATAACAGCCCACTGCTTTAAATTTTATTCCTGTAGATAATTAGGTGTTGACCAATGCCTGGGGGTAGCAATACTATCAAGCGGAAGGTTGAAGTTGCGTTGTAGTTTTGTGAACAAATCACAAAAGGTCAAGGATAAAGAGGGTGGTTTAATTCAGGTCAGGGGAAAACCCCAGGGGATTCAATACATTTAAACCGGACTAAAATAAAATAAAACACTGTAGCCTAAGAAGCGGGGTTTACATTAAAATTTATATTGTAAGTGTTTAATATTGGTAATACCTCCCTCCATAAGAGAGAGGTAAAGGGGGGTGTGACGTATGATTAGGTGAGAGTATTTAAAAGGGAACTACTACGCTTGGTCGCTGCGCGTGTGTGTGTGGATGAGGTTTGGCTGGGACTCATGTCATAGGTTGGTTGTTTTGTGAGAGTTGTTAACTGTGCACTGTTGGGGTTGGTATGTTATATAGTTTAAATGTTCTCATGTCATAGACTAGACAGATGATCATTGTATTGTGTCTGGGCAGTGGTGAGAAAGTGCTTGACTGAAGGCCTGTCGTTTGTTCAATAAGGGGATATTGTGGGTCAGTAAAAGTGGGCAGGGTCGTGGTGTTGGCTTTGAAGTGTAGGTCACTGTGGAAAATACAGGGACTGATTTTGGCCTTCCCTGTAAATTGTGTCCACAGGGAATATAAAATATTGTGTAGAAAACAAAATTGATAATATAGTTACACTGTGTCCCAAAAGATGACACTACTTATGTGACAGACACTTGCCCCCAGTAAAAAAGTGAAACTCCCCCTTGAATAGTGTACATCAGGACAAAATGGCAACTGGCCGTTATCATAATTTAGAAAAAAAACGGGTTAGTAATGTTTCCGAATGGAGGCGATTAGATAAGTGATAAAAAACTGTATGTCCATGTACAGCATATTTTAGCCCTACTCAATTAGATTAGATGCTGGTACCCTGGTTAGAATATGGGGGTTACACCACCCAGAAAAAAACTACTTTGTAGGCATTGCTCACATGCATGTTGTAAGCTTGTAGCGAGTCAAATTTTACCATAGGTGCAACTACGGAGAGGAAAAATAAATCAATCAAAATAAAATAAAATAAAGGGACACTCAAAGTATTAAAAGTAGTGGTACTCATTGTGCGGAAAGGGAGAAGCAATACATGTGTTGTAATAATAACCAAAGTAAACTATAAACTATAAACTATAAACTATAAAGGAAATACTCAAACTAAGTGAGAAAAGTGACAGTAAATACGTTAAGGTACTTTCCACAACTGAAAAAGGTATTGGAAGGGGGGGACAAAAAGTACTCAATTGTTTCAAAGTGTAATTATTACGAAGTGCCACGAGAAAAAAAGAATAAATAAAATATATATATAAAGTCCAGAAGTCAAAAGAAGTGAATAAAAGTACACAAGTAAGCGAATTAAATGCACTAGAGTAGAAGTGCCCTGCCCTGTTCGGTAATCAAATTACTCAAAGTAAAAAATAAGACTTGTGTAAAAAATAAGAATTGTGTAGAATGCCTAAATGAGATATTATTTAAAATTAGTGTTAAGTGAGTTGATCCACAAGCTCAGACGGCCGGGATAATGGATATTTGCAAAAATAAGTGAAGTGTTTCAAATTAAGTGGAACTAAGGGAAGTAAGGGGTTGAAACCATTGGCAATATTCAAACTACTATCTAAATATCCCAAGATTGTACTTAATTGAGCTAAGGAAATATACGCGTTTACTTTCCACAAGTGAAATATAATGGGCAACCAATGCACCAAATGGTGATTAGTTTCAAATGTAGACACATAAGGTCAGATTAATCATCCATTCTCCCCTATAGTGAATAAAATATAGGGAATTTTGATTTGATTTGAGTTAATATTTACTAATTTTATTTTGACTGACTGAAACATAGACCATGTTCCTCTAATAACAGTAGACAGATATGTTGACCAGCTATTCCCTCAGCCCTGACGGTAGGAAAATGATAGCTACAGGACATGGACTGATTGCTCGCTTACCCTGACGGGTAGGTAGGTGACATATGACTCAATTGACTTTTATTTTACTTTTAATAAAAAGGTTTTATCCATTCCATTCCATAATAAGATCTGGGCCCATTACATATATTACTTAAACGGAAGTATCCCATTTTAAGTGAAATTTAAAATTTAATTTCATCATTGATTCATAGTTCCCCTAAGTTGGAATATCCCTCCCTGTAAACAGTTCACCATTTGACCTTAAATTGAGTTAATATAGGAACATCGCCCTCTCCAGTTTATTATTTTAGTTTCTTTTCATCAGGAGGTTGATCGAACTAAGGCATTAATCTCCCCCGAATCCAATTGATTGATGTGGTATTAGACGCTATCTGCTAGTAAACCCCCATTCCACCATCAAGGTGAGAAGCTCAAATTATAGGAAAGACAGAGTGTGATTTGTAGTTGTACTAATGTAGCATAGAAATGTTGCAAGCCAGCAACATAAAAAAAAAAAAGAAAACATGGGACCAGGAAGGAAGCTGCATGAATGTTTTAGTCCAAAATCATCAACAACAAAAGGTGGGAGGATATTTGATTCCATATGCACGAGCCTATCGTATCTCCAGAGACAGTTGTACACTCAGTTCCACCAAAGAGACATTGTTGCCGAATGTTACTGCAGCGACCAGCCAGCACAAGACCACCACCGCTGCTCCAGAGTTGGGGGGGGCCACTTGCCGAGAGACATTGAATTGGCCGTGCTGCACGGGGTAAAAAGGGGCAGCCACACACAGCCGCCAGACTGCTATATGCCACCTGCTATGGAGAAAAGAACTGTTCCGGGTGCTGGGGAGTCACTCACAAAGACACTGACCACACTGCTCAAGGTCATGGGCCAGGGGTGCGATGCCCGCACCCCTCTGCCCAAGTTATAGGCCCAAAGCCATTTAAAATCAAATATTGGACCTGCCGCAATTGTGTGTGGAATTACACACTAGCATAACAAATTGTAAATGAGGCGATATTGCGTATGTATGGGCAACATTAGTACAGATACAATACTCACACCTTGAGTCATCCAACCCTCCAGCAAAGGGAAATGCCATATATAGAATATATATATTAAGTTAATTATTTTAATGAGGAAATCATATAGTAAAATAGTGGATTATGCAGAAAGCGGAAGTTTCTAAACAATACACCCCATTGGAGAGCTTATGTAATAGTGAGAAGACAACTAAATAAGTGGTAAAAAATAATAATAATAATAATAATAAAAAAAAAAAAAAAGGCTAATAATGTGTAATTAAAGTACCACAATCAAAAATATATGTATTTTCAAAAGTAATGTGTGCAAAAATATAGTGTAGAGTAATTGTTTGAACAGAGAATCATCCCCCTATCCCTCCCCTTTATTAGGCCTATACAGTATCTGGGAGATATACATGTACTTCATGAAAATACATTTAAGGAACTGAGTGGGGGTACGTTCAGCAAAATAAATAGTGACTAAGGGATATTAAATATATATATATATATATATATATATATATATATATATACATATAAATAAATACACGAGTTGTGTCAATGTAGTGTTTCACCAATCTGGGTTAAAGATTATAGTTCAGGGATTACACCATAAAAGTGCAGAAAACAATAAGCGAACATAGGTGAGGGGTACGCAGCTACAACATAAGCAAACAGAAAAGTGAGATAACATAGAATAACAAATGTAAGGGTCATCAGATGACTTCAACATAACTCCAAAGTGTCCAATACTTAAGGGATAGAATAAACTGGAAAATCAAATAAGAGTAAATATTAAGAAAAAATACTACATTGGTCTACATTTACTTTGAGTAATGATTTCATATAATACTCATTAACTGGAAACAATTGGAAAGGGCTATAGGCTCATAAGGTCATACACTTATAGTGTAGTTGTCTCGTTCAGGCTATTTCAGTGACAAGTTGACATAATTAATAAGTAACCACACCCAAGTGAAGTCATATAAATATTAAATGGAGGAGTACAATTTTTGCATAACACTAGAATAAGTGAATAAATTAGAAATAATTAAAGTATCTGGAGAGAATAAAGCCCTGTCGGGTTCGTTCCGTCAACTGTGCCAACCATTTGTTTTGATTACATAAGTTTAATAGTAGTTTCGGTCCAGGGCCACAAGTATTGTAATAACGTAGTACACTGTGTAGCACGTAGAAAAAAACATTTCGACCAGTTTTGAGCGGTGTCACGCTCCAATGATTGACCAGGGGTTTAGGCTTGTCTGTTCGAAGTATGGTCCATTGACAGCTGTAACTGATTGGGGCGGCATGGGGTCACAGGGCATGGGAACGAGGAACACTATGGTTAGGGGTGCAGCCAGCCAGCCAGGGAGGTTGCTTCATATATAGATATTGGAGCAGAGAAAAAACAGAATGCAAGAAAACAAAATGGAAAAAAATATAAATTATGCGTTCACTATTTTGGAGGGCCGGGACATAAGGCTGAACCTAAATTCTTATATAAAAAACAGTAAATGGCCATGTATGGACAATTTGGACAATGAGTGCGCCCCTCATTTCACATGGGTGTGATTTTTCTTTTTTTTTAATTTAACCTTCTGAAATAGATACAGTATAATTAGAAAGGACTAGCCCTGTAGAATTTAAATGTCTTGTGTTTTTGTTTAGGAGTCAGTTAGCGATTAGCACAGAGTACTTGTTGATATAAAGATTAATAATTTCCCAAGTAAGCAACAAGAGGAGGCACAAAATAACGATCTCAAATTAATGTCCCACAAGTGTCAACGGACACATTAAGCAGATGGCCCGGGGGGTCGCTAATTGGGGCACCCTGGTCTACAGTCTCTGGCTTGTTTTAGAGAACTCTTCTCTAGATTAATCAGTATAGTATAAAATGAGGTCAGTCACCACATGCGAAGAGGACAATTATAAGTGAATAAACGAAAATATTGAATAAATAAGTAGGTGCTTACGCACAATCTGTGAGGTTATGTTTCTGGGAGAAAGTTGACTTATAAGCAGACAGGAGGCAATTGGCCGGCTTCAAAAGGAATGGTATGCTTGTATTTTGTTAAGAGAAATGTGCTATAGTTCAATTGAGATTAAAATATGAGTGAATAAAATTTCCCCATTGACATGAATGAAAAAAAATGCCAAATTTCAAAAGTAAGTGCCCGTTCTAGTTGTATGGTGGTACGGTGGAGTGAGTCAAACATGGTTTTGTATGTACAGGCGCCCTGACTGGGAGATTAGTGAGTGGTCCGGTGATACTGTTCTGGGAGCAGTGGGGAATCGCGTTTGTTTTCAACATGAATTGGTAGGCCTCAGGTGGGGTTGTCGTGTAGTTAGATAAATTGAGTCATAAGTAGCCTGATTAAGAGTCAATGAGGTAGTTTCCTAGAGATATCAAGAGATATGTGTTATTATAGTTAAACTCTGGCGGATCAATGTTTTTTATTTTTATCGTTTATTGAGAATCACAGAGTGTGATTATGTCAAGTTATTATGTACGGGCATTGGGATAGCAGAGTTTAAGTGAAAAAACATGTAGGTTATTGCATATCAAAAATGCTCTTGTAGCAATGGAGCTGAACCATTTTGGGGAAAATTCTGTACTGTAATGTTGTGTCTGGCGTTTTGAATGTGTCAGGTTGTCAATGAAATAGGGAGTCTTGGCTGGCTGCGTCCAGTCAGTACCGATCTAATGCTTTGACAAGGGTTTTCACTACAGTACAGTCGGAAGTTTGCTTTAGAGAGCTCATTTCTCTATGGTTTAATTAGATTAGTTGTGGGCTACTTATAATATACGACACCTGTGAACTTTGGGCACAAAGCCGTAGAGGTTACGGGGGAGGCTGAGGCAGGAGAGCAGCACCATAGACTTTCATACTATTAACAACGGGGAGTGTTTGTGTGTGGTATGAATGCACGTCGAACCATTAACGACCAAGGATGCGCAACTGGGGCGTAACAGGGAATGCCATGTTAACACGGCAGCAGGTAGAGCGGCTATTTTCGGGGAAGAAAATGTTCCCTCGGGGATCCAAAATACAGAGAATTAATTAATGAGAATAATTGCCTGAATACAAATACAAACAGTTGTTGACTACAACAGATACATTTAAGGGTCTGCAGCAGACCAAGCGGGAAAATTAGGGGGAAGCCGATTGGTATGGGGTGGGTCATTATAAAAACAAGGGGAAACTAAAATAAAAGCACAAAACACGGGGTCAATATAAATAAGTGACAGTTACAAAAGGACCACCAATAAAAGGGTATATCAGTGAAAGACCAACTATAAAAATTAATATATAATATGTCACACAATAAAAGAATGAACAAAATCAAGGGCCATTCTGGCCTACACTGGGCACTAGGAGGGACAGAGAGCATGCAGGAAGCTCAATTGGTTTTAAAGGTTTGGGTTGAGTCAAATAACCAATTCCCCCCAACAGATGAATTACTTGCCAAAATGTATAATCAAAAGTAACTAACAAATTTGCCCACAGGAAGTGTCCACGGACTAGGAGGGAGGTCTGAAAGACTTAAATGTCAAAAATATGTTTTAATGTGTCATACAAAATGTCACATGAAGGAGGGAGAGAGCATAACCCTAATAAATTCCCTAATAATTCTCCACAGGAGCAGGGACTTTTGGATGTCAATGTCTGAGTGTGTGTGAAGTGTAAAACATAACAGTCCCACAGGGCAACAGCACGGACGACACTCACATACAAGGTCGGTATGCAACACCAGACCCAGACTGTCCAAATGTTACTTAAGGGGACTACAGACCAAATTAAGACCCCCCCATGGACCACAAAGTGTCAAGTTCATATCCAGGAGGGACACCTGGTTGGGTTCAACAAGTCATTGGGTAGGATGACCAATCTGTTCCAAGGGGGCATCCTTGGAAGAAGGCCAAGTATAATGTCAATTGGCCTGGCACAGGAAGGTTCTGTTTTATTGATACTAAATGCATTCATATGTGATTCTGTGTAATGTCAATCAAACCGAAGTCGATTTAAATATGTGATTCTGGGTGTATGTCAATCAAACCGAAGTCGACTTAAATAACTAACTTACTAACATATGCAAAAAACCCAATCACCGTAACTGTCTTGAATGATTATACTGCAAAAAGAATGTTGTGTGCTTCTGTTATCTCTGTTGTCCTTGTTGTGTGTCCCTCAACAAAAGGGTAAGTAGGAAAACAAACACAGTCACACCAGGGTTGTGCACCGAGTGTTGAAATTCAAATATTCAAATATTAGACACACCAGGAGTTAAAAATTCAAATATTCAAATATTAGACACACCAGGAGTTATAGAATATTATGTTTAGGGAAAAAGGAGATATACGGTCGAGGAAGGGGGAGGGGAACTTTTCTTTGAGTTTGTTTCCACACAGATGAATGGGAATCAGAGAGTATGCCATGCAGAGTTCATATACGCAAACACCAGGGGTGATTCCACAACAACTTCCACCTGGAAAGGCTTGCGGACCTGCGGGACGCTGCGGGACGAGAAGCGTTCCAGCATCAGAGCTTGACAGAGCTCTTCAACCTCGGAGCAGAGACATGCATCTCTCTGTTTCGAATGCGTGACGCGAGCCTAGTTTCTGGCTGGAAGGCTAGAGCATGCATCTCTCTGTTTCGAATGCGTGACGCGAGCCTAGTTTCTGGCTGGAAGACTAGAACAAACCCCCCCATGTCTTTCCCCTCACAGGCGGGAACACTATGGCCTATACGTCGCGTTGTGACTCGCGATGATCATAACAATTGCACCCAACAGGAGGGACGGGCAAATAAATAAAAAAAACAATTGCCCATCCCACTTTTGCGCGTGAACACTGCCCCCCAAGGGCAACCAGGAGAACAATTTTTGATAACATGTTTTCTTTTCAGATTTCCCATTGGGCAATGCAAAAATGCCCATATTTGTTCACAAATGTCATTCATTGTGCAGGAAATGGACCAGAGCTAAATGGCAGGGACAAAATGAATTCCCTAGTGAAGGTTTCGCCTAGAAATAAGTGGTTTTACTGTTTCACAGTTTTTTCCACAGGTTTCCCTATTCACCAGTGTCCACTGGCACGAGGCTTCAAAAATGATGACTGACAATACTACAAGAAGTTTGATATGTACAATGTGATTCATGACTGAGTTGATTTTCATAAGTGACGCAATGTACTTCTATTCGTATGATTGACCTGAGAATTAATTGTCAACCTTTTTTATTTTTCATCTTTTGGAACTCAATGTCTGCCCACCACTAACCCCCGACTACAGGTAGTGGTCTACAGTCCCCAGATTGGTGTGCCTCTCGAACGTACGTACGATAACATTAGGTTAATTGGCTACTTCAAATTCCGTGTGGTAATTGATTATGCGGCGCGCCCTTCGAATGATATAACCTTAGTGGGGTAGGCAATTATCCCTGACCTGATTGGTGTGGTCAATGACAGGTCTTGACCAAGGGAGGCTGTTGGGATATTTCGCACCTCTTAAATAAGCACCATTACTTTAAGAGTGTGCAGGGGCTGTGCTCATGCAGCAAGGTCACGGAGTGACAAGAAAGATTGTTAGTATATAGCTTTGGGAAAAAAGAGTGACACGTCAGAATTCTCCGGGAACGACACGCGTCGGAACTGTGCTTCGAGGGGCCCTTCGATCTGCGGACTGATACGATCGAATCTGATTCGTGATGTATACAGGTCGTATCTGCTTTCATATGTGTATTTGCTGTTCATATGTATATCACATGACCATTCAATTTGAGATAATTATGGGCAATCAATAAATGCCAGATCGTGTGAATCCATGATTTTGAGTGTACAGCCTGTTCATTGGACTATTAGATAACCCTCTCACAGGATGGCGCAACAGTGTACAGAATACAGATATTGTTTTCCTCACTCCAGTCAAAGTAGAAGTCAGCTGGGTCTGTGCTTTCAAAGGCAATGAACTATACTGGAGTGCCTCCCAGTTTGATGTCTTCATGGCAACTGAGATAGTCTATAGCACAATGGGAAGACATATTTAGATAGCCACAACTTTAATAGTATGAGCAATATAAACAAAACAATGTATATTATTGTTTACACATTTTGACAGTAAAGACATGATGTAAAAGCTCAAAACTAAAAGCTGTAACTTTTCAGATCAAGCTTGTAGATCAGTTATTTCACCAAATGTATGTGTATAACAGATACTACGTTCTATAGTGGGTAAAAGGTCAAAGATAGATGTAAAGCAGGAACTATAAAAAAGGAAGGTTTGGGGTTTGAGTTAGAGATAATGAATGAAAGTATTAGATTGGATGGATGGATGAATGGGTTTACAGAAAAGTTAAATAAGGAGGGGGGATTCTCTCTGAGAGCAGGATGATAAGACATTGTCAGAAAGGCAATGTAAAGAAGAGGTGAAATATTATTTAATAATAAAACGTCAAACTTGTGCACAAAAGACTGCTGGTCACCAACGGGGCTTTCAGGCATCAAACTCGTTTCGTTTATCACAGGATATGCTTCAATAAAGAAAAATAGTTCGTTATTAACCTGAATCAAACAACAAATAATACATAGGCTATGCAATATTTAAAAATATAGTACATCTGCTAGATATGAATTATAAATAGTAGGCTACTCACATCGCTAATGCATGTTGGCACTTTGAATAGATTTCGCCGAGCAGGGCTTGGGCTACTAGGCTTTTCCTCGCAAGTTTTATTTTTCTCTCTTCGTTCTGGTGTGGACTTTGCGCATCGTTTCACCCTTGAAGCTTGATTATGGAGAGACAACTCTTTAACTCTTTAACATTTGTTGACAGAAACATTTGTTGACAGAAACTGCCCTGCTGGCAGTCACAGAAGCACTACATGCTGCCCAAGCTGCTTCCCACTCTGCAGTACTGATCCTCCTAGACCTATCGGCAGCATTTGACACAGTGAACCACCAGCTGCTCCTAGACACCCTAGCGGATCTAGGCATCGGTGGAACGGCACTAAAGTGGTTCTCTTCCTACCTCACCGACCGGACCTACCAGGTTTCCTGGAAAGGTCTGTTATCATCCCCCCGAACCCTCCAAACTGGGGTCCCACAGGGATCGGTACTTGGTCCCCTCCTTTTCTCACTGTACACTAAATCCCTTGGCACTATCATCTCTGCTCACAATATATCCTATCACTGCTACGCCGATGACACACAACTGTTTCTATCCTTCCCCCCCTCTGCCACTCAGGTGGAAGAGCGCATCACTGCATGCCTGGCTGACATCTCACAGTGGATGTCCTCCAACCACCTCAAACTGAACCCAGACAAGACTGAGCTTCTCTTCTTCCCAGCTAAGTCCTGCCCTATGCGGGAGCTAACTATCTCCATAGACAACGCCCTGGTAACGTCTGTCCCAACAGCCAGGAATCTTGGTGTTGTCCTGGACAGTCAGCTCTCGTTCAAAACTCACATCACAGCTGTCACTCGATCCTGTAGGTTCACACTCTATAACATACGACAAATTAGACCGTTCCTCACCCAGGAATCAGCCCAGCTCCTAATCCAGACAACAGTCTTGTCAAAACTTGACTATTGTAACTCCCTCCTTACTGGCCTACCAGCATGTGCACTTAAGCCTCTCCAGCTGATCCAAAATGCTGCAGCTCGCTTGGTCTTCAACCAGCCAAAATTCTCACATGTCTCCCCCCTGCTCCGCTCCCTCCACTGGCTCCCGGTCGCTGCCCGCACAGAATACAAAACTCTGATGCTGGCATTCAAAGCAACCAAAGGTATGGCTCCCCCATATCTTGCAAGTATGATCGAACCCTACAAACCCTCCCGCTCACTCAGATCAGCCAACGCAGGGAAGCTGGAAGTACCCTCACTAAAAACGCCGGGACAACGCTCCACACGTCCCAAGCTCTTCTCCCTTCTGGCTCCAAAACTGTGGAATGCACTTCCCATTGCAGTCAGAACTGCAGCATCACTCCCAATCTTCCGCCGTAGTCTGAAAACCCACCTTTTCAGACTCCATCATGGCCCATAGCACTTACCCCACCCCCTTAGATAGCAATTCTGTAGACTTAGATAGCATTTGATACAGACTTATAGCATGTTATGTAGACAGCATAAGTGCATTGTATGTAGTCATAGCACGTCATAGTACATATGTGTAGCATAGTAGTATAGATGTATAGCTTATTATGTATAGTTTCATTATAGATATTCCACTGTTACTTTCTTAGCTTACGCATGTTTCATGATAAATGTCTTTTTGTGATGTATTCCCATGCTTTTTTGTTCTTGCTTAATGTAAGTCGCTCTGGATTAAGAGCGTCTGCTAAATGCCTAAATTGTAAATTGTAATCGTCGATATGCATTTAATTTAGTACGACATTGGCCGCAAACTGCCTTTACATCATCCGCGCCAGTCACTTCAGTTGCCGTGAGCTCCTCCAAAACAACTGCATAATCTTGTTTGACGTCCTTGATTATTAAATGGTCTCTGTTCTTCGAACTGTCAAAGTTATTTCCACAGAGTCGGCACACGTTGGGTTTTTTCTTAGACGGTGTGGTGGGTTCTTCAGCCATTCTCCTCATTTTCCTGAATTTCCTCGCTTAGCCTCGTTTTAAGTTCCACTGGTAATGATTTCCCCACGGTGTTATTTTGAGCGGTGCACACCGCTCAGAGCCCTGACGTCACATAATTTGGAGTGACGCCTACGCGGAAGGGTTGACTCCCACTTTTAGACTGGTTCAGCCCACGGCTTATTCCAGGCTTTCATCTTTCGCGCAGACGAAATGAAAGCCTGGGTATCGAGGCTACTTGGGACAGGTTCTGGAAGAAATTCCCCACATTGACTGAATTGAAGCTGGTCGCTCTGGAAAGGCTGGTGGCCTGAGGACGGCGCAGTGACAATACAGGGTTTCGCTCCAGGAAGCTCGTTAGCCAGCCCCTCCCAGCCATCTGTCTGGCAGCCCAGGGTTCTGGATATTGGCAGCCATGCTCCCTGGCCAGCTGAAAAGCAAGCCTACGGACCTGATGACATAAACTATGAATTATTAAAAGTAGTTTCATTATTAAAAGTAGTTTCATTGTCCATGTCAGTAATACATGTTATGCATCTTGATTTATATTTATATTTAAATTATTTTTACTTTGTCTAACATTTTTGTAAACAGCTGAACAGATTTTTTTTTTAAATATGTAGTTCTACAATGCATTCATATAAGTTGTCAAAACTGAAATAAAAACCATTTTTACAGCTATAGCAGTCAGCCATATTAATTTCAAGGAGCACCAGTTTATGCATTAGGTCCTCATATAATTTCTGTCTCTGGGAATTATAGAGTTACATAAGGGTCCATTTGATTCCTAATATCCATCATTTAGCTGAGGACCCCCCCCCCCCCAGGAACTCCCTCTGGGGGCCCCTGGGGGTCCCCCGACCCTACTTTAATAACCAATGGTTTCTAGCCCATGTAGGCTAATTTATAAGTGCTGGTTGTGATGCATTGTAGACTCAGTGGAACAGCACATAGCTTGGTGTTGTGCTGTTTCACTGAGCTTAGGCTATAGGTCTAATGCATCATAACCAGCACTTATATGCCTGTGAGGACAGCTTCCTGGGCTGCACTCAAGACCCTATTATGGGGATTGTATCCAGGTAGTGGGGTGTTAGGGTCCAGGGCCTCAGTGTCGTCTCTGACACCCCATGGACCTTAGCTGCCCCACGGACAGATTGGCCGTCTAAGACGGCCTGGTAGGCTAGGGGGAAGGCATCTGGTGGGTAGAGACCTCTTGAGGTCTTCCTCACTCTAATTCTGGGCATCTGCATGGAAGAAATGGCAACACATGGCCTGTCTGGATCTATATTTGAAGTATAGGCTATATAGGCCTATATCAGTGGTTCCCAAATGTTTCCCTGTCAAGAACCCCCAAATTGACACAAATGAGCAAACCCCCATTTGAAAACATATGCCAGGGACCCCCATAACCCCAAGGACCCCCAGCCTGACATGCACCAGTCCACAGACGCCCACCTAGTGGTATTTCTATCTTTGAGACCCCAATTTATATTTTAAAATCAATTTAATTCTGAGAGTCCATTTGTAACACTCTGAGTTACAGATCCATAAGGGTTCATTTGGTTCCCAACCATTATTTAGCTGGGGACCCCGTGGAACTCCCTCAAGGACCCCTGGGGGTCCCCGGACCCCACTTTGGGAACCACTGGCCTATATACATATATGATATATAAATATATATATAGGCTACATGTAGATAGATCTTTATTGTCATTGTAACAAGTAGCCTACAACGAAATTGTGCCTATATCCTACATAGGCCAGTGGTGGGGGTCCGTAGACTAAATGGGGGTCCGCAGACCAACGCATGTTAAACTGGGGGTCCCCGAAACGAAACGGGCCGAGACTCACTGCTAGAGCCGCTAAAAAGAAATCCTTTCTGGCATTATGAAATCACTGCTAAAGTTTGGGAACCACTAACATAGGCAGTGCTATGGGCTGCCAATGCTATGCTATGCGTAAAGGCGCATGGATGCGCCGCCCGTCCCTCGGGCGTCTGTTGATATGTTTTGCTAGCTAGCTCAAAGGCTAATGCATATTTCTTCGCCTGGGGTTAGTATACAGATTAGCCTAACAGATGAAATCCATTAACAATCGTCAGCTAATAAATACATCCGTACAAACATTAAACACTCAAATAGGCGATTTTGTACTTACAGCGTGCAAAAACACAAAAGTGTCTGTATCTCGGTCAATCTTCCAAGGAAATGGAAAAAAAAATTCTCTGCAAGGCTTTCGCGTGCTGTGGAATGGAATGACGTCGCCGGAAATACGCGACGAAAAGTGTTGCATGGTATCCAGCCCGAGGTGAAACCGTCCTACCGCACCAACGGACCCGGCTCTCCCCTACTGTCCTTTATACTATCCCACACAGGTGATATGAGTAAAAATTATGGATATGTAACTATTCGCAGGAGCTGTGCGTAAAAGTGATTCCCATCATCATCATCATTTATTTAACTCACGACCATGATCACATGGTTTGGAGCACAGATTCATAAAAGTATACAATCGGAAGTATACAATACATTACAGATTACACGATATACATAGACATATCGGAAGGCTTTCCCTATTTGTACAGTGGAAGAACATTTTTCAGAAAAGCACCCAATTTATAGATTACTTTTTGTTTTTCAGATTTTAGTAATGCAATTAATTTAAACATAGAAGGATGGGTAAAAAATACAGTGACAATTCATAATGTCAGTATTCTTGCATTCCAACAGAACATGATACTCATCTCCAATTCTGGCATCATTACATAGGTTACAAATCCTCTGACTTCTTTCCAATCCTTTATATCTACCGATGACCTTTGGGATTCTTGTGTTGTTTAGCCTAAGGTTGCAAATAGCCTGTCTATACTTACGGTTTTCAAGGTATCTAGTTTGAACTCTTGTTTGTATTCAACATAGATGTCACATGATGTCATACTATTGAGTTCACTTTGCCACTTTTGCAGGAACTGGTCTTTCAACCTTTGTTCGACAGTTCGCTTCAACCAGTCAATGTTATTACATTTCTGGGCCAACCAAATGTAAGACATACCACAGTCATCCAGTATTTTCTTCACCCGTGCAACCCAAGGTGACACATGGACACCTGTGTTGAACAGGTTAAGCAGACAGTCGTACATTATTCGACTCAGTTTACTCTCTTTTCCTTCGATCAACCGAGCCCAGTACCCGATAAGTCTCTTTTTAACAGTGATACAAATTGGGTACCTCCCCAGCTCACCATACATCATATTGCTACAGGTAGTTGTTTTAACTTTTAGGATATACTTGAGAAATTTAAGATGTAATTTTTCTATTTTGTGTAGTTTTTCGAACCCCCAGATTTCACATGTGTACAGCATGACTGGTGAGACCAATTTGTCGAAAAGATCCAATGCAACATTTACTGGTAAATCAAATGATCTACATTTACCAAGGAGGGAGTACATGGCACGTGAGGCCTGCTTGTGTAGTTCTTCGATAGCAATCTTAAATGATCCATTATAGTTCATAATAACTACAAGGTATTTGAAACTATGGACAAGCTCTAGGTTGACTCCATTACAGACAAACTTTAATTTGCTGATATCAGCTTTTCTACATCCAAAGACTGTGACCTTTGTTTTTTCACTATTGATTTTCAATTTCCACTTTTCACAAAAACCACACATCAGGTCTATTGCCTTCTGCAATCCCTCCTTTGTATTTGACATGACAATTGTGTCGTCTGCGTATAATAATACCAAAAGCTGGAAATAGCTATCGATAAGTGGGTCGTCATAATTAATAGACTGGCAGCCATTGTGAATAAGATAATCCTCCAGGTCATTGATAAACAATGAAAACAGTAATGGTGACAGATTTCTCCCCTGTTTTATGCCAGCTAAACTTACAAAGAAATCTGATTTCATGCCATTAACAAAAACACACGATTTAACGTTTTTATACATATTGTGGAGTCTGTCAGGTCTCACCTCAGGGGGAGGGGCGAGTTACCATGACAACCAGGCACGCCCATGGCCGGGTCATAGACTCAGTGTATTATCCCAGAGCAATTCTAAATCAGCTGCGCCTCATTCCGGCCGCCGCCCTGGTTAGCAATTAAGGACAGCCGCAGCCTGTCAGCCGCGCCCTTTATAAACAGCCTGCGCACCTAGCAGTATCAGATCCCTGCTACACACAGACGCTCACGCAGCATATGCCGTCCACTCGGCGTTGGATGGTAAGTCCACACTCCTCTCACTTATGGACTCTCACGTATGGACTATGTTTATTGTTTGATTGTTTGTATCACCACTCAATTGCTCTCTTATATTCTCACATCACCAGGCTTGTAGGAGTGGGGCTGGAAGCACACGCAGGAGCGTGTGCCCCCCATAGACAAATATACACGGAGAGCCGCATACATGCTGGAGACCCACCTGGCTCGTATCGGGGACGAGTGCGGAGACGGGACCCTCGTATGGAAACGGCAGCTCAACAGCTCCATAAGGTCGCAGTAAGACAAACCGTTCACTATCTATCACCCGTGTTATTAAGAAGAGGCACTCATAGTGGCAAATGAGCAGCTAAGGATAATAACGAAGATTGTGAATGAAGGAAGTCACCCTGTCGATGCTAAATGAAGACTGTGAATGAAGAGTGTCACCGTGGTGTTGTACACTGAAGATTGTTGAATGAAGATAACCCCGTAGAGACTAATGGAAGCTAGCAGGCTCTAGATAAAGTGTCACGTCCACCCTGTGAAAGAAGACAGGCCCGTGTTATGTTTATTTCACCCTTTGAAGAGACTTTAAGTTGGCTTGCGCCGCCAGGCCCGGTGAAAGAAGACCGTTAGAAACTAGAGCGCTTACTTTGTGTTAACCCCCTGACTGCCGTTGTCGTACCGACACGGCCACCCAGTAGATAGAGAGAAATAAGAATATAAATGCTTGTGTATCTTCCTGTTGGCCGAGCCTAAGGGGCCCTCCGTACCATCCCCGCCCGGTACCATACCAAGTACTTTTACTCTAATTACTCACCACCCCGTATCCGAGTACTTCTACTCTAAAGTACTCTTCTGTGCCTTGTGGATAGAGAAAGATACGCACCCCCTTACCTACCTCCGGGGGAGCCTCCTGGCCTCCTCTGGAACCTGGAAAAGAAGAAGAGAAAGAGTTATACAAAGGTCCAGTTGGTAGACTGCCTAGACCGGGTGTCTCAGGCCCCAACTTTGTACTTACCTTGTGCTCTGACCGTATGCTAACATCCCCTCTCATCCTCTGCAGTGACGACTCCCGCCTCGGAGCCGGAACCTCATGCAAAGAATATTACTGTCTGAGTTCTGTTTGTGAAAACTGACTTTGTTTGAACCTGTTGGAGAAATAAAGCAAGGGGCGCCATCGTGTGTCTAACCCCTGAAACTGCACTCTGAGTTGTATTTCCCACCCGACCTCCCACATATGGTGGAGAATGTGGGTAATCATCTGATCTCAACCACCGCCTAAACATGGCCAGCCCCGAATTGGCCGCCCTTCTCCGAAGTCAGACTGAACTACAGAACGCTGTGCGTGAAGTTGTCCGCAGGCTAGACCGACACGGTGATGTCCCTAGGACCCCCAACGCCGTCCTCTCCAAGCAGACCCCCGAGGATGACATCGAGGCGTACCTCGAACTCTTCGAACGCACCGCCGACCGCGAGCAGTGGCCCGCCGCCGACTGGGCCGGCATACTGGCGCCCTACCTCTCGGGAGAGGCTCAACGCGCATGTCGGGACCTTCCCGCCAGAGACGCTCGAGACTACGAGACGCTGAAGGCCGCCATCTTGTCCACCCTCGGCTACAGCCTGCCCGCCCGGGCCCAGCGGTACCACATGTGGGCCTATCAGCAGGCCCAGCCCCCTCGCGCTCAGGTCGCCGACCTCTACCGCCTGACGCAGAGCTGGCTGACCACGGGCGGAGAGACCCCGTGGATTGAGAGATTAGTCATAGACCGGTGTGTCCGTGCCCTGCCATCCGACGCCAAGAAATATGTTGCCCGAGTCAGCCCCACATCCGTGGACGCCCTGATCGCCCTCCTGGAGAACCACTACGTCTGCTCGGATATGCTCCGCCAGACCAAGAGCGACGCCGTCCCCAAGACAGACGACCGCCGAGACCGACGCCGACCAGCCCCGCCGACCCCGCCGGCCCCGGTCCGGCCCCGTGCCTCCGGCCCCCCCGACCGCAGCCCGCGGATCCGCAGGTGCTACGTCTGTAATCGGGAGGACCACCTGTCCTGGGCCTGCCCAGAGCGGCCCCCCGGCCCCGATGTCTCCATGCCCTCCGCGGACAGCATGAGAGGGCCCCGCCCCTGCCTCCACACCGGAAGTGAGAGCCGACGACAGACCACCCTCCCCGCCCGGGTTGATGGGACCGACACCCATGCCTTGCTGGACTCAGGCAGCGTGGTGACGCTGGTCCGGGGTGACCTCGCCTCCGCCACCAATGGACCCACCATCCCGGTCACGTGTGTCCACGGAGATGTCCGGCGGTACCCCGTCGCCCACGTGACCGTACAGACCCCCCGTGGCTCCGCGTTGGTCGCCGCCGGAGTGGTCCCCGAACTCCCCGTCCCCCTCTTGATCGGAACGGACTGTCCGCTGTTCGAGAAATACTGGAACCCGGGACGACGAGGGCCCCCCAGGACGCGGCGCCGCCGACGCCGCCGAAGTAGCGTACCCCTCGTCGCCTGCCCCGCCCTCCGCGAAGACGGGACCTCGTCCACCAGCAGCGGCCGAGGAAGTCCCCAGCCAGAACCCGGGCCGGAAGAAGCGGAGGCCTCCGACGCAGACGACACGCCGGCCCTCGGTGAAGACCCCTTCCTAGAGTTCCCCAGAATAGACGCGCCGCCCCCCCGGCGGCAAGGATCGTTCGCCACCGCTCAGTGGGCCGACCCCAACCTGGCTGGCGCCAGGCGGAACGTCGTGGCCGTCGACGGGAAGCTGAACCCGGGGGTGAGTGAGAAACCTTTCCCACACTTCTTCGTCCAACACGACTTGCTGTACCGCGCTTGCAAGGACCCCGCTGGGGAGGTCGTCGAACAATTACTCGTCCCCAAACCGTATGTGTCCCGAGTAATGTATCTCGCCCACTCCCACCAGTTAGGGGCCCACCTGGCCGTACAAAAGACTTACGACCGGGTCGCCGCCCGCTTCTATTGGCCAGGCGTTAAGAAGGCCATTGAGGAGTTTTGCCGCTCCTGTGCCGAGTGTCAGCTAACCGCCCCCCGCGGCGTGCCCCATAGCCCCCTAATTCCAATGCCAATTATCGATGTACCGTTCTCCCGTATCGCCATGGATATTGTCGGACCCCTCCCTAAGTCCGCCCGGGGCCACCGGTACATCCTAGTCATCATGGATTATGCGACGCGCTATCCGGAGGCCATCCCCCTCCGCACCGCCAACGCCCGGGCCATCGCCCACGAGCTGCTGATGCTATTCAGCCACGTCGGCATAGCGGACGAAATCCTGACCGACCAGGGCACGTGCTTCATGTCCAGAGTCCTAGCATCCCTGTATAAATGGCTGAAGGTCAAGCGTATACGGACCTCCGCCTACCACCCTGAGACGGATGGTTTGGTCGAACGGTTCAACCAAACGCTAAAGAAAATGTTAAAACGCGTCACGGAAGAGGACGCCAAAGACTGGGACCGCCTCATCCCGTTTGTACTCTTCGCCATTCGCGAAGTACCCCAAGCGTCAACCGGGTTTTCGCCCTTTGAGCTCCTGTACGGGAGGAAACCGCGTGGCCTCCTCGACCTGGCTAAAGAAGCCTGGGAGAGCCAGCCGTCCCCCCCCCGCAGCGTCATCGAACACGTCGACGCGCTCCAGGAGCGCGGCAAACGCATCTGGCCCATCGTAAGAGAGCACATGGCCGCAGCCCAGACGGCCCAGGCGCGCACCTACAATAAGGGTGCCAAGATCCGAGAGTTCGCCCCCGGCGATAAAGTGCTGGTGTTGGTCCCCACCAGCGAATGTAAGTTCCTGGCCCGATGGAAGGGCCCATATGAAGTCGTAGAGAGGAAAGGAGACGTGAACTACCGGGTGAGTCAGCCAGGTAGAAGACGCGGACACCAGATCTACCACGTGAACATACTGAAACGGTGGCATACGCCGGAGGAAGTGCCCCTACCCGCTTTAGTAACCTTTGTCTCCCCGCAGGCCCCGGCCGTGGCCCTTGGTGAGGATCTGACGCCCCAGCAGACACAGGACTTGCGGGAGCTACTCGATCGGAACCGCGACGTATTCTCAGAGTTACCGGGCCACACCTCCGTGCTAAAGCATGACATCGACACCCCTAACGGCCAGGTAGTGAGACTACGGCCGTACCGGATCCCGGAGGCACGAAGGAAGGCAATCAGAGAAGAGGTCCAGAAGATGCTCGAGCTGGGGGTCATCGAGGAGTCCCACAGTGCCTGGTCGAGCCCGATCGTGATTGTCCCCAAACCCGACGGCACACTCCGCTTCTGCAATGATTTCCGGAAGTTAAATGAGATCTCCGTGTTCGACGCGTATCCCATGGCCCGCGTCGATGAGCTGATTGACCGGCTGGGGCCCGCCCGGTTCATCAGTACCCTCGACCTGACTAAAGGGTACTGGCAGGTTCCCCTCACGGAGAGAGCCAAGCAGAAGACGGCCTTCATCACTCCCGATGGACTCTTCCAGTACCGAGTGATGCCCTTCGGAGTACACGGGGCCCCCGCCACGTTCCAACGGCTGATGGACCGGATACTGCGACCCCACCAGGCCTTCGCGGCGGCCTACCTGGACGATGTAATCATCCACAGCGCCACCTGGGGACAGCACCTGGAGCGGGTCGACACAGTCCTAGCCACCCTACGGGCGGCCGGCCTGACCGCCAACGCAAAGAAGTGCCGCATTGGTTGGACCGAGACGGACTACCTCGGCTACACCATCGGCCGAGGGTGCATCCGACCACAGACGAGGAAGGTGGAGAAGATCCAGACCTGGCCACGCCCGGTGACCAAGAAGCAGGTCAAGTCCTTCCTCGGCCTGATCGCCTATTACCAGAAGTTCGTCCAGAACTTCGCCACGATCGCGGCCCCCCTCCACGACTTGACCAAGAAGAACCTTCCCCACCACGTCCAGTGGACGGACGAGGCGGACGAAGCCTTCCGCACGTTGAAGACCGCCCTGTGCAGCGAGCCGGTGCTCGTGGCGCCGGACTTCACAAGGCCCTTCATCCTCGCCACGGATGCGTCCAACACCGGGGTCGGCGCTGTCCTGTCCCAGCCGCTAGACGGAGATGAGCATCCCGTACTGTACATCAGCAGGAAGCTGCTGAAGCACGAGCGTAACTACTCCACTGTCGAGAAGGAGTGCCTGGCCGTGAAATGGGCCATCCATCACCTCCGGTACTACTTATGGGGCAGACAGTTCACCCTCGTGACCGACCACGCGCCACTCAAGTGGATGGCGGCGAACAAAGACCGCAACGACCGTGTCACCCGCTGGTTCGTCGAGCTCCAGAGCTACAAGTTCGAGATAGAGCACCGGCCCGGGACCAAGATGAAACACGCGGACGCGCTCTCAAGACTGTACGAAGACGAGGGAAGTAGTCAAGCTCCTTGCGGTAGCAAGAAACTTAGGGGGGGAGTGTGTGGAGTCTGTCAGGTCTCACCTCAGGGGGAGGGGCGAGTTACCATGACAACCAGGCACGCCCATGGCCGGGTCATAGACTCAGTGTATTATCCCAGAGCAATTCTAAATCAGCTGCGCCTCATTCCGGCCGCCGCCCTGGTTAGCAATTAAGGACAGCCGCAGCCTGTCAGCCGCGCCCTTTATAAACAGCCTGCGCACCTAGCAGTATCAGATCCCTGCTACACACAGACGCTCACGCAGCATATGCCGTCCACTCGGCGTTGGATGGTAAGTCCACACTCCTCTCACTTATGGACTCTCACGTATGGACTATGTTTATTGTTTGATTGTTTGTATCACCACTCAATTGCTCTCTTATATTCTCACATCACCAGGCTTGTAGGAGTGGGGCTGGAAGCACACGCAGGAGCGTGTGCCCCCCATAGACAAATATACACGGAGAGCCGCATACATGCTGGAGACCCACCTGGCTCGTATCGGGGACGAGTGCGGAGACGGGACCCTCGTATGGAAACGGCAGCTCAACAGCTCCATAAGGTCGCAGTAAGACAAACCGTTCACTATCTATCACCCGTGTTATTAAGAAGAGGCACTCATAGTGGCAAATGAGCAGCTAAGGATAATAACGAAGATTGTGAATGAAGGAAGTCACCCTGTCGATGCTAAATGAAGACTGTGAATGAAGAGTGTCACCGTGGTGTTGTACACTGAAGATTGTTGAATGAAGATAACCCCGTAGAGACTAATGGAAGCTAGCAGGCTCTAGATAAAGTGTCACGTCCACCCTGTGAAAGAAGACAGGCCCGTGTTATGTTTATTTCACCCTTTGAAGAGACTTTAAGTTGGCTTGCGCCGCCAGGCCCGGTGAAAGAAGACCGTTAGAAACTAGAGCGCTTACTTTGTGTTAACCCCCTGACTGCCGTTGTCGTACCGACACGGCCACCCAGTAGATAGAGAGAAATAAGAATATAAATGCTTGTGTATCTTCCTGTTGGCCGAGCCTAAGGGGCCCTCCGTACCATCCCCGCCCGGTACCATACCAAGTACTTTTACTCTAATTACTCACCACCCCGTATCCGAGTACTTCTACTCTAAAGTACTCTTCTGTGCCTTGTGGATAGAGAAAGATACGCACCCCCTTACCTACCTCCGGGGGAGCCTCCTGGCCTCCTCTGGAACCTGGAAAAGAAGAAGAGAAAGAGTTATACAAAGGTCCAGTTGGTAGACTGCCTAGACCGGGTGTCTCAGGCCCCAACTTTGTACTTACCTTGTGCTCTGACCGTATGCTAACATCCCCTCTCATCCTCTGCAGTGACGACTCCCGCCTCGGAGCCGGAACCTCATGCAAAGAATATTACTGTCTGAGTTCTGTTTGTGAAAACTGACTTTGTTTGAACCTGTTGGAGAAATAAAGCAAGGGGCGCCATCGTGTGTCTAACCCCTGAAACTGCACTCTGAGTTGTATTTCCCACCCGACCTCCCACAATATTCATTACTATATCCATAAATGTACCTTTGATGCTTACTTTAGATAGTTTATACCAAAGGGCATCCCTCCAGACTGTATCAAATGCCTTGCTGTAGTCTATAAAGGAACAGAATAATATCTTCTTTTTAAAGCAAAACAATTCAACAATGTGCTTTAGGAGGAAAATATAGTCACTGGTGGAGTAATTCTTTCTAAAGCCTGCCTGGGTTTCCCTCAAGATAGAATTGTCTTCACAGAAGTTTAGCAGCCTTGTATTCAGTACGTTTGTGAACAATTTACCCATGCAACTCAGAAGCGTGATCCCTCTATAATTATCAGTCGGCAGTATTGCCTTTCTTGAAAATTGGTATGATCATGCCAAGTGTCCAATCTTCGGGGAAGATAGCAGAGTCAAGGATCTTGTTAAACAGGGCTGTATATAGTGGCATAAAAATGCTTGCTGTACATTTGATATACTCATTTAGGATTTGATCAATACCTGCTGCCTTGCCAGATTTTAATTTTGAGATAACCTCGTTGATTTCCTGATCTGTGAATCTAGCATTTAGAGCACTGTCGTCATGGTTGAGTGTTTCCGAATCAACCTCTGGCATCTGGTTCATTTGCACATCCCAGTCAGAAAGACTCTTGAAGTGTTCATAGAGCTCTTCTGGTGGAATTGGGCATTGCTCCTTGTTTCTGCCGGGGCCACTAAGCATCTTCCAGAAAAGCTTTGGGTTTTTAGACTTTGCACTCAGCAGCTCCTTATTAAACGAGTTTCTATATTCTTTCTGGGCTTTAAACAGCTCTTTCTTGTATTCTTTACTATTTAACCTTACATTTCTGGTAGTTACTTCATTTTTATGTAATTTCCCTCGGGTTCTGTGCTAAAAGTGATTGGCCTCTACTAATTCATACAGGTGATGTGTGTAAAACTGATTGCCCAAAATGTAGTATGGTTAAGTTTTGCTAGATGCAGGCTTGACAGTAGTGCGGATATCAGATATCAATTGTGGACATATATCTTGGGCCGAATTTTCTAAACACCATTTGGGGATTTAGCAATGCTCAAGGGTTGTTCCCCCGCCAAAGTTGCTCTCCTCGAGTCTTCGGACACCAGCCCTATCCATAAAACAATAATAACATTATTATTTGTGTAAACACAAACATTGCGTAACACAGACATTGGTAAGGTGAATATTGTGAAATTGTGATTGGCCGGCATGAGATGATGTATGATATACCGTAAGAGCGCCCCTCACTTCACATGGGTGTGATTTTATTTTAAATTCAAATCCAAATTCCACCCACTTCTAGTGGTCAGAGGCCAAATGAAGGTTGTTCACATACTTGTTTGGGGGTTAGCAACCCTTTTCTGAGACCTTTACTCTTGTAAATGTCCCATAGGGAAATAGACAAATAGGTTTTAACGTCAAACTAAGACCATTATCTGTTGAACCAAACATCAGAGAAATATGGCACTTGCAGCTTTAGAAGCACCATAACTTTCTTTTCATATAAGCTAATATGACCTTTGGTCACTTTCTGACCATGTGCTTATTGTCCATACGAAAGTCCATACAAAATCACACTGGCATTGGATGCGTCTTTGAAAGGCCTTTCTTAGTGTATGTGGTTCAGTGCTGATACAGTAGTTACTCCAAGCCGGAGAAACAAATAAAAATCACACCTGTGTGAACCAAGTGGTGCCCCTCTCTAAAAGCTGAATAACTCCTAATGTACGGAGCTCTCCATGGTTTGGTCCATTAGCGCGATTTTCGGAGGTTTTTGCTGATAATCCGGTGGTCTAGATGGAAACATTGGTGCTTTCTAGAGCAAGGATGGCTATATTTTAGCTCGCTAGCATTGACGCTATTTATCTAGCAACAACCTCCACACACGGGTGCTGGTGCGTGCGCACACCAGTGGTGCACGCGCACATGCACGGCACTACACACACGCGGGTACGTGCGCACATACTTCTGTCGTTCCAATTTCACGCATGCGCACACCACTCGTGCTCATTTGACGTACATCACAAACAAACAGGTACACGGACATTGCAAGCTGGTTGTAGAAGTGGTTTGCACCACTTAAAAAAATAACCTTTGAATCTCAACATTGCAATGGACAGATCATGCTATGGATTAAAATCTGGTTAACTAGCTAGTGCTGCACACCTGCTGCTCATTCCTGATTGCAAATGTTGCCCCGCCCAACACCCCTATAAAAGTGTGAGAGTCCCACACTCCTGCTTTTTCATTCATTCATTCAGTCAGTCAATGCAGCACAGAACAGCATGACTCCTGTTTCTCTAAGTCTATGCAATTTTAAGTTTAGTGTTTTTTTATTATTTTGGGAGTGGTTAGAATGGTCCTATGTGGGACTTGCCTAGGTCCTCTCCTTTCTTTTCTTTTTCAGTTTGGCTGATATATCCAGTCACTTTTGGTTATTTTTCTTTCTTGATTGACTCCTGAGTTTATAATTCTACTTTCAAATGAGTCATTCTGTGTCATCCACATTATTCCAAGGACCCCCAAAATGATATGTGGACCCCCATCTGAAGATCATTTGTGCCAGGGGGGTGCACATGCTTTTGTTTAGACATACCAATGGTCTGATATCTCAAACCCTCACCCTAACCTCCCACGGGGAAGCACACAAAAAATAAACAATAGCTGATCTACAAGCTTGCAGTGCAGTGCTGTGCGCTTGTACAACAAGGTTCAATTTTTCTTTATTTTGTCTCCCAAAGGAGAAATTTGTCTTGGACCCCAAGGACCCGCCCTGCAGCATACAGATGCAATACAAAACAATGCACAATACAAGACAACAAAGGCACACAGTGACCCGTACAACATAAAAAACCACACACCAACATACCTAGTGCAAAAGAGGAAGAACATCACCTCATAACCTTCAACCCTACCCTGTCTGCCCTCTGCAAGGACACTGTAGTTAGCAGAGCAGTGTGTTGGACACAATCACAACAACAACACATTAGTCTGGGGGGGACAGACTATAGCAACTACTCTAAAGAGAAACATTGTGGATAGTCACTCTTAAAGCAACATTTGCTGGTCTGAATGATAACGTTGACATCGCTCCCTTTCTTTAAAATATCTTGTATCTTACATTGATGTTGAGTTATTGATAGTGACTTCTCTCTAGTCTCCTCAACAGGCTAGTTGTGTGCATCCCACTCAGCCACAGTGTTTTATCGACTAAACATATGACAAAAAATGATTGTCGACTACACTTCTTCACTGATGAATACCAAATAAAAGCAATAAAAACTAAGCTATGATGACTAAGGCTAAGTATATTGACAATTTCGTCAATAAATGAAAACTAGACTAAAATGTTAGGGAGGGACTAGTGGAGAAGAGATCCAGTAGAACTAAAACATAAGTAATTTTATGTTTGGTTGTGCTCTGAAATAGTGGATCTTCAAGCTCAGCTTGTAGATCTGCTATTTTCAGCATGCAACGCACAGTTCAGATACATTCAATTTCATGACATAGTAACTTAGAAGTTCCCTGACTTCCCTCGCTCACCTGTGTCATCTTAAATTTCAATTTAAACTGTATGAAATACTTTCCATTAATATAGTGGTTGCAACTGTATTAATTGATTGCCCGAGTCCCGTGGTGGGAGTTCTGCTCTGGTTTTGTTCAAATACTACCAAAACGGTATTTGTTCATTATGGCTCATAATCTGCTCAAAATGAAATATTCGGGGCTTGGTTTTTTTTAGCTGTCTGGCAGAAATTACTGTGCAGCTCTGCCGCCACCTGCCGGTGAACCAGTTTTAAAAACACTGAATTATTTTGCCGATCAAATAAAAAACTTAAAAAAAAAAAAAAAAAAATCAAATAACGTAAAATACAAATCGAAATTTCGATAGTATCCATTACTTCTTCTTCTTCTTGGTGCGAGAGTGAAGTCTAGCCAACACCAACTCGGGATTCCTGGATCGCTGCCCTCCACAAATTCCTATCCAACATCAGGTTCTTGAGCTCTGCAGTGTTGTCAGCCAAGCTGTCGCGCCGCAGCACGTCTAAATCAAATCAAATCAAACTTTATTTATAGAGCACATTTTAAAACAACCAAGGTTGACCAAAGTGCTGTACATCAGTGGCAAAAACAGAGAACAGGCAGGAGGAAACACAGAATATAAACGAGAAAACACAATAATAAAAATGACAAAAATATAAGCATGAAAGCAGAAATGGACTCAGGAGGGATTAAAAGCCAGGGAGAAAAGATGAGTCTTAAGGTGAGTCTTAAAAACACCAATGGAGGGGGCAGAGCGAATATGAAGGGGCAAGCTCTTCCAGAGCCTGGGAGCTGCAGCCGCGAAAGAGCGTGCGCCCCTGGTGCTTTTTCTAGTTATACGGCCCTCTAGCAGTGCTTGATCCGCAGAGCGCAGAGCTCTAGCCGGGGTGTATGGTTTTACGAGCCCGGAGAGGTATTCGGGGGCCAGCCCATTTAAACATTTAAAAGTAAATAAAAGGACTTTAAAATCAATTCTAAAAGAAACCGGGAGCCAGTGAAGGGAGGCCAGCACGGGGGTTATGTGTTCTCTCTTTTTTGTGCCAGTTAAAAGGCGAGCAGCAGCATTCTGGACCAGTTGCAGTCGTCTGATTGCAGACTGTTCGATACCGATGTATAGTGAGTTGCAGTAGTCTAACCTGGAGGAAATAAAAGCATGGATTGCAGTTTCTAGTTGTTGTGGGGGGAGGTATGGTTTGACTTTAGCCAGGAGACGGAGTTGGAAAAAGCTGGTCTTGACTACGGAGCTGATGTGTTTGTGAAATTTAAAGGAGCTGTCAAAGATAATGCCAAGGTTTTTAGCAGATGAGCGAATATTGGGTGTAAGGGTATCCGGGGTACTGAGGGGAGGGGCCAAATGAGGGTCGAAGATTACTATTTCGGTTTTATTTTCGTTGAGGTTGAGGAAATTAGTGTTCATCCAGGTTTTGATGTCCTGTATGCAGTTAAGTAATGGTTGAAAATAATTGAGGGAGTTGGGTATGAGGGGTAGATAGAGTTGGATATCGTCTGCATAGCAATGGAAGGAAATGTTGTGTTTAGACAGGATGGGACCGAGGGGAAGCATATATAATAGAAAAAGGAGGGGGCCCAGTATTGACCCCTGGGGTACCCCGCAGCTGAGAGGGGCTGGGGGGGAGGATAATTGGCCTAATTGGACAGAGAAACTCCTATTTTCTAGGTACGATTTGAACCATGCCAGTGCGATACCCCTGACTCCGACATGGTGCTCAAGCCTTGACAGGAGGATCCTATGATCGACCGTGTCGAAGGCCACCGATAAATCTAGGAGTATCAGGACCGCAGGTTGACCAGAATCTGATATTAAAATCAGGTCATTAAAGACCTTGAGAAGAGCCGTTTCGGTGCTGTGGCCTGGTTTGAAACCGGATTGAAATGTCTCGTGGATGTTATTGAGGGTAAGAAAGGACTGTAATTGATTGTATACTATTTTTTCCAGAGCTTTTGATAGAAACGGTAATTGGGAAATGGGCCTGAAATTTGCGAGAATTGAGGGGTCAAGATTATTCTTTTTGAGCAGGGGAGTTACAACGCCGTGTTTGAAAGCAGTGGGAACACATCCTGAGGCAAGACAGGTGTTAATTAATATTAAAATTGTTGGGCCAACTGCATCAAAAACCTCAGTGAGGAGCCGGGAGGGGATGCTATCAGAAGGGCTGTTTGTGGGTCGTAGATGTGAAACTACCTCTGCGAGTGATGAGAGTGATATGGGTTCGAAATGGGAGAAATAAGCAGGGCAAGTCGATACGGCTGGGTCAGAAACAGTGTAAAAATGTAGTGATCTGAGGTCGTCAACTTTTGAAATGAAAAAGTTTTGAAAATCTATACAAAGGTTTAAAGAAGGGGTAATAGCGGGTGCGTCACGGGGATTCGTAAAGGGAATTGAAAATATTAAAGAGCACCTGGGGTTTATTTCTGTTTTTGTTAACTAGGTCGGAGATATATTGTATTTTTGCTGATTTTACTGCTCTGAGATAATCAGACAGACTATTGCGTAAAATGTCCAAGGAAACATGGAGCCGGTCCTTGCACCATTTCCTCTCTGCGCGCCTACACGTGCGCCTGAGAGAGCGCGTGGTGTCATTTAACCATGGCTCAGGGATGGCTTTGGTGCGCCGGTCCCCGAGCGGCGCAATAGAGTCTAATATGTCGGTGCATTTGGAATTAAACATACTGAGAAGTGTGTCGACGTTGGAAATGCAGAGAGAATCCAGAGCAAAAATAGGGGAGGCATTGAAACTATGGGAAAATAATGATGCGGTTAATGGGTTTATTTTGCGCGTGCGGCGAAGGCGAGGAGCAGGTTTAATTGCGGAGCAGGGAATTGTGGCAGTAAATAAGATGGGGAAATGATCAGAGATACAGGGGATGGGGAAAACATCAGTAACAGAGACAGTTAAGCCATATGACAGTATAAGGTCCAGTGTGTGTCCTTTCTCATGGGTAGCGCCAGTTTTGGCTAAGGTGAGATTAAAAGAGTCAATTAAATTTAAAAAGTCCTTGATATACGCTTAATGGAGGATGGGAGGGTCGGGAGCAGATCTTGGAGGGCTTTGGAAACTGACATTATCGTGGCACCGGGGAGACAAACAGTGGTGCAGTTAAAATATCGGACCCGTTTAATAATACTGTCTCCAATTAAAAGTGAGGTTGGCTTGAAAAGTGGCCGGGGGGGCTGAGTGGATTTGACTGGGGCCTCTGTGCTGGGGGGCTGAGTGGATTTTACTGGGGCCTCTGTGCTGGAACAGGGGGGAGAGGGCAGCTGAATGGAGTGATCCACAGGGCGACGGTGGCTGTTTACAGCAGCCTGCAGCATCTGGTGTCGGGCAGATGTAGGCTTTCGCCCCGACCCATCGGCAGCTGCAAGCTGGGTGGACGGAGCTAACGCCTGTGAGCGATCGGTGACCGGAGCGGACAAAGTGGCAGTGGGAAACGCGCCTCCTGGGATCGAGGGCACGGGGGGGACATTATGACCAGGGAGCATGGGGAAATCGCGCTCGTCGAGAGTGGAGCTATGATTTCTGGAGGAGATCAACGGGGCAGGACGAGGATTATTGGCGTGGGACTGGGACTTTTTTCCTGTGATTCTGTTTTTCCGAGAGACCACCTGGGGGCCGGGGGTAGAGCTTGACTGGGGTCGGGTTTTTGGCTTGGCTCCCCTTAAAGCCCACTGGTCGAGCCGCAGCGGCTCCATGGGGACAGTGTCGTCCAGGTCTCGCCTGATCTCGGTTGGGGCGGCGGGGCTTGTGAGCACCGCCACCGACAACAGGACAGCGGGGTCCAGGTCACCAGCTGCTTGGGAGGAGATGGCAGAGACTGTGCCCACTTCTGGATCGTAGTCCATTTCCAGGGCTGGGAGGACAGGGTCGGGACATAAGGAGTCGAGCAGCAGCTCGTCATCTTTAATTTGTTGCAGAGTGGTTATTCTTCGTTCCAGATCAGCTATACGTCGGGACAGAAGGAGGCATCCGTCACAGTTGGAGGTAAGAGGCGGCATGATGATGGTGGTGCTGGGGAAGAGAGAAATCTTTGGCCGGTAACAGAGTAATGGTAATGGGCAGGTATTGTTTACAGGCAGGGTGAGAGGTGGCCAGCCGGGCAGCAGTACAGCTCAGACAGGAAAACGTACCCTCGAGGGCTACTTAACGTAGCCCACAGCGATAAGTAGACTCAAAACATTCAGTGCAGCAGGTCCCAACTGGAACGACACTCACCAGCAGAGGCCCAGAAAACTGGGCCTATTGCGTTGAAACTGCGTCTGGTTTGATGATCTCCTCTCGGTGCCGAGTGTGGGTTTTCCGCGAAGCTGGATAGCTGTCAGGCTAGCAGCCAGCCGGCACCCGGTAAGCTAGCTGTCAAACTAGCCCCGGGGCTAACCACCCTTCCAAACCGCAGCCGTCAGTGTAAGACAGTTACAGAGATCATAGTCTGTGTAGCCGTCAGCATAGATCGATAGTTCATTTAAAATAATCTGGATACATAGCTGTGATCTGACATGACAGATAAAATAAAGGCTAAAAAGTTTAAAAGTGATCGGGTTTAGCGGGAGCTGCTGTCAGACGCTGCTGTCAGACGCCAGCGCATGCGCATGCGCATCTGTCTACATAGGTGGTACGCTTCTTTCCCCTCCTTGCTTTGCCCTGGGTTGGCTCCCATAGGATCAATTTACTTGCCTCAAGTTCTGGGTGCCCTGCCAGCCTCATCCTTCTCTCCCTGATTTTGTTCGTGACGCGTGGTAGGTCCCCATAGAGGTCCACATTTCTGATGCGGTCCGTCCATGTGACACCTAGTGCCATTCGTAGCATTCTTGTGTAGACTCCATCCAGGGCTTTTTCCAGTTGTACTGTGAGGGTCCATGTCTCGGCCCCATACAGCAGTACTGACTCCACAGTAGCTATGAACAGCCGCCTCTTGAGGTCTTCTCCCATGCCTGATTTCCACACTCTCCTCATCCCGTGCAAGGCTTTCCAGGCAAGTGCTCGCCGAACATTCAGATCCTTTTCAGTTGAGGCAGTCCAGGCCCCGAGGTATTTGAAGTCCTCAACTTGCTCGAGCACCGTCCCGTCTGCGGTGGTAATGGTTTTGTCCTTGGTGTTTACTGTCATTACTTTTGTTTTCTTGGCATTGAGCTTGAGGCCGATCTTCATGCACTCCTTTTCTACTGCCAGTAGTAGCTCCGTTCCTTTCTCGACTGTGTCCGATATTAGGGCGATGTCGTCTGCGTAGTCGAGGTCAGTGACCATGATGGGGTGTACTCGCCTAGACTTCCTCGGGACCAGAGTGAACCCCAGCGCCTCCTCTTTGCCATTGATTGCTAGTCTCAGTGCGTAGTCCATCACTAAAACGAACAGGAAAGGGGCAAGAGTGTCACCCTGAAGGACACCTGCAAGAATTTCAAATTCCTTGGTGTCACCGTCGCAGGTTTGGACCTTGGCTCGAGTCCGGCTGTAGCTTGACTCGATCATCTGGACCAACAAAATTATCCATCCAAAAATATCCATTACATTTGTGAGAATCAATACATTGTTCAATGTCTCAGCTTACCTTACCGTTGGGTGGTGTAAACTAGAAAGGTCGAGTTTGAACGAATGGGGATGTTAATCATCATCCCGGGCGTCCCCGCGGGGTCTGGCATCTGGAGCCTCATGTTGGTTAGGTCAACAGTCACACGGTAATACAATCTAGATCTTGGCATCTTGGTCTGAAAAAGATTATCACGGACATCTCAAAAACCTATTATGCCCAAAAGAAAGCTATGTAAGTTCCTACTATGCATGGTTAACTGCTGGCCATGTGGGCTTCACCTGCAAGATGGCGGCTGTCGTCAAACGACAACGAAACCAACTGCATTGGCGTTATTGTTGGAAATAGTCTAGAAAATTAATTTTAATATAAAACTGTCATTGTCACGTACAGGCCTAATAAAAAGCATGTGTACTGCCTTATTGCTCACTTTAAAGCTTCGACACACACACAACCCTGCCCCAAGTGCCCCGGTTAACAAACATAAATTTGAACGCATTCATTAATAATTATAGTACAAATGATCCATTCTTATACAGGTATATGGTCAATTGGTCATACCCAGGGGTCAAACCACCCTTTTTTTAGGAAACCTGCATTTGCCATGACCTCAAAAGTTGTCCACCAGAAATAATATCTATGACCCCGTAGAATCACAACCTATAGGGACAACCCGGTCAATTTTTTGCTGGAAATCCTGGCCACCCAAATATTAGCCCCTATTAGTTATAATGGGGGGTGAATAGGACAAAAAAAATTGTATTGCAATAATCCTAATTTCTATGACCCAATAGAATCACAATTCACAACCTATGGATAATTTAGCTGAAAATCCAATATGGCCGCCACAATATTAGCACCCTATACAGTATATAATGGAGGTGAATAGGGCACATTTTTTAACTGAGGGATATTTCCACAAAACTTCACACGTTGATCAATGATATGAATACAAACATTTTTTGTATGCAAGTTTCCATGACATCCAATATGGCCACCACAATACTAGCACCCATAAAATCGGTTTGGCTCTAAATTCTGAACCAGGTGAGCTAGAAAATAGAACATTGTAGCACATTGTGCTAAGATGTACTACAAGAGCACATTTTAGTGCTCTTTTGAGGGGCCTGTGCTGAGGCATTGAGTCTGCGTGCACGCCCCTTCTGTATTACCCTGCACCTGCGGTGTGTGTGGCCCACTGGGTGTCTTGCACACCTGGGTGATAGGGAGCCTTCCGTTCTGATGGGAAGGTTCTGTCTGTGAGGTTCTGGTGCTCTCTAGTGACCTAGGCGCGTAGAAGCATTACCTGCCACTGCCAGTGACAGACGCTGTTATTCTCTCATTTAAGTGAAAAAGTTATCGGGCGTAGTGTACCTGTCACAGAGCGTGGTTATTTTCCCCACGTATGGACCTATGCCCTTCAGGTCGTTTCAAGTCGTATTCGTGTTTTTGTTTCATTGTATTTTTTTATTGCAATAAAATACATGCAAAATAAGGCACACCACACAATACAACATTTGAAGAAAAATGTACAGAGGCAGCACTGCATGCACATTTTCAACGAAACGTCTTTTTAAAGTCTGCGGTTCAAGGGTGAGGTCCGTGACCACTACCCTCTGCGCTGAGACACCTGAAGTGGGAGGAAAAAGAGGTAGGGGTACGTCCTGACCCCCCTCTGAGTCCAACCAGGCACCTTACAGCCGCTTCCCACGTCCACGTCCCTTGGGAGCGTAGATCCTGTAGGGCGGGGGGGGGGGGGGGGGGGCAGGGGGCAGCGTCCTTCAGCCCCGGGACGTCCCTGCTGGGTCGGTCTCACCATGGAAGGGTGAGCCGGTCTGTCCTCCTGGTCCCTGGGCAGGCCTTCGCCACTCTTGCCGTGGCTTGACAGGGGGGTCGTGGGGACCCCTCTCAGCCTGTCCTGTCGGATGGAGGAGACAGGCCTCCCTGTCTGCTCCTCCGACTCACACCACAGCAAGGCCATCTCGCTGTTGAGGTGGTGGAACCTGGCTGGGTCTGGCGCTCTGGCGAGGATGGGCTCCCCCTTCGGGGGGACTGGGTCGACCAGGCAGGCCGCCGCGGCTTGGTACAGTAGAGGTGAGTCCTCCCCGCTGTCCTCGCCCGTCCCCTCTACGACACTGGCCTCGTCCGTGGCGCTCGTAACTAAGGGGGAGTCATCTTCCTCTCCCACCTCGTCCCAGCGTCGTGGGGGGAGAGGGTCGACCACCTCTGGTCCGGCCAGCCTCTTGGGCCTCGCCCCACAAGCCTCGTAGCCCAGGGTGTTGGCAGCCCCGACTACCGAGGCCTGGGGGGAGGTGGCGGTCGCTGTGTCCCGAGCGTTAGCCCGTGGGGCCGGGCTCCTGGGCGGCGGCAGCCCTTGGTGTAGCCAGCGGGAGTCCTCCGGCGAACCGCACGGTGGGTGGCGGGGCTCTGGCGGATCCCTGGTTCTCTGGCTTCGCAAAGTGAAGTGACCTCTTGAGGGATGGGTGCTTCATATTGTTGCACGGTGTGCACGAGGGGCCCTCTCCTGTGATGGCATCCTCGGCGTGCTCAACACCCAGGCAGTACAGGCACACTCTGTGTTCGTCCTGCCCGGACATCGTGTTCCCGCAGGTCGTCAGGGCGCACTTCTTTTGAGGCAGGCCCTGGTGCCCTCGTCGAATCCGGCGCTGCTCGGATGCGTTGGGTGCGGCCGCCTTAGCTGTCTTCTTGCCCTTGGGCAGACGTTTTTTCTTGGAAGACATCTTGCTTCTTGCTAGGATACAGGCTAGCTCCTGCGGCTATGTTTGGTAACCGCAGCGAACTGGTTCTGTATCTTAGCTCGTGACGAGCGGCTAAACTAGCCGTTTAGCTGGGTTAGCTAATCCAGCCAAGTAAAGCCGCGGTGCAAGGCAGCCCCGTCGACTAAAACAAAGGCTTCTATATTTGTAAAAATATAGAATCACATGTCAATTGCGTTTATTAAAAATGTCTATATGTCGTCTAGCAGAATTAATTTAATGCAAATACCTGCTTTGACCACCACCAACATTGTCCATGGCTAAATATTCAGAAAATAGAAATCTATCAATAAATCAATAAACCTATGATAATTATTATACATATAACCTCTGCTAAGTATCAGCTTACCTCCTTCCATTCCCTCCTCGAACATGTCCGCGTCCAGAGCTAAAGTTTAATATATAAAATAAAATCGTGTTATATTATACCCAATTAAGAATCAACCTATTCTAGGAATTATAAATGCATCTTACTTTTAAACATTGACACGCAGGAGGCACAGGTCACAGGCTTTGGTGGCCTTCTCTGAATAAATGTGATGTTTTTTGACACCAGTGACACCACCACATTGGCATCCTCGATGGTTTTTATCTTTTTTTGCAAAAATGTCAATTGACAGGTAAGGCTGTACCAACTGACAGCACATTGTGTGCCAGATCGGCCCGGCTCACAGCCGTGTCGTTAGCTCTATGCTGTAAAAGAAACAAACCAACCAAAACACAAATATATTACACCACCAGATACAAGGGGTCGTGAGAATTAGAAAAATATTTGAACTCGACATTTACTGTTAAAACTTACCGTCAATAGCTCGAACTGATCTCCTAAGATGGAGGACCTTTCACGGGGGCTGCTGGGACTAGTCATTTTGTTTTGCTGTAATGTCTAGAGACTCTAGACTGGTGTAGCCAGCGGGAGTCCTCCGGCGAACCGCACGTTAATTTTAAACCAAACAGCTTATGGGTGTGTCAGAGAATGCTATTGGTTGTTTGTGTCACATGTCAAACATGAAATAATGCGCACGCAGCATTGGGCTGAACCAAAATCCGTGTTGCCAGATTGGGCTATGTTCTACGCATTCAGATTCCCTAAAAAAATAATTCGGCACTGTGGTCTGAATAATAATGTGGGGTAATTTAAAACGTGTCCTTGTTATTAACATATCTGGCCATTTCATTAGTATCAAGAAAACAAATTTCTTGTTTCTTGTTTACTCAATACAATTATATTTCAGTGTTGGATCAGTTATCTTTCATTATGAGTTAATTACAACATTCTCAGGTCATTACATTACTTCACTCTAATTTAACGATCATAAATTTGATGATATCAGTATATATGGAGCAAATATGTGTACAAGAATAATTTATGAGCTAGCACAGATACAGTAGAATTCAAAATCTGACACCAAAAAAAATTACCCTTGTAGATCTGATTCTTGTTGTCCCTTTTTCTTGTTGATTCTTGGTTACACATCATGGAATTGTGGACCAAAGTTTATGAAAACACAACAGAGGCTAATCTCATCAAATGCTAGTCCATGGATCAAATACTGGATGGGCATTCATTGATATGAAAAGGGTTGAAAATCAATGTGCCTGAGAGTAAATGACTGAAAAGGCTGGAATAAATGATATAATGATAAACTTGTAAGCCTGTTTCTAGCTTTTTCACATGTATAACGATTCAACTATCTCTACACCTGCACAAAACTCACAATATCTGGACTGCATTTTTTTGGAAAAGATGTACTCTGTGCCCAGTAAAACAAACGTTTATACGACAATCATAGGCATCCGTCCGTCAGTGATGACGATGGATTGCACCTGGGTGGTCATGTTTTCTTGCAGCGACGGCTGTGGCTGGACAGCCCCGCTCCGGAGTGGCAGTCTCTAGCGCAGTTGGTGCAGACAAAACGAGAGGGGCCTGGCACAGGAGTGGGGGCTGCTTCACGCAGTTTCCTCTTCTGTCTCTTCGCCTGCAACACGGAGATGTGTCTCTCCTCGGCACGGCAGGCTCCTGCAGCAACAGTCCGCCTCCAAACGCCACGGTCCTTTGCAGCTTCCTCCCAGCTGTTGTGGTCAATGCCTGCCTGCTTCATGTCACGTTTGCAAACGTCCCTGAAGCGCAGGCGTGGGCGACCAAGAGGTCTGGAGCCTGTTGACAGCTCTCCATACAGGACGGCCCTGGGGAGCCGGCTGGGGTCCATCCTGTGGACATGGCCAAGCCACCTGAGGTGGCGCTGGCTCAGCATGGTGAACATGCTGGTGGAGTGAGCACGTTCCAGGACTTCTGTATTGGGAATTTTGTCCTGCCAAGAGATTCCCAGGATGCGACGTAGACAATGCAGGTGGAAGCTGTTGAGTCGTTTCTCATGTCTGGTGTATGTGGTGCCATACATCAGGGTGCTGACGACACAGGCTTGGTAGACCTGGAGTTTTGTGCGAGCATATAGGTGGTTGTTTGACCACACTCTTTGTGACAGCCTGGCCATCACTGTGGCGGCTCTTGCAAGACGGGTGCCCAGTTCTGTGTCAAGGGAAAGATCGCTGGAGATTGCAGATCTGAGGTATGTGAAGGTGTTAACACATTCCAGAGTCTGACACTCGATGTCAATGGAGAGTGGAGTTCCAACATCCTGTCCCATGACATTGGTCTTCTTTATACTGATGGTAAGACAGAACTCCTTACAAGCAGATGAAAGCCTGTCCATCAGCCCCTGGAGTCCAGACTCGGTGTGGGATGCTAGTGCTGCATCATCAGCAAAAAGCATTTCCCTCAGGAGGACACTGGTCACCTTGGTCTTAGAGCACAGACGCGCAAGGTTGAAGAGTTTGCCATCCGCTCTGGTGTGTAGGTAGACACCTTCAGGATTTGAGCCAAATGCAGCTGACAGTACTAGGGAGAAAAAGATTCCGAAGAGGGTTGGTGCAAGAACGCAACCCTGTTTCACGCCACTACGGATTGGTTAGACATGCGTCAAGGTTAGGTTTAGGTGTGCTGCCCTCCCACGGGGGGAGTAAGTAACTAAGTACTGCACCCCCCTGGCTCCTCTGTCTACCTTTATTCCTTCTATCCCTATTTCTATTTGGTCTTTGGCATCGTTTTTGTTTTCAAAAAGCAAGTAGGCTACGATGTTTTTTTAAATATTTTATTTGTTCTCACTTTCTGATTGATTGATTGAAACATTTATTTAACAGTTTGCAGAAACTCTACGAGCCAATGTGGTACCATTTACAAATGATTGAATATTGACCAAATTATTGAAACTAATGTTAAATTTGTTCTTTGATTAATATTTGTAGACCTATTACAAGTCAAGCACAAAATCAGTGTCAATTCACATCTGCATACTGCACATATCAAGCCAATTCAAGGTACACACGACAACTTTCAATCACCAACACAGGATTGTACTATATTCTTGCCTATTATTTATTATTATTCCTAAAGGAGTTTAAAAAAAACATTTGTCCATTTAACAGTCCATAGACTTTGGCTGGGATGTACATTTATATACGGGCTCTTTTTTGACAAACATTTAAAGTCCATACACTTGGCTGGCCTATGATGTAATTTCGGTCCATCAGAAAGTGAGAACAAATTAAATATAAAAAACATTGTAGCCTACATAATCTTGCTTTTTGAAAACAAAGAATATGCCAAAGACCAAATAGAAATTTGCAAATTGCTTCTCTCCTTTGTTCCCAACCAAGTACACCGCTTCCCCTTTATCTCAGTGATGGTGTATGGCCCCAGCATCTCTGGGGCCATTTTCCCACCCTTCCTCTGATCCTCCCTCATATTCTTTTTGAGGACCCTATCCCCAACTGCCATGATGTCATCCCAGCCCTGCGCGAGCTTCCTCTTCCTGACCTTGTCCTGTTGCACTTGGACATTGCCCTGCACAGCCTCATAAATGGCAGGTTGCTTTTTCAGCCCCTCCGAGACCTCCTCTCTCATCATGAGGCCCTCCACTTCTTCTGGACTCACCTATAGTACAAAAACACCAGGTGGGGTTATTGACAGTATGTTCAACATATTTTCATTTAAGTTCATAAAGAAGTATAACTAAATGCATTTGAAAAACAATAAGTTACTTTTCAGGATTCCAATTAAATAGCAAAACAATAATTCAGGATTTAAATTCAAATATAGCAAAGTAGCTGATCTATAAGCTTAAAGCTTGTGGAAATATAGTGGCCCGCTCCATGGTCAAAGTTGCCCACCCCTGAAAATCAATATGCAACTGGCATTGACCTCACAGAACACCATTTCACAATGCGTTGAGAGACTGTAGATTGTACATTTGTATAAAGGAGGTTAAACTGAGTTGGTGCAATTGAGCCACTTACATTATAGTCCTCCAGGACCTCCGAGGGATACCTGGCCTCCCTGCCAAACATGAGGTAATATGGGGAGTACTTTGTAGTGAGCTGTTTTTTTGTCCTCATGGTGGCTTTTAAATGTTTGTCCCACAGTGTGGGGTGCTGGTTGCACAGCGCTGTCAGAGACCTGAAAATATCCACATAACATAAGAGCAGACATTCAGACGCTTTTTAATATACACCAGTCATGTTGTAGAGGTATCTGACAAGTTGACAGTATGCAACGTACCTCTGGATAGTGCCGTTCATTTTTTCGACCAGCCCATTGGTTTGGGGGTGGTATGGGGCAGAAAAGCTCCGCTTTATGCCCAGAGCTTGGCACAGCCCATAATTCACCTTCACTAGTTGGAATAAACACACCATTGTGGAAAGGTTTAAAGGTTTTATTGAATGAGAGAATGAAGTGATGAGGAGAAGAGTGATGATGAGGAGAGCGAGGCGTGGGTTCCGGGGGGGGGTCGCCGACCCTGAAGTCTTTAGGGAGGGGGTCGTGTGGCGGTCAGCCCGCGGTACACGTGGGGGCGTGACCGCGTGTCGGTCAGCCCGCGGTACGCTTGGAGGCGTGATCCCCCGTGGGAACTGTGAGGAGGTGAGGAGAGATGGAGGAGATGGAGCAGTGGAGATGCTGCTGGTCTTGAGGTGGTGATGGGGATGGTGGCGGGATACGAAAAGCATAGAGGATGCTGGGTTGTCTGGGGCGGGTATAAGTAGGCTCAGGTAGATTGTCATGGAGGGCGGAGGATGGCGTGAAGGTATGGTCATGGTGTGTTACTCTGCCTCCTGAACATCAGTTGTTCCAACTCCATTTCACTAGTTGGAATAAACACACCATTGTGGAAAGGTTTAAAGGTTTTATTGAATGAGAGAATGAAGTGATGAGGAGAAGAGGGGGGGGTCGCCGACCCTGAAGTCTTTGGGGAGGGGGTCGTGTGGCGGTCAGCCCGCGGTACACGTGGGGGCGTGACCGCGTGTCGGTCAGCCCGCGGTACGCTTGGAGGCGTGATCCCCAAAAGGACTACGGGGGCGACCACTAGGCCAGGGAGTTGTGGGCCTGCTTGATGTCGTGGAGGGAGGAGCGGATGTAGGTCAGGTATGCCTGGGATGACCATCTACCTAGTAGGCGGACGGTGTGGTCCTGGAGGCCTCGGCTGGCAGCTGTGGAGGCGGCGCCGATGCGGAAGGAGTGGCCGGAAGTTTTCCGCGGGGTAGCCTGAGATGGTGAGGATTTGGCGGAGGTGGAGGAGGAACCAGCCGCGGGTGGCGACGGTTCCGTGTTCGTCGGTGAAGAGGGGGTCCGGGGGGAGAGCGTGCTGGGATTGTCTGAAGCGGACGTGGTTGGCCAGGGATTCGAAGGGACTGGTGGGAGAGTTGAGGCGGAAGAAGTAGATGGGAATTGGGCGATGCTGGGAGGTCTTGCTTCGTTTCAGGGTGAAGACCAGTGTGTCGTGGTCGTGGGACGTTATGTCGGAGAGGCAGGGGTGGATTGCGGGGTCGAAGTTCCGGTTGGCGGCTGTGAACTCCGAGCAGCGGAGGAAGCCGTAGAAGGCGAGGAGGAACATGGATTTGAGGGTGGAGTTGAGGGTTTGGTTGGCGTAGCCGGATCTGATGGTGTGGATGCAGGAGGCCAGGATCTCTATGGTGAGGGGGAGGCGCCGTGGAGGGAGCCGGGGTTCACAGCGCTGTAATCCTTTGAGTTGGATAAGGATTTGGGGGTGCTGAGTGAATGGATGGGGTGAACCGGTTAGGTAGACACGGATTGTGGAGGAACGGGTGGAGAGGGCAGAGGCGCAGTGGCTGATGTAGGCGGAGAGGGAAAGGAGATCAAGGGAAGGGAAGGGTAGGTTGTGGCGGAGGTAGAAGGACTGAAAGTTGTTCCATGCTGTCCGGTAGGATGAGAGGGTGGAGTCTGCTATGCTCAGCAGAATGGATTGCTGGGACTGGAGGAAGAGGTGGTGGAGAGGGTGCTCTATGGGAAGGTGATGTCGGAAAATGGAGGGACCGGGACCGGAAGGGGGTCGGAGTGAGGGGCCAAGGTCTTGAATTTCTGAAAGAGAAAGCGAGAGGGAGTCAGAGGGAGCCAGAGGCGCAACTCCATTTGGCAGGGGGAGTCGAAGGTGACTTGGTGGTGAAGGGACTGAGGTGGAGGAGGTTGGAGATGAAGGAGCGTCCTTGGGGGATGATGCGCATGGCGTAGTTGAGATGTCCGGGTAGGGAAAGGAGCTGTTGCTTGCTGCACTGGGGAAGGTTCATGTAGTTGGAGAGGAGGAGAGTGATTCGGTTGAGCTTGTCGGGGGGCAGGGGGGCTTGGAGTGAGACGGTGTCCAGAGTGATGCCTAGGAATTCGAGGGAGGTGGAAGGGCCCTCTGTCTTCTCTAGGGGACGCCGAGGTCATTGAAGACGGAGGTGAGGCCGGAAGCGGGGGGTGCGTGAGGAGGAGTGACGACAAGGAAGTCGTCTAGCAGGTGGGTGACGTAGGGGAGTTTGTGGTTGTTGAGGAGGATCCAGCAGAGGGCTTCCGCGAGGGTGTCGAACAACTTGGGGCTGCTCCTGCAGCCGAAGGTGAGGCGGACGGCGAAATAGTAGGAGTCCTGCCAGAAAACCCCAAAAAGTTCCAGCTGTCAGGGTGGAGGGGGAGGACTTTGAAGGCTGCGGTGATGTCGGCTTTGGCCAGCTGGGCGCCTTGGCCGGCGAGACGGATTAGATTTATGGCGCCATCAATGGTGGCGTATTGCATGGAGTATGGGGGGCTGGGGATGAGGCTGTTGATGCTGGGGGTGGAGGTGCCGTGGGGGGATGAGAGGTCGAGGATGATCCTCTTTTTTCCGGAGTATTTTCGGGTGGCGATGCCGAGGGGGCTGATGCGGTAGGTGGGGAATGGTGGGGTGGAGAATGGTCTGATCATGAAGCCGGTTGTGACTTCTTTTGCGAGCAGGGTGGTGACGGAGTCGGGGTCGGTGATGGCGGACTGGAGGTTATGGCAGGTGTGGCTGTTGGTGGGGAGGGTGATGAGGCCGGGGGGAAATCCGTAGTTCAAGCCTCCGAGGAGGAAGCGGGCGGTTGCGGGGTCTGGGTGGCGTGAAAGTGCGGCGGCCAGGGCTGGGATGTTGATGGGGTGGAGAGGTGCCGGGATAGTCAGCTGGGATTGGAAGGATTAGTGGGGTGTTGGGGGCAGGTGGTGCGGGCATGGGCGCCCCCGCAGTGGGTGCAGACGTGGAGCATCTTGCAGGAAGAAACGAAGCACCCTTTGGAGTTGAAATTATTGCAGATGGCTTCTGTGCCGCAGTAGAGGACTGGGCGGCCCCACCTGTCGGTGGTTTGGTTGGAAGCTGGGTATTGGGGGGGTCGTTGCGGGGGCGGGCCGGCATTGATGGCGAGGAGGGAGGGAACGCTGGAAGCTGGTCTGGTGGTGGGTTTGGTGGTGGGTTTGGCGGCGGCGTGGACCTGCTGGCTGGCGGCTGAGTACTGGCTGGCGGCAGAGGTGCGTGGGGCTGCGTGGATGCACTGGCTGGCGGGGTGGGTGGGGTTGCCGCACAGGTTGCAGGCGATGGCGAGCCTTCCTGCGAAAATCCGGCAATACAATTCTAGGTCCAGTTGGCCCCAGTAGGTGGTGGTGTTTAGTTGGTTGAGCCTTGCTGCGGCGGTGGCGGAGAACTGGCGGTGGTACTCTAGGAAGAGTGAGCCGCCGAACCTCACTGCTAGGTCGAAGATGATGGTGAGGTAGTCGTCCAGCTCCTGGCGCCGGGCTGGGTAGGTGGAACAGATGACGTCTCTGTAGAGAGAAAAAGCCAGGCCGAACTCGGCGACAGTGAGGATGGCGGAGCGTGAAGGGGTGGGGTTGCGGAGTTGGATGGCGAGGTCTCCGCATTCTATTATGCGTGGAGGGGCGGAGGAGGGTGGCTAGGTCTATGTCGTTGCCTAGAAGGATCTGGTTCCGGAGGGTGGTGCCGATGTTCTGAGGGTTTCTTGCTGTGGCATTGGGCGGGATGGTTGCTGGGGTCGCTGTGGAGAGAGAGAAGTTGGGAGGACGGGGGGGGAGGGGGTAGGAGGGGTCGGAAAGGACGCTGGGAGGTATCAGCGTGGGTTGGTAGGTGGCCGGGAGGGGAGGGTAGGCGGGTGAGGCCTGTGGGAAGGCGGAGAGGCCTCGAGGGAGGGTGGGCGGAGCCTGGGGGAGGGGGGCCGGGGGGGGAGGGTAGGCGGTTGAGGCCTGTGGGAAGGCGGAGAGGCCTCGATGGAGGGTGGGCGGAGCCTGGGCAGGGGGGGCCGGTAGGCGGTTGAGGCCTGTGGGAAGGCGGAGAGGCCTCGAGGGAGGGTGGGCGGAGCCTGGGGAGGGGGGGCCGGGGAGGGCGGGTAGGCGGTTGAGGCCTGTGGGAAGGCGAGAGAGGCCGGAGGGAGGTTGGGAGCCTCGGCGGAGGCCTGAATCAACGCACCAACGAGAGCTGCGATGGATGGGGGGATGGGAGGAATTTAAGTGGGGGGAGGGGGGGGGGGGGGGATGGTGTGGCCTGCGCGGCGGCGGAGGTCAGGAGGGAAAGGAGGGACGTGAGGATGTGGGGGGCGGGCGCTGGGGGGGTTTCACTGATTGGAGGAATTGTGATGGCGGGGGGGAGGGAGCTTGAGCTTGTTGGAATTGCGCTGTTTGGGGAAGGTGGAAAGAAATGAGGTAGGAATGGAGGGGAGGGGGGAAGGGGGGGGGGAGTTAGAGGAAGCCAGCATTGGGTGACCACACTACGTAACTTAATGCTTGGAAATCAAGACACCCAAGCGCGGGCAGTGTTGGGTAACTAACACTGCGTAACTCAATGCTTGTAAATTAACTAAGATCAATTAATTAAGCAGAAAGTAATCTGAATATAATGCAAGACACCCAACACCGGGCAGTGTTGGGCAACCAACACTACGTAACTCAATGCTTGTAAATTGACCACAATTAATTAAACAAGCAGAAAGTAATTCAATATAATGTAAATACCCAACACTGGAGGTGGGGGGGGGGAGAGAGGTTGGGACGGCACGGGACCGCTTGGGCCGGCGGGTGACGTCATGGGTGGCGGCCGCGCTGGGAGCGCGCCTCGTGACGTCATCGGTGGGCGGGTTTGAGAAAGTTGAGGAAGTTGTTGCGGTGTTGTTGTTGTCGTTGCTGTCCATGGTGCTGTCGCAGAAAAGTTTAAACAAGCCCGCCTTGTTGGTGGAGCGGGTGAAAGGGACGTTGAACAGGCGGAGCTGCCTATGTAGTCCTACTACCGTCCAGTCTGAGATGGCGGGTTGAGGCGGGCTTGGGTTGCGCCTGGCGCGCTGGGTCGTCTGGATGGGTGGAGGGAGGGTTGGTGCCGGTGGTTGGTTGCGGGTCTCGCGACCCTTCTTCTTCTCTGAGCGAAGCCTTCGGATGCGGGCTTGAAAGCGGCTCCGGATGAGGCTTTGCCTGGATGGCTGGGAGGCGGCGGCCTGGGGGGCTGTGGTGGGACGGCTGTCAGCGTCGCTGGACGAGTCAGAGTCCGGGATGAGCATCGGGCTCCCTTGGATGCCCTCGGGGAGATCGGGGTCGTCGCTCGAGGTGGAATGATCCATGGCAGGTGAGCCGGTTGCTGGTTTCAAGTTGCTGGTTTTTTCCTTGCTGGTCATATGTGTACGAGCGTTTAGGCGAGTACGAGCGTACATACGAAAAGCATAGAGGATGCTGGGTTGTCTGGGGCGGGTATAAGTAGGCTCAGGTAGATTGTCATGGAGGGCGGAGGATGGCGTGAAGGTATGGTCATGGTGTGTTACTCCGCCTCCTGAACATCAGTTGTTCCAACTCCATTTAAATTACATTTTCCATTAAGAATAAATGGGGATTCGTAACATTTGACACAATATTTAAATACATAACACTACAATTAACATTCCGATCAACGGTTTGAGTCCCTCCCCAACTATACACAGAAAAAAATGATAGTTTACCAATATAAATGTAAAGTAGCTATAAACATTTTGATGCCATTTTATTTTTAGTATTCAGACAGCGAGCAATGAATTTTACACAGGCACTAGGATGCCATCACAATAATAGAAACTGTAATAGTGGAATAGTGAAATAGTGTAATAAGTGCAATAGCCCTAATAGCGTAATGTGCAAATTTGGCACATACCTAAATGTATATCTATTGTTTGTGCTAAATTGCTTTAATGCTTTGAGTGTTGTACCTGGTTCCGGAACTCGGTCCCCTGGTCTGTCAAAAGACACTGGGGGCCCCCGAACTTGTACACCCAGTCCAGGACGCAGTCTTTTTTTTTTTTTAGAGTGAAATTCATCAGGAAATTTAAAGGCATACAGAAAGAAAGAAAAAAAAAGATGTATTTTACCTCTGCCTTTTTGTTTGGCAGTGGGTATGCCTCTGCCCACTTGGTAAAATAATCTACCATAACGCAGATATAGGTGTTGCCACTGGTTGTGGTCTTTAGCTTCATTAGGTCCATACCGACCAGTTCAAATGGCTCCTTAACCTGAAAAATAAAGAAATTAGACATATGTTGGTAGCCCATCTCAGCAAATGTAGATGCATGCTGTCTTGTGTGACACGTTCATGTGTTCTGATCAGCCAGTGATTCATTCTGCCACTAAGCCTAGGCAGAAGGATGATACTGTACTGCATGTTTCGACTGATTTTGTGTTTGATGTTGATAAAGAGGCTTTCGTTTCGGCGCAGCAAAATGATCCATCTCTCACTGCTTGCTGGGGGGCCGCTCGAGCGCAGGAGACGCTGAGTGTGTACAGTGTTGTGGATGGCATTTTGACGCGTACGTGGTTTCCACCTACCGTCGGCAATCTCGGGTGGAATTCGGTGCAGCAGGTTGTTGTTCCACAACCTTTTCGCTCTCAAGTCTTGAGTCTCGCTCATGACAATTTGGCTGGTCATTTGGGCATACGCAAAATGTACTCTCGCATCCTGCGCTATTTTCATTGGCCAGGATTGAAGTCTGATGTGGCTAAATTCTGCCGTTCGTGTCATGTTTGCCAAATCATGGGCAAACCGAACCAAACTATTCCTCCCGCTCCGTTAGTGCCTATTCCGGTTATGGGAGAACCGTTTGAACACATTATCAATACTTGCTCACTTTGATGTGCGCTGCCACTCGCTTCCCTGAGGCGATTCCGCTGCGTACATTAAAGGCCAAAGAGGTAATTAAGGCATTGATTAACTTCTTTTCTATCTTCGGTTTACCGGTTTCTCTACAGTCGGATAAAGGTACTAATTTCGTTTCGAAGCTTTTTGCTCAGGTTATGACGACTTTGTCCATCAAGCACAGACAGTCCAGTGCGTATCATCCTGAGAGTCAGGGCGCCCTAGAGCGTTTCCATCAGACGCTCAAGTCAATGATGAAAAAGTACTGTACTGAGACGGGCAAAACGTGGGATGAAGGCTTACCCTTTCTGCTTTTAGCAGCAAGGGAAAGTGTTCAAGAATCACTTGGTTTTAGCCCCTCTGAGCTTGTGTTTGGGCACAGCGTACGCGGGCCTCTCCATGTTTTTCGAGATCACATACTGACCAAATCTACTGTCCCAGCCTCGACTGTGTTGGACTATGTGTCTAATTTCAGGGAGCGCCTGCACAAGGTCTGTGATTTTGCGCGTAGCGCACTGTCTGAGACACAGGGGAGGATGAAAAAATGCTTTGACCGCAGGGCGGTTAAACGTGACTTTCAAGTGGGTGACAGGGTGTTAATTTTACTTCCTTTGCTTACTTCTTCTCTCCGTGCTAAGTTCAGTGGACCCTACGTCATCGAGAAAAAACTGAGTGACACTGATTACGTGGTCAGTACGCCAGACCGTCAGAGAGCAACCCGTGTGTGTCATGTTAACATGCTTAAACCTTATGTGATTCGTTCTGACAGGGATACAACGCTTCCAGCCGCGCCAGTCCCTGTAGCTTCGTGTGTACCGGTGGTGCCTTCTCTTTATTCCCCAGAGAGTGATGGCCTGCAGTCTAGGGGCGCTAGTGGCTCCACACTGCAAAATTCTGAGTTTCTGAAAAATCTGTCTTATCATTTGCAGCACTTGGATCCTGTGGCTCGGGTAGACATGGTGAACTTGATTGAAAATAATTTGGCTTTGTTTTCAGACACGCCTACGTGCACTACTATTCTGTCCCATGATGTGGAAGTTGGGGATAGTGCTCCTATTAAGCAGCACGCTTACAGGGTCAATCCCACTAAGCGTGCGTTGTTTAAGAAGGAGGTGGACTATCTGTTGGAACATGGTCTTGCTGTTCCTAGTTGTAGTGCGTGGAGCTCACCATGTATACTCGTGCCAAAGGCTGATGGCAGTCAACGCTTTTGTACTGATTTTAGAAAGGTGAATAATGTCACTACTCCAGGCTCGTTTCCATTACCTTTGATGTTGGACTTTGTCGATCGCGTTGGTGCTGCTAAATTCGTTACGAAACTCGATTTACTTAAAGGTTACTGGCAGGTCCCTTTAACTGCCCGTGCGTCTGATATCTCTGCGTTTGTGACACCCGATGGCCTCTATCAGTACACTGTTATGCCATTGGGACTTCGGAATGCTCCCGCTACGTTTCAACGGATGATGCGTGTTGTGCTGGCGGGCGTGGCTAATGTGGAATCTTATCTTGATGATTTAGTAGCTTACAATGATACCTGGTCTGGTCACATGCACACACTCGGGTTGATCTTCGAACGGTTGGCCGCGGCCAATTTAACCGTTAATCTGTCAAAATGTGATTTCGGTCGGGCCACTGTAACGTACCTGGGGAGGGAAGTGGGTCAAGGTAAAGTTCGTGCTCTTGACGCCAAGGTCAAGGCTATAATTGATTACCCTGTGCCTACGTCTCGTCGTAGTCTCCGTCGCTTTCTCGGTATGTCCAGCTACTATCGTGCGTTCTGCAAACATTTTGCAGATGTAGTTGCTCCTTTAACCAGTTTGACTTCTGTGAAAAAGCCTTATGTCTGGTCGTCTGCATGTCAGCATGCTTTTGAATCTTGTAAAGCCCTCCTGTGTAGCACTCCTGTCTTAGCTGCCCCGGACTTCCATCAACCCTTCAAGCTGGAGGTGGACGCAAGCGGCAGTGGGGCTGGAGCGATCCTATTACAAGAAGATGTTTCAGGTACTGACCATCCCGTTTGCTATTACTCCAAAAAGTTTAATTCGGCTCAAAACAACTACAGTACCATTGAAAAGGAGACCCTTGTGTTGCTCCTAGCTGTACAATTCTTTGAAGTATATGTGGGATCTAGCCCTTTACCTGTAACGGTCTACACAGACCACAACCCTTTGGTCTTTTTGAAACAAATGAGAAATTCGAATCAACGGCTTATGCGATGGTCATTACTGGTACAGGATTTCAACTTACAAATTTGTCACAAGAAAGGAGCTGATAATGTCTTGGCAGATGCTCTTTCTCGTGTTTACTCCCCGGAGTGACTCAACTTCTTCTTTTGGGGGAGGAGGTTCTGTTTTGTGGGGGGGGTGTTACGGACCACGGTCCTTTTGATTATTTGTTATTTGTTTGAGTATAATTATTATTTATGGTGGCTATTTAATGAGCATAATAATTATAAGTTGTTACTTGTTATTATGTGTATGGCAGGTAACCAACTGTATCTCTCCTACTGCAGTACTCAAGTGAATTGACAGACATGGCTCTGAGTGACAGGTCCCTGATTGGACCTGCCCCTCTGTTCCTTATTGGTTCTCCCTGGCAACACCAGCTTCCTGTTGGCTGGCCACTCTTCCTGTCTCTGTATAAAAGCTCAGTTGAACTTGGCCTTCAGGAGGGGACGACAGCATTCTGCAGCAGAGACTCGATCCCTCTTGTCCTCTCTCGTGCCTGCCTTATTATTATCCTTAGTATTGTTTGTTCTTGTTCATAATGCCGTAAGTTCATTTGCCTATTTGCCAACTGTATTCTTTATTTTCGTTTTTGAACCTGTAAACATAAGTATTTAATTATTGTTAAATAAGACGCCCGGTCCCTACCAACACCATGTAGGAGTGCCAGGTATATTTTCTTTTGTTTGTTTATTGTAATTTTGGTTAGTTAGGGTAGTTAGGGAATTATAATTATTACTTTGTATAAATAATTTGTTAGGGCCTTAGTTAGGGGTAAACCTTTGTTTTTTAGATAGATTTGTTTTGTTAGCATAGGACCTGCACTCCGAAGCCAAAGGTGTAAATTGTGAACAAGAAAATGTACAAAAATGTCTCTGTTGTGGACTAAAAAGAACGACGACCAATAAATTGAAGTTCTTTTCATCCTGTCTCCTCTCGCATTATGTTGTTTGCCTTCACCCTAGACGAAGGTGCATAACAATGCTATATTCAGTTGAACACTCACAGTAATTGGCTGATATTGGACCTTCTCCTTGAGGTTGCCTCTTTTGACCTGGCACTCGGGACACTCCTTGATCTTAAATCAAATGATATGAACATTAATGTATATCACAGGCCTTATTGGTCAAGCACAAACAGTAAGTGAAGGTGATCTACAAGCACATGAATTTAAATTGATGCTTCAATTTGACATTGTTTTCCTAAATTGGCCAGCATGTACAAAGAATATTAATTTGGATGAAACTTGACCCTTCCAACTTACCCATTTGCGGATGTCATTCTGCATTCCAGGCCAGTAATATCGGCGGATCACTGCGTCATGGGTCTTCTCCACGCCGCAGTGACCACCGATATCACTGGCATGGAATTCCCTAAAGAGGGCAGAGGCCTCAGCAGCCGATGACACCACCTGCATAGGTAAATAGCATATAGAGATGAGATTGACAGATACTGAAAGGACCACTTCACCACTTTTCAACCCATCTTCATATGATTTATATATAGCCTAATTGCATTCATCCTCACTATATGAAGACGGGTTTAAAAGTGGTGAAGTGGTCCTTTAAGATTCCTCTTTTGATCAATTCAATATTGTTTGAGCACTAAAAGTAACCATGAAACACATTTACCTTTGCATAATGGTTCTCCTCATTCTTGCGGCGCTGGCAGAGGTAAAGAAGAACTCCATCTAGTACAGATGAATGAGAAATGTAAAGCAGAGCTTTCCAAGATACTTTAAGACATTTGATCTACTCGGGCGTATGTGAACACCACAGTTTTAGAGTTGATCAATTCTGTATTTATATATTTGATATTCTAATCATTACATTTCTAATTTTCTAAAGACAAATATATTATGTAGAATTGATAGTGTAACAGAATACATACCCTTAAGCATATAGTGCTCAGCCGTCCTCTTGAAATTAAATTTCCCCTGAGGGGTTATGGCACTGGCAGAAGGGATGACACCATGGAGTTTATACTCCATGATGTTGTTGTACCTTTCTGGGTCCATATCTACACTATATACGATATATAACTATAATATATATATATATATATATATATATATATATATATATATATATATATATATATATATATATATATATATATATATATATATATATAACTAATCCTATATAACTATACTCTATACTATACTATACTCTGCTCTATAGGCCTACTAACTATACTCTATACTATGCTCTAAACTATGATCTAGATACGCTATCTATATATGCTATCTGGTCTCTGGTCTATATATGCTATCTGGTCTCTGGTCTCTTGTCGCTTTGTGTTATAGTGCAGAACAATTGTTTGTTCTGCACCACCTTATATCTGTTTGTTAATCACACCCCAATTACTCAGGTGTAAGTGATCACTGATCGGGCAGCAATGGCTCAGGGGTAGAGTAAACGCATGGTGAACGCAGGGTTGCCAGTTCGATCCCAGCTTCCCCCAGAGTTGGTGTCAAAGTGTCTTTGAGCAAGACACTGAACCCCCAATGTGCAGGTTGGTGCCTTGCGGCCCTTGCCTGTCATTGGTGTAGTGAATGTGTGTGTGAAGTTGTGAATGTAATAAACAATCAATGTAAAATTCACCATTTACTGATTACTGCCTCCCCTTAAGCCAGGTGCCAGTCAGTCATTCCTGTTTGGCTATGCACTGACTTCTGTGGGAACAAGGTGCCCTCCCCATAGGCCTCAGTGTTGAGCACCAAATTAAGTTTGTTTGTAAGCCATTTTAGGGCCAAAACCACACTTAACTGAAGGCTGGTGTACTGTCATGTAATGTTCAGTGTGTGTGTAGGCCTACTCTTTCAATGTGTCTTGAGTAACAATGTGCGAGACCTTGACTGTTGAGGCTTAGCTCCTTGCTGTGCTTCTAGATTATTTTGAATTATTAGATAATTTTTTGTATTGTATTTTACTTTTTGATAACCCAACTGCCAATTAGCTGTTAATTGTTACTAATTAACTTGTTATTTCTGGTGTACTCAGAGAAGAGCGGACAGTTGTACTGTGGGGGAGGACTATCTTGAGGGCTCTTTACCCATCTTCCTAATCACCAGTGTGTCTGGTTGTGTAGTGCACTGTGCAAGTGTGGTTTGCTGTGGATGGTAGTTTCACCTTCACCCCTCTTTTTCTCTCCTTCCCCTAGTCAATTGTGTTCAACTTTTTAAATATGTTGTACTATGTTGTATATGTTCATTAATGAAATTAAAAAATGATATTTTATGCTTTGTTACAATAGTTACAATGAACCTGTGTTGGACTTTAATTCCCATGGTGGCAAACATGGGTTTGTTGCACATCGTATGTGTGATTATCACATATTGGCTCTATTCCAATTAAGGTCCTGATCATGCACATATTCTTGATTATAGGCTGATAACATTCAAACCGGGGTGACAACATTACATATAGGACTTAATGGTCACATTGTCAATGCTAGGATAGAGAAGACCCCACTAAAGAGTACAACAGTAGGCTACACTATAACATGCAATGAAAAACATTAGAGAAATTGTAGCCTACAGAGTTATTTAGTTAGGAGATCAGCGGATCTCTGTAGGCTATTGGATCGTCCGTTATCAGCACCTTCCAATGGCCATACTGGCATACTCATTGGCTGAATGTGTCATTTCCAACTCTATTGTCGGCGCATGGAAACTAGGGGCTACTAATGCCTGGGGTCAGTCAGTCAGTACAGTACACACACTGAAGTCAACCTGCCACTGGCCTGGGGTCAGTCAGTCAGTACAGTACACACACTGAAGTCAACCTGCCACTGGCCTGCCGGGCCAGTAAACCACAGCCGCTGGCTCACCACAGCAAACAGACTTCTCAGGATCTGGGTGTCAAAGCATGGACTGAAAGGAAAAAATCTGACAAAACTGAAGGACATTGTTGAATACATAATTGGAGTGTATTATCCCTGTTGGTTCAATGTGAAGGTCAAGGAGTCCTGGATTGAAGGGCCTAGGCACATACTGTTTCAGCTGGACTGTCTCAAGTCCCAGAGGAAGCAGGTATTGAACATTGTGATGCCAACTGTTACAAGATCTGCTTGGTATGCCCACAGTGAAGCCATCCTCCAAACACTACTGTGCTTGAAGGATCAGAAGGAGAGGATTGAGGGGGTGGAGAGAATCCTGGCCATCAGGGGAGAAGGAGACCCAGACACTCAGCTGGGAGACAACTCTGTAAGATCCAGAAGTACACCTGAGATCAATCATGATGCTTCCAGCTTTGGTGGATTGATTCGCTGGTCAGAAGGTGTGTCAGAGCCACCTCTCACCTGCACCTCAGAGATTAAGAACTTCATTGACACCCCCATGGAGGTGCCCAACTGGCCTTGCCACACTCAAAGCATTGAGAGGGTGGTCAAAATGGTGACTGAGGCTTCTGCTATTTACTTCTCTGGAAAAGAGGGATGGAGGAATCAGGGCTCAGGAGACCAGCAGGAGGCTGATGTCTAAAGCTGAGTCAAAGCAGGACTTATTCAACCTTGTAAAGTTCAGAAAGTGATGATTGATCATTGTACTTTTATCCAGTGATATATACATGCACTTGAATTGTCAATAAATGTAAATTTGATTTGACTTTGTCAATATAAATGATGTCCTTTATGTCTTTGAAAATCCTAAAAAGAGGTTAAAACGGGCAAAATAAGCAACTTAGAAGTACAAAATAATGTAGGTTAGAGTTGTTCTATCCAACAAATAATGTGATATTTGAATTCTCCATTAAAAAACAAGTAATTTAGACACCCCACATGTTAAAATTTCCTTTGGATTTTAAATCTTATAAATGAGGTAGAACGGGTACAATTAGTGATTTAAAAATGCAAATTCATGTAGGTAAGAGTTGTCCTATCCAAAAAATAATTTCATATTTGAATTCTCCAGAGAAAAACACACAAAATAGACACCCAAGCATTTTGATTTTCAAAAATAAAAAAAGTATGACCCGCCCTACTAATATATACTATTCTCTGCCTATCGGGACGTAACTCGGACGGCGCTGAGTCGGGTCTGGTGGCCGTCGCAACGCTCGGCACAGCGACTCGCTCGGCTAGCGCCTCGCTCGGCGGTGCCTCACGTGGCTCAAGGTCACCAGACACGGCGCGCCTCCGTCATTGACATCAGTGACAACTGTGACATTATCACATAAGCTGAAACACTGAGTATGCCAGTATAGCCATATTGTCCCTATTCTATTGGAAGGTGCTGATAACAGATAGTGTGTATAGAATGGCGCACATGCTTCTGACTGGTGCACAGATGCTGACAGTTCAAAACTTCGAATCCCATGAGAGCCTTTTATTTATATTCATCCATCCGTTGATGCGTTTATTTTGACGCTTTAAATGGGCAGAATATTGTGTGTGAAACTGCAGAAACATTAGCACCATTCGCTTTGATAATTTGGAGCACATTGACTGACCAAGTCACGTCAGTGTAATGTGGCTTTTGGCATATTTAGGTCATGTTATAAAGAAATTGTTACTTTAACCTATCATGCATCATATTTACTATTTCTATGTGGCCTGTATAACATTAATTACCATAAGGTGAACTTATATAGGTGATGATGGTGAGATGGTGATGTTAAAAACAAATCTGTAGGCTTATTAAACAGCCGTTTTGGAAATCGGTGAATCTGAATGAGATTTCAAGTTGATCTAGTTCCCATGCAGTTCGTTTTGAGTTGTGATGGCTGCTTTTATAACCTATGATTTGAATTACGATTACAAATTGTCATGGCTAGAATGGCTCACTGTAGTAGGCATACGCTCCATGACTGGGGAACTTTATGCCGACAAACGGAGGTCAAAGTTCGAACCCCGTCAGAAGAAAACGTTCATTTATTTACGGTATGTATTTATTATTTCATCGATGCGTTTATATTGACGCATTACATGGGCTGCATAGTTAATGTATGTGACACATATGTTTACTCATAGTTGCATTTATAAAACGAATTGTTGTACATAGACAGTCACAGGAAGAAGGCGAGTGTCTTCCTGTTTCTCAACAACAATCACAACAACAAAATACAGGGCTAAAGGGTGTGCAACCACAACGCAATGTGAGTGTCCGTCCGTCTCCCCGACGCTTCTTAATCCAAACGAGAATCAGATCGGTATGTTTTGATAAGTTGGCATTGACTAGGACAGCTACGCAGTGTGGGGTCCGTGTAGGACCACAATGGAACATCAGGCGTTACTAGGACGACGGAGACGCGATTTTCAAGTTGATCTGCTCTCACGTTAAACTTTGTCACCTGTATCTGTATGATGGCTTTCACAATACCGGTTGAAAAAGTACATCCACCCCGTGGAAACAGCCACAGTGCTTTGGGTTATAAATCCTCCGACATTGTATTGAACTGCACTTCACTGCATTTCTTTCTGCAAACTATTCCTGTGCTTTTCAATCATGAAACACAATCACGCTAGGCTTTTATTTGAGTAAGGTTCTTTCCTGTGTTGTGTTCTCATTTATACACACCCCCCTAGCTTAAGGTTCCCTTTCGTTCTTTCGCCGGCTGGCTTGAGTTGCTTCAGCCTTCACTTCAGTGGCTTCAAGTTCAGAGTGAGCGAGGAGGAGGTGAGTAGTTGAGAATGAGATTCAGAATTAATATTATAATAATAATAATAAACTTTATTTGTATAGTACCTTTCATACATAAATGTAGCGCAAAGTGCTTCACAGGGAAAAAATAGAATACAATAAAACATAAGTAGTTAAAAGCCAACGGTAGGCAACTAGGCATATACCATTACAAAGCTGGGTAGTTGCTGACTTGCTGTGTTTGAGTCGGAATCGTATTTCAGGCCTTTGTTCTGACGTCTCTTGATAGCTAAACTGCTAAAGCTATGTTTGTTCAATATGATAAACATTGCAATTATTTGGTAGTGAATAATGTCGGCGACATGTCACTTAGTATATGGAACAACATTGTTGCCCTGTTAGCGATAACCAAACATGGATAAGGATATATAAACATGGATAAAGATATATAAACGCTAGCATGTTCTTTTAAAAGTAAGTACACTTGTATATCGTTAGCTTAAGCTAGCTTCCCTTATTACTCACCTCTCAGAAGAAGCACTTGAGCCTTATAGTAGATTTTTTTCCAGAGAACTTGGTAGACGACGGTGGAATTGAAGTCTTCGGTATGTTTGGGGTCGAAGTCCTTTATATCGTTGACATTGACAATTTCTTTCTCCCCGTCGTTGATATAATTAACGTAAGCAAACATTTTACTAGGCTACTAGAGCAGAGCTGTGGGAACTGTATGACTAGTGGAAGTAGACCGCTTTTGAGTCAAAAGGCGCGAAATATACCTACAGAGCTGCAAGCTCACAACATATCATGAGACTCGCGATGCCAGGCGCTGTGAGCTTATAGATCTGCCTTTTTTAAGCTTTCTGAACAAGCATTGTTTTAAAACTACAATTTGTAGTGAGATTAACCACTTTGTTTTAAAGTATAAGCATTTAAAGACAAATCATAATTTGTATAACACATTGATGTATTTTATATTACAACTATGTATTCATATATTTATTTAAATAAATGTGTTTATATTTAAAGGTTTAAGTCACTATTCTGATATTACTCATAGTTACTCAATATTTTTTTAAATATAATTTAAGATTATCATTATTACTATTATTATACATTTTATTATAGGTTTAATTCCATGCATGCAGGTGCTTGAAGTGTTGGTTTTCAACACCTACATCCTATTCCTGCTGCATGTATACCGGTATTTACAATAGGATTTCCCAGCTGATGCATATCATAGTTACACAATTATGATTTGACCCATATTTCAAATGTATTGTTAATTTGTTACAGACCATGCCTAAAAGGATGTATTCAGAGTCACAGAGGGATGTCGGTACAGATTCATCAAACCAGGTATGCTTTTTGTCTGGAAGCACTTCATTTCTTTGTACTCTATTAAAGCAGTTCTGTCATTACCATAAAAGTATCACATTTTTACTAGTGTAGCAGCACCCTTTCTATTCTATTGTTTTAAAATACATCTATTGTTTTGCGTTGTTGCAGACTACAGGGCAACAGAAGTACAAGCTGTACTTGGAGCCACAAGTAAGTCACAATCCATATTGTCAAATTCTCACGTCTATCATGCACCGTGTTGTGTGCGTGTCTACACCTCTTCCAGTCTCTGTTCCCTGCTCCAACTCCTATGCCACCTAGGTCCTACCGCACCCACTCTTTTAAACCCAACTCTAACTACCTCTTCCAACAGGCTTTTCCTGTTATCACCTCCTCCTCCCCACCTACTGTCCAGCTTTCTGTAAATGTTTTAGTTAATGATTTTAACAGCACCTGTACTCATATCCTTGACTCCATTGCTCCGTTCAAAATCAAGCACGTAAAGCGTAAGTCAATTACCTGGGAAAATGAACAGACCAGGGACATTAAAAAACTTTGTAGAAAGGCGGAACGAAAATGGAAAAAAGACAAGCTAGTGTCCTCTCACAATAACCTCAGAGAGCTGATGCTCAATTATCAATTAGCCGTGAAGACTGCCAGAAGTGAGTACTTCTCCAAGTTAATTGCCTCCCACTCGCATAACTCCCAGATAATGTTTCAAGCCATTCAATCAGTCATTAACCCTCCCGCCAGTCAATCCCTAGAAGCCTCCTCAGAAATGTGTGAAGCGTTCCTCCAACACTTTGTTGCCAAAATAGAGGGAATTAGACAGCAGTTGCCTCTTTTTTGAAAGAGAACCTGCTGACAGTTGCCCCAAATATTATCTCTATTATCAACTGCTCTCTGTCTACTGGCATATTTCCAACTATTTTTAAAAATGCCCTAGTCCAACCTCTTTTAAAAAAAACGTCATTGGACCCCCTAGTTTTAAGCAATTTTAGGCCCATCTCCAAATTACCATTTTTATCAAAGATTTTAGAGAAAACTGTGTCCAACCAACTGATTACTTTTATGAATTTTAATTCCACTTTTGAAACTTTTCAGAATGGTTTTAGGGCTTTACATAGCACAGAAACTGCGCTTTTAAAAGTTACCAATGATCTTCTTTTAAACGCAGATTCTGGTGACTGTTCAATTTTATTTATTTTAGACCTTAGCTGTGCATTTGACACATAGGAGTCATAACATACATTTCCACAGCTATGCTGATGATACACAACTATACATCCCACTAAAACCTGGTACCACAGGTAATGTACAACGGCTACTGGCATGTCTCTCTGACATACAAAAGTGGATGTCACAAAATTTCCTCAAACTAAATGATTCTAAATCAGAAATTATAATTTTCGGCCCACCACAGTCCACCCTCCCATTCCACTCTGAACTCGGCACTCTATCCACAAATATTACACACTCAGCCCGCAACCTGGGTGTTTTCTTTGACCCTGACATCTCCTTCAACACTCAAGTCACCAAAGTTGTCCAGTCCTGCTATTACCAGATTAGGAACATTGCTAAAATTAAATCATTTTTGTCACATGCAGACCTAGAGACCGTCATTCACTCCTTCATATCCTCACGTTTAGATTATTGCAACTCTGTCTACTCCGGTATGAGCAAAAAATATATAGCACGCCTCCAAATGGTGCAAAACTCCGCAGCACGGCTACTTACAAACACACGAAAACGTGAGCATATCACACCAATCCTGGCTACCCTACATTGGCTCCCTGTAAGTTTCAGAATCGACTTCAAAATCAGCCCCCAGCTACATCAGAGACATGCTAACACCCCACAGGCCGGTGCGCAGACTCAGATCTGCTGACTGTGCCCTTCTTGTCCCACCCAGAACTCACCTTGTCACCCGTGGTGGCCGGGCTTTTACGGCACGCTTACCATCGCTTTGGAATGCCCTCCCCTTGGCTCTCAGGCAAGCTGAGACTGTGCCCGCTTTTAAACATCTTTTAAAAACACACCTGTATATCAAATGCTTTTCTTAATTTCAGTTTTACTTATGTGTATATGTGTGTATGTGCATGTGTGTATATGCTTACATATATGTATAAATGTACGTACAGGTATATATTTATTTAGCTTTCCTTGAAGTTTGTTGTTATGTTTCTATGCTTTGTTATTTCTGATGTTCTTGATGTTGTTTGTTATTGTTGTTTTTAACCTGTAAAGCACTTTGTAACTTTATGTTTGGAAAGGTGCTATATAAATAAAATTCATTCATTCATTAATTTACTTGGTGTGTTACGTGTATCTGTCAATAGCCCTTATCCCACTTAACCCAGGAATGTGTCTTCTCATCAGGTGACAATAGAGCTGGATTTAAATTAATACATTTGTTTTATTTCCTTGCATACTCTTGTCATGTCTGTTCCATCTGACCAGCCTACACTCTCAGATGATGAAGAGCTTCTGTCTGGAGATCAGGACATGGCTCTTTCAGACGAAAAAACGTCTCTCTCGAGTGACGATACGACTGCACCAGACGGTAACCGACACCAGCAGGCGGCATTTAGTAGTTCAGGTTAGTGGCGCTTTGCAGTTATGAGGCAAGTTAATAACATTTGCTGTGAAAGAATATATATTCTGAGTTTTGTTTTAATATATTTATTTGTATTTTCCTCATTACTTAGGACAATGCTTCTCCAGATGATGAACAGGCTCTGTCGGGAGATGGGGCCTCAGGCAGCAACCACAGTGTGACCAGGCGGCATTTGGTAGTTCAGGTTAGTGGCGCTTGACAGTTCTTTTTTTAAAGGAGAATTCCATGCTAGAAGGCTTTCTTGCCTTTATTTGTGGGCTCGCTACAGCGAGCACACACTAGTTATTGCCAGCCTATGTTTATTGTGGGCTCGCTACAGCGAGCACACACTAGTTATTGCCAGCCTATATTTACTTATTTATTTATTCCACCCTTTTTTTTGACACCCTACTACTTCCACATACTTTATGCTAGAAATTTAGTTCAAACTTCAAACTGTTCAGCTCTTTGCAGTGATGGGTGCTTGTATTTTTATTTTTACAAAGTTTTATACTTTTTATACTTTTTAACTTTTTAACTTTTTTTAACATCCTTTATAATGAGAGTCGATGTTAGAAAGGTCCCATTTTTCACAGTTAACTTTTTTGAGCTCTTATTACTCCGTCATACTTTCACTTTGAAACTTCATTCAAACTTTATAATGTTCATCTATCTTTGAACTTTCATTGGTGAAAAAGTTGTTTTGAAAAAGTTTATACTTTTTAAAATATTTAACTTTATTTATAGTTTTTCCCTCCCATTGACAATGTATGGGATTTATCTCTAAATCAAACTCACTTTTGCAGCCTCATTACTCTGGCATACTTTGTCGTAGAAACGTGATTTAAACTTTAGAACGCTCACACGACTCTGGACTTTTTCGTGGTTCAAACCGTATTCGAATACGTTAAACGGTTTTTCCGAAATCGCAGTTCAATCGCAGGCCGTTTCGCGTAATTAGTGCCATTTTAGAGTGCGGGCCTTCTTTGACTAGAGTGTGGAGACTGAAATTCTTTCCTTGAAAATTTACCAAACAAATTGTCGTCCCGGCCAAAGTATTCATTTTACACGCATGTTCTTTTGTCATTTTGTAGCCACACATGTCCTCTTTCACACAATGTGACCACCAAAGCACAGAGACATACAGAATGTGAACTACGGCCTTTTAAGTGACACAAAAACAGTCAATCTGCTCATTGACCTCCATTGTATAATTCTTACGAGGAAATTATCGCGCTGACAATTCTTAACTCGCTCTTATAACCACATTTTCAATCGTACCAACACCACAATCGCACATGGTGTACGTCAATATCTCAGGCCACTCACAGCGAAAAAAATATTTGCATTCGACTTTTACTTTTTGCGATAGAGCAATTTGTTCGGGGCATAGTTTCCCCCATTCAGAACCATTCTAATCTCCCAGTCATAGTACTGGCATAGAACTTGGAAGTCTTTTACTTCCACAGCTGAGACATATAAGGGCTTAATTGCAGGGCTGACATTAAAGTTACAAGATCTCAATGAGTTGCTCTGCGATACCTTGTGAGCTTGTAGGTCTGCTATTTGTGCAATTGGCTGGCCTTTACACAGCTCTCGCAAGAGCATGCACACACGCACACACACACCCTGTCTTCCTATTGGCTGGCCTTTACACAGCTCTCGCAAGCGCACGCACGCACGCACGCACGCAAACATTTTTAAAAAAAAGTATTTTTTTGAAAAAAAAGTATTTTTTTGAAAAAAAAGTATTTTTTTGAAAAGAAAGTATTTTTTTGAAAAAGAAGTATTTTTTTGAAAAAAAAGTATTTTTTTGAAAAAAAGGTATTTTTTTGAAAAGAAATGAAATTTTTTAAAAAAAATGAAATTTTTTGAAAAAAATGAAATTTTTTGAAAAAAATGAAATTTTTTGAAAAAAATGAAATTTTTTGAAAAAAATGAAATTTTTTGAAAAAAATGCAAACTTAAAAAAAAAAAACTTTAACCTTTTTTTTTTTTACTTATGAAAAAAATATATATATATTTTTTTTACTTAAAAAGAAAAAACTTTAATCTTTTTAATAATGATTATTTTTTTTACATTTAAAGAAAAACTTTTAAAAACACTTCTACAGCTTCCACATACTTTATTCCGCTTTATGCAGTTATTTATACTTAAACTAGTTTTTCCAAATGTTCATACTTTTTTTTTACTTTTACTTCAGCTTTAATACATTTTCTACTTTTGTTTACAATATGCTACAGTCCCGAAATATTGATTATGGATTTAGACCACCAATGGGAACACTATTACTCCGGTCCCCGAGTTTCAAACTTGACACGGCAAAAACTTTATACATTGCAATTTATGCGAGCCCACGCAGTTTCTACAGGAACTGCCTTTATAGTTGTGGGCTCGCTACAGCGAGCACACACTAGTTATTGCCAGCCTATATTTATACTTCTTATGTTTCTTTATTCCGCCGTTTTTTTGACACCCTACTACTTCCACATACTTTATGCTAGAAATTTTGTTCAAACTTCAAACTGTTCAGCTCTTTGAAGTGATTGTGGCTTGTATTTTTATTTTTACAAAGTTTTATACTTTTTATACTTTTTAACTTTTTAACTTTTTTTAACATCCTTTATAATGAGAGTCGATGGAAGAAAGGTCCCATTTTTCACAGTTAACTTTTTTGAGCTCTTATTACTCCGTCATACTTTCACTTTGAAACTTCATTCAAACTTTATAATGTTCATCTATCTTTGAACTTTCATTGGTGAAAAAGTTGTTTTGAAAAAGTTTATACTTTTTAAAATATTTAACTTTATTCATAGTTTTTCCCTCCCATTGACAATGTATGGGATTTATCTCTAAATCAAGCTCACTTTTGCAGCCTCATTACTCTGGCATACTTTGTCGTAGAAACGTGATTTAAACTTTAGAACGCTCACACGACTCTGGACTCTGGACGGTTCAAACCGTATTCGAATACGTTGAACGGTTTTTCCGAAATCGCAGTTCAATCGCAGGCTGTTTCGCGTAATTAGTGCCATTTTAGAGTGCGGGCCTTCTTTGACTAGAGTGTGGAGACTGAAATTCTTTCCTTGAAAATTTACCAAACAAATTGTCGTCCCGGCCAAAGTATTCATTTTACACGCATGTTCTTTTGTCATTTTGTAGCCACACATGTCCTCTTTCACACAATGTGACCACCAAAGCACAGAGACATACAGAATGTGAACTACGGCCTTTTAAGTGACACAAAAACAGTCAATCTGCTCATTGACCTCCATTGTATAATTCTTACGAGGAAATTATCGCGCTGACAATTCTTAACTCGCTCTTATAACCACATTTTCAATCGTACCAACACCACAATCGCACATGGTGTACCTCAATATCTCAGGCCACTCACAGCGAAAAAAATATTTGCATTCGACTTTTACTTTTTGCGATAGAGCAATCTGTTCGGGGCATAGTTTCCCCCCATTCACGGCCATTATAATCTCCCAGTCATAGTACTGGCATAGAACTTGGAAGTCTTTTACGTCCACAGCTGAGACATATAAGGGCTTAATTACAGGGCTGACATTAAAGTTACAAGATCTCAATGAGTTGCTCTGCGATACCTTGTGAGCTTGTAGGTCTGCTATTTGTGCAATTGGCTGGCCTTTACACAGCTCTCGCAAGAGCACGCACACACGCACACACACACCCTGTCTTCCTATTGGCTGGCCTTTACACAGCTCTCGCAAGCGCACGCACGCACGCACGCACGCAAAAAAAATTAAAAAAAAGTAATTTTTTGAAAAAAAGTATTTTTTTGAAAAAAAGTATTTTTTTGAAAAAAAAGTATTTTTTTGAAAAGAAAGTATTTTTTTGAAAAAAAGTATTTTTTTGAAAAAAAAAGTATTTTTTTGAAAAGAAAGTATTTTTTTGAAAAAGAAGTATTTTTTTGAAAAAGAAGTATTTTTTTGAAAAAAAGTATTTTTTTGAAAAAAATGAAATTTTTTGAAAAAAATGAAATTTTTTGAAAAAAATGAAATTTTTTGAAAAAAATGCAAACTTAAAAAAAAAAAACTTTAACCTTTTTTTTTTACTTATGAAAAAAATATATATATATTTTTTTTACTTAAAAAGAAAAAACTTGAATTTTTTTAATAAAGATTATTTTTTTTACATTTAAAGAAAAACTTTTAAAAACACTTCTACAGCTTCCACATACTTTATTCCGCTTTATGCAGTTATTTATGCTTAAACTAGTTTTTCCAAATGTTCATACTTTTTTTTTACTTTTACTTCAGCTTTAATACATTTTCTACTTTTGTTTACAATATGCTACAGTCCCGAAATATTGATTATGGATTTAGACCACCAATGGGAACACTATTACTCCGGTCCCCGAGTTTCAAACTTGACACGGCAAAAACTTTATACATTGCAATTTATGCGAGCCCACGCAGTTTCTACAGGAACTGCCTTTCTAGTTGTTTATTTATTTATTCCACCCTTTTTTTTGACACCCTACTACTTCCACATACTTTATGCTAGAAATTTAGTTCAAACTTCAAACTGTTCAGCTCTTTGCAGTGATGGGTGCTTGTATTTTTATTTTTACAAAGTTTTATACTTTTTATACTTTTTAACTTTTTAACTTTTTTTTTACATCCTTTATAATGAGAGTCGATGGAAGAAAGGTCCCATTTTTCACAGTTAACTTTTTTGAGCTCTTATTACTCCGTCATACTTTCACTTTGAAACTTCATTCAAACTTTATAATGTTCATCTATCTTTGAACTTTCATTGGTGAAAAAGTTGTTTTGAAAAAGTTTATACTTTTTAAAATATTTAACTTTATTTATAGTTTTTGCCTCCCATAGACAATGAATGGGATTTATCTCTAAATCAAGCTCACTTTTGCAGCCTCATTACTCTGGCATACTTTGTCGTAGAAACGTGATTTAAACTTTAGAACGCTCACACGACTCTGGACTTTTTCGTGGTTCAAACCGTATTCGAATACGTTAAACGGTTTTTCCGAAATCGCAGTTCAATCGCAGGCCGTTTCGTGTAATTAGTGCCATTTTAGAGTGCGGGCCTTCTTTGACTAGAGTGTGGAGACTGAAATTCTTTCCTTGAAAATTTACCAAACAAATTGTCGTCCCGGCCAAAGTATTCATTTTACACGCATGTTCTTTTGTCATTTTGTAGCCACACATGTCCTCTTTCACACAATGTGACCACCAAAGCACAGAGACATACAGAATGTGAACTACGGCCTTTTAAGTGACACAAAAACAGTCAATCTGCTCATTGACCTCCATTGTATAATTCTTACGAGGAAATTATCGCGCTGACAATTCTTAACTCGCTCTTATAACCACATTTTCAATCGTACCAACACCACAATCGCACATGGTGTACCTCAATATCTCAGGCCACTCACAGCGAAAAAAATATTTGCATTCGACTTTTACTTTTTGCGATAGAGCAATTTGTTCGGGGCATAGTTTTCCCCCCTTCAGAACCATTGTAATCTCCCAGTCATAGTACTGGCATAGAACTTGGAAGTCTTTTACTTCCACAGCTGAGACATATAAGGGCTTAATTACAGGGCTGACATTAAAGTTACAAGATCTCAATGAGTTGCTCTGCGATACCTTGTGAGCTTGTAGGTCTGCTATTTGTGCAATTGGCTGGCCTTTACACAGCTCTCGCAAGAGCACGCACGCACGCACACACGCACACACACACCCTGTCTTCCTATTGGCTGGCCTTTACACAGCTCTCGCAAGTGCACGCACGCACGCACGCACGCAAAAAAATGAAAAAAAGTATTTTTTCCAAAAAAAAGTATTTTTTCCAAAAAAAAGTATTTTTTCCAAAAAAAAGTATTTTTTCCAAAAAAAAGTATTTTTTCCAAAAAAAAGTATTTTTTCCAAAAAAAAGTATTTTTTCCAAAAAAAGTATTTTTTTGAAAAAAAAGTATTTTTTTGAAAAAAAGTATTATTTTGAAAAAAAAGTATTATTTTGAAAAAAAAGTAATTTTTTGAAAAAAAAGTAATTTTTTGAAAAAAATGTAATTTTTTGAAAAAAATGTAATTTTTTGAAAAAAATGAAAACTTAAAAAAAAAAAAACTTTAACCTCTTTTTTTTTTTTACTTAAAAGAAAAAACTTGAATTTTTTTAATAAAGATTTTTTTTTTTTCATTTAAAGAAAAACTTTTAAAAACACTTCTACAGCTTCCACATACTTTATTCCGCTTTATGCAGTTATTTATGCTTAAACTATAGTTTTTCCAAATGTTCATACTTTTTAAAACTTTTACTTCAGCTTTAATACATTTTCTACTTTTGTTTACAATATGCTACAGTCCCGAAATTTTGATTATGGATTTAGACCACCAATGGGAACACTATTACTCCGGTCCCCGAGTTTCAAACTTGACACGGCAAAAACTTTATACATTGCAATTTATGCGAGCCCACGCAGTTTCTACAGGAACTGCCTTTCTAGTTATTATGTTTCTTTATTCTGCCGCTTTTTTTGGCACCCTACTACTTCCACATACTTTATGCTAGAAATTTAGTTCAAACTTCAAACTGTTCAGCTCTTTGCAGTGATGGGTGCTTGTATTTTTATTTTTACAAAGTTTTATACTTTTTATACTTTTTAACTTTTTAACTTTTTTTAACATCCTTTATAATGAGAGTCGATGGAAGAAAGGTCCCATTTTTCACAGTTAACTTTTTTGAGCTCTTATTACTCCGTCATACTTTCACTTTGAAACTTCATTCAAACTTTATAATGTTCATCTATCTTTGAACTTTCATTGGTGAAAAAGTTGTTTTGAAAAAGTTTATACTTTTTAAAATATTTAACTTTATTTATAGTTTTTGCCTCCCATAGACAATGAATGGGATTTATCTCTAAATCAACCTCACTTTTGCAGCCTCATTACTCTGGCATACTTTGTCGTAGAAACGTGATTTAAACTTTAGAACGCTCACACGACTCTGGACTTTTTCGTGGTTGAAACCATATTCGAATACGTTAAACGGTTTTTCCGAAATCGCAGTTCAATCGCAGGCCGTTTCGTGTAATTAGTGCCATTTTAGAGTGCGGGCCTTCTTTGACTAGAGTGTGGAGACTGAAATTCTTTCCTTGAAAATTTACCAAACAAATTGTCGTCCCGGCCAAAGTATTCATTTTACACGCATGTTCTTTTGTCATTTTGTAGCCACACATGTCCTCTTTCACACAATGTGACCACCAAAGCACAGAGACATACAGAATGTGAACTACGGCCTTTTAAGTGACACAAAAACAGTCAATCTGCTCATTGACCTCCATTGTATAATTCTTACGAGGAAATTATCGCGCTGACAATTCTTAACTCGCTCTTATAACCACATTTTCAATCGTACCAACACCACAATCGCACATGGTGTACCTCAATATCTCAGGCCACTCACAGCGAAAAAAATATTTGCATTCGACTTTTACTTTTTGCGATAGAGCAATTTGTTCGGGGCATAGTTTTCCCCCCTTCAGAACCATTGTAATCTCCCAGTCATAGTACTGGCATAGAACTTGGAAGTCTTTTACTTCCACAGCTGAGACATATAAGGGCTTAATTACAGGGCTGACATTAAAGTTACAAGATCTCAATGAGTTGCTCTGCGATACCTTGTGAGCTTGTAGGTCTGCTATTTGTGCAATTGGCTGGCCTTTACACAGCTCTCGCAAGAGCACGCACGCACGCACACACGCACGCACACACACACCCTGTCTTCCTATTGGCTGGCCTTTACACAGCTCTCGCAAGTGCACGCACGCACGCACGCACGCAAAAAAATGAAAAAAGTATTTTTTCCAAAAAAAAGTATTTTTTCCAAAAAAAAGTATTTTTTCCAAAAAAAAGTATTTTTTCCAAAAAAAAGTATTTTTTCCAAAAAAAGTATTTTTTCCAAAAAAAGTATTTTTTTGAAAAAAGTATTATTTTGAAAAAAAAGTATTATTTTGAAAAAAAAGTATTATTTTGAAAAAAAAGTAATTTTTTGAAAAAGTAATTATTTGAAAAAAATGAAAACTTAAAAAAAAAAAAACTTTAACCTCTTTTTTTTTTTACTTAAAAGAAAAAACTTGAATTTTTTTAATAAAGATTTTTTTTTTTTCATTTAAAGAAAAACTTTTAAAAACACTTCTACAGCTTCCACATACTTTATTCCGCTTTATGCAGTTATTTATGCTTAAACTATAGTTTTTCCAAATGTTCATACTTTTTTTTAACTTTTACTTCAGCTTTAATACATTTTCTACTTTTGTTTACAATATGCTACAGTCCCGAAATTTTGATTATGGATTTAGACCACCAATGGGAACACTATTACTCCGGTCCCCGAGTTTCAAACTTGACACGGCAAAAACTTTATACATTGCAATTTATGCGAGCCCACGCAGTTTCTACAGGAACTGCCTTTCTAGTTACTTATTTATTTATTCCGCCGCTTTTTTTTGGCACCCTACTACTTCCACATACTTTATGCTAGAAATTTAGTTCAAACTTCAAACTGTTCAGCTCTTTGCAGTGATGGGTGCTTGTATTTTTATTTTTACAAAGTTTTATACTTTTTATACTTTTTAACTTTTTAACTTTTTTTTAACATCCTTTATAATGAGAGTCGATGGAAGAAAGGTCCCATTTTTCACAGTTAACTTTTTTGAGCTCTTATTACTCCGTCATACTTTCACTTTGAAACTTCATTCAAACTTCATAATGTTCATCTATCTTTGAACTTTCATTGGTGAAAAAGTTGTTTTGAAAAAGTTTATACTTTTTAAAATATTTAACTTTATTTATAGTTTTTGCCTCCCATAGACAATGAATGGGATTTATCTCTAAATCAACCTCACTTTTGCAGCCTCATTACTCTGGCATACTTTGTCGTAGAAACGTGATTTAAACTTTAGAACGCTCACACGACTCTGGACTTTTTCGTGGTTCAAACCGTATTCGAATACGTTAAACTGTTTTTCCGAAATCGCAGTTCAATCGCAGGCCGTTTCGCGTAATTAGTGCCATTTTAGAGTGCGGGCCTTCTTTGACTAGAGTGTGGAGACTGAAATTCTTTCCTTGAAAATTTACCAAACAAATTGTCGTCCCGGCCAAAGTATTCATTTTACACGCATGTTCTTTTGTCATTTTGTAGCCACACATGTCCTCTTTCACACAATGTGACCACCAAAGCACAGAGACATACAGAATGTGAACTACGGCCTTTTAAGTGACACAAAAACAGTCAATCTGCTCATTGACCTCCATTGTATAATTCTTACGAGGAAATTATCGCGCTGACAATTCTTAACTCGCTCTTATAACCACATTTTCAATCGTACCAACACCACAATCGCACATGGTGTACCTCAATATCTCAGGCCACTCACAGCGAAAAAAATATTTGCATTCGACTTTTACTTTTTGCGATAGAGCAATTTGTTCGGGGCATAGTTTTCCCCCCTTCAGAACCATTGTAATCTCCCAGTCATAGTACTGGCATAGAACTTGGAAGTCTTTTACTTCCACAGCTGAGACATATAAGGGCTTAATTACAGGGCTGACATTAAAGTTACAAGATCTCAATGAGTTGCTCTGCGATACCTTGTGAGCTTGTAGGTCTGCTATTTGTGCAATTGGCTGGCCTTTACACAGCTCTCGCAAGAGCACGCACGCACGCACACACACACCCTGTCTTCCTATTGGCTGGCCTTTACACAGCTCTCGCAAGTGCACGCACGCACGCACGCACGCAAAAAAATGAAAAAAAGTATTTTTTCCAAAAAAAAGTATTTTTTCCAAAAAAAAGTATTTTTTCCAAAAAAAGTATTTTTTCCAAAAAAAAGTATTTTTTCCAAAAAAAAGTATTTTTTCCAAAAAAAGTATTTTTTCCAAAAAAAGTATTTTTTTGAAAAAAAAGTATTATTTTGAAAAAAAAGTATTATTTTGAAAAAAAAGTATTATTTTGAAAAAAAAGTAATTTTTTGAAAAAAAAGTAATTTTTTGAAAAAAATGAAAACTTAAAAAAAAAAAACTTTAACCTCTTTTTTTTTTTTTACTTAAAAGAAAAAACTTGAATTTTTTTAATAAAGATTATTTTTTTTTCATTTAAAGAAAAACTTTTAAAAACACTTCTACAGCTTCCACATACTTTATTCCGCTTTATGCAGTTATTTATGCTTAAACTATAGTTTTTCCAAATGTTCATACTTTTTTTTAACTTTTACTTCAGCTTTAATACATTTTCTACTTTTGTTTACAATATGCTACAGTCCCGAAATATTGATTATGGATTTAGACCACCAATGGGAACACTATTACTCCGGTCCCCGAGTTTCAAACTTGACACGGCAAAAACTTTATACATTGCAATTTATGCGAGCCCACGCAGTTTCTACAGGAACTGCCTTTCTAGTTGTGGGCTCGCTACAGCGAGCACACACTAGTTATTGCCAGCCTATATTTATTATTCTTTATTCCACCCGTTTTTTTGACACGCTACTACTTCCACATACTTTATGCTAGAAATTTAGTTCAAACTTCAAACTGTTCAGCTCTTTGAAGTGATTGTGGCTTGTATTTTTATTTTTACAAAGTTTTATACTTTTTATACTTTTTAACTTTTTAACTTTTTTTTTACATTCTTTATAATGAGAGTCGATGGAAGAAAGGTCCCATTTTTCACAGTTAACTTTTTTGAGCTCTTATTACTCCGTCATACTTTCACTTTGAAACTTCATTCAAACTTTATAATGTTCATCTATCTTTGAACTTTCATTGGTGAAAAAGTTGTTTTGAAAAAGTTTATACTTTTTAAAATATTTAACTTTATTCATAGTTTTTCCCTCCCATTGACAATGTATGGGATTTATCTCTAAATCAAGCTCACTTTTGCAGCCTCATTACTCTGGCATACTTTGTCGTAGAAACGTGATTTAAACTTTAGAACGCTCACACGACTCTGGACTCTGGACGGTTCAAACCGTATTCGAATACGTTGAACGGTTTTTCCGAAATCGCAGTTCAATCGCAGGCCGTTTCGCGTAATTAGTGCCATTTTAGAGTGCGGGCCTTCTTTGACTAGAGTGTGGAGACTGAAATTCTTTCCTTGAAAATTTACCAAACAAATTGTCGTCCCGGCCAAAGTATTCATTTTACACGCATGTTCTTTTGTCATTTTGTAGCCACACATGTCCTCTTTCACACAATGTGACCACCAAAGCACAGAGACATACAGAATGTGAACTACGGCCTTTTAAGTGACACAAAAACAGTCAATCTGCTCATTGACCTCCATTGTATAATTCTTACGAGGAAATTATCGCGCTGACAATTCTTAACTCGCTCTTATAACCACATTTTCAATCGTACCAACACCACAATCGCACATGGTGTACCTCAATATCTCAGGCCACTCACAGCGAAAAAAATATTTGCATTCGACTTTTACTTTTTGCGATAGAGCAATCTGTTCGGGGCATAGTTTCCCCCCATTCACGGCCATTATAATCTCCCAGTCATAGTACTGGCATAGAACTTGGAAGTCTTTTACGTCCACAGCTGAGACATATAAGGGCTTAATTACAGGGCTGACATTAAAGTTACAAGATCTCAATGAGTTGCTCTGCGATACCTTGTGAGCTTGTAGGTCTGCTATTTGTGCAATTGGCTGGCCTTTACACAGCTCTCGCAAGAGCACGCACGCACGCACGCACGCACACACGCACACACACACCCTGTCTTCCTATTGGCTGGCCTTTACACAGCTCTCGCAAGTGCACGCACGCACGCACGCACGCAAAAAAATGAAAAAAAGTATTTTTTCCAAAAAAAGTATTTTTTCCAAAAAAAGTATTTTTTCCAAAAAAAAGTATTTTTTCCAAAAAAAAAGTATTTTTTCCAAAAAAAGTATTATTTTGGAAAAAAAAGTATTTTTTTGAAAAAAAAGTATTTTTTTGAAAAAAAAGTATTATTTTGAAAAAAAAGTATTTTTTTGAAAAAAAAGTAATTTTTTGAAAAAAAAAAAAACTTTTTTTTTTACTTAAAAGAAAAAACTTGAATTTTTTTAATAAAGATTTTTTTTTTTTCATTTAAAGAAAAACTTTTAAAAACACTTCTACAGCTTCCACATACTTTATTCCGCTTTATGCAGTTATTTATGCTTAAACTATAGTTTTTCCAAATGTTCATACTTTTTTTTAACTTTTACTTCAGCTTTAATACATTTTCTACTTTTGTTTACAATATGCTACAGTCCCGAAATATTGATTATGGATTTAGACCACCAATGGGAACACTATTACTCCGGTCCCCGAGTTTCAAACTTGACACGGCAAAAACTTTATACATTGCAATTTATGCGAGCCCACGCAGTTTCTACAGGAACTGCCTTTCTAGTTCTTTATTCCGCCGTTTTTTTGACACCCTACTACTTCCACATACTTTATGCTAGAAATTTAGTTCAAACTTCAAACTGTTCAGCTCTTTGAAGTGATTGTGGCTTGTATTTTTATTTTTACAAAGTTTTATACTTTTTATACTTTTTAACTTTTTAACTTTTTTTTACATCCTTTATAATGAGAGTCGATGGAAGAAAGGTCCCATTTTTCACAGTTAACTTTTTTGAGCTCTTATTACTCCGTCATACTTTCACTTTGAAACTTCATTCAAACTTTATAATGTTCATCTATCTTTGAACTTTCATTGGTGAAAAAGTTGTTTTGAAAAAGTTTATACTTTTTAAAATATTTAACTTTATTCATAGTTTTTCCCTCCCATTGACAATGTATGGGATTTATCTCTAAATCAAGCTCACTTTTGCAGCCTCATTACTCTGGCATACTTTGTCGTAGAAACGTGATTTAAACTTTAGAACGCTCACACGACTCTGGACTTTTTCGTGGTTCAAACCGTATTCGAATACGTTAAACGGTTTTTCCGAAATCGCAGTTCAATCGCAGGCCGTTTCGCGTAATTAGTGCCATTTTAGAGTGCGGGCCTTCTTTGACTAGAGTGTGGAGACTGAAATTCTTTCCTTGAAAATTTACCAAACAAATTGTCGTCCCGGCCAAAGTATTCATTTTACACGCATGTTCTTTTGTCATTTTGTAGCCACACATGTCCTCTTTCACACAATGTGACCACCAAAGCACAGAGACGTACAGAATGTGAACTACGGCCTTTTAAGTGACACAAAAACAGTCAATCTGCTCATTGACCTCCATTGTATAATTCTTACGAGGAAATTATCGCGCTGACAATTCTTAACTCGCTCTTATAACCACATTTTCAATCGTACCAACACCACAATCGCACATGGTGTACCTCAATATCTCAGGCCACTCACAGCGAAAAAAATATTTGCATTCGACTTTTACTTTTTGCGATAGAGCAATTTGTTCGGGGCATAGTTTCCCCCCATTCAGAACCATTGTAATCTCCCAGTCATAGTACTGGCATAGAAGTGGAAGTCGTTTTACTTCCACAGCTGAGACATATAAGGGCTTAATTACAGGGCTGACATTAAAGTTACAAGATCTCAATGAGTTGCTCTGCGATACCTTGTGAGCTTGTAGGTCTGCTATTTGTGCAATTAGGCTAGACACATGCAAGTGCACGCACGCACGCACACACACACCCTGTCTTCGCACGCACGCACGCACACACACACACCCTGTCTTCGCACGCACGCACGCACGCACACACACACCCTGTCTTCCTATTGGCTGGCCTTTACACAGCTCTCGCAAGCGCACGCACTCACGCACGCACGCACGCACGCACACACACACACCCTGTCTTCGCACGCACGCACGCACACACACACCCTGTCTTCCTATTGGCTGGCCTTTACACAGCTCTCGCAAGCGCACGCACGCACGCACTCACGCAAAAAAAAAATGAAAACTCTTTTTTTTTTTTTTTTTTTTTTTTTTTTTGAAAAATTGAAAAAAATTGAAAAAAATTGAAAAAAATTGAAAAAAATTGAAAAAAATTGAAAAATTGAAAAAATTGAAAAAAAATGAAAAAAAATAAAACATTGAAAAAATTGAAAAAATTGAAAACTTAAAAAAAAAATTACTTATTAAGAAAAAACTTCAACTTTTTTTTTTTTTACTTATTAAGAATAAACTTGATTTTTTTTTTAATAAAGTTTTTTTTTTTTTACCTTTAAAGAAAAACTTTTAAAAACACTTCTACAACTTCCACATACTTTATTCCGCTTTATGCAGTTATTTATGCTTAAACTATAGTTTTTCCAAATGTTCATACTTTTTTAAACTTTTACTTCAGCTTTAATACATTTTCTACTTTTGTTTACAATATGCTACAGTCCCGAAATTTTGATTATGGATTTAGACCACCAATGGGAACACTATTACTCCGGGCCCCGAGTTTCAAACTTGACACGGCAAAAACTTTATACATTGCATTTTATGCGAGCCCACGCAGTTTCTACAGGAACTGCCTTTCTAGTTGTAGTTGTTACGTCCCCACCAAAGAGGTCCATGTGTTATTTTGTGCAAAAGCGCATTATTGGCTATTTCCCCTACCATAAGCCCTCAAGGAATTGAATTGAATTGAAACGGAAATTGGAGTGTTGTGCTAATTCGCTTATTTCCATCGCTCAAAAATATTTTTTGTATCCTCTCTTCATAATGTAGACTCTTGTAGAGGGCTTATATTAGGGGAAAATAACACCTGGACCTCTTTGGTGGGGACGTAACAACTACGTACAAATAAAGGTAAGAAAGTCTTCTAGCATGGAATTATCCTTTTATCCTTTTATGCAAATATATTTGCATTTTATTGCAACTACGTACAAATAAAGGTAAGAAAGTCTTCTAGCATGGAATTATCCTTTTATCCTTTTATGCAAATATATTTGCATTTTATTTCTTTGCCCACTCAGCGCATAGCTGCTCCAACTGACCAGTCAACACACTCGGATGATGAAGAGCTTCTCTATGGAGATCAGGGCATGGCTTTTTTAGATGAAGAAGAGTCCCTCTCGGATGACAACTATTCGACTGCACCAGACGGCAACCGACGCACCAGCTGGCGACATTTAGTAGTTCAGGTTAGTGGGACTTTGCAGTTATGAGGCTGATACAAATCGAATATGTTTCTATATCAGTGGTTCTCAAACTATGTCATGTCAAGTAGCCCCACAATTATATGTAATTGGTCGATGACCGCTGTCTGAAAATATGTTGTTCCTGGGACCACCAGAAGCAAAGATGCAAGTTAATAACATTTGCTGTGAAAGAATAATATATATTAAAGATCTTTACGATTTACGATATAATGTTTACGAAAAATAGCAGATCTTCAACATCTTGCGCTGGATTTAAATTAATATGTTTATTTGTATTTTCCTCATTACTTAGGACAATGCTTCTCCAGATGAACAGGCTCTGTTGGGAGATGGGGCCTCAGGCAGCAACCACAGTGTCTCTGGAGATCAGAGAATGGCTCTTTTAGACGAAGAAGAGTGTCTCTCGGATGACACCAATACGACTGCACCAGACGGCAACCGACACACCAGGCCACATTTGGTAGTTCAGGTTAGTAGTGTTTTGCTGTTGTTTTTCTTATCCTCTTGAATTATTTAATTGCTTCTTCATAATTTTGTTCCTCACCCACTTAGGACACAACTGCTTCCTCGGATGATGAAGTTGACGATGTGTCACTTACGGGGGATGACTCGTCTCTCACAGGGGATGACTCGGCTCTGTCAGAAGACAGTGACTCAGACTCTGTTGATCATCCATTGGGGAGGTTAGGTACAGAGCCTGATATGGACTCCACAATAACTGCAACAGGTACCACAACAAGGGCTGAAGCACTGCTGATGATTATGTGTCATGCTGCACGACACAATATAACAGGGACTCAACTCTGTGATTTGCTCAAACTAATTAATCAGTTGTTTGGAAAAGATGTTGTCCCCAGATCTAAACATTCTTTTAACAAGATATTTACAGACAATTCAGAGATTGTGGAATTCCAATTTTACTGTGACTACTGTAAAGCAAACATAGGCACCCAGAAAGACATACAAGAGAGAAATATTACGCAGTGTGTAGAATGCCAGGTTCCAGTAGAAGTCAGTACCCTTAACAATGCAAGGTTTTTCATCAATGTCCCAATTGCTGCTCAAATACAGCGCATACTTGAGGATCCAGAAGTGCAGAAAGAGTTGAGCTACAGATTTGATCGGCCATGCCATGTAGACGGAGTCATTTCAGACATTTATGATGGTGATTTATACAATAAGTTATCAGGACCTGGTCAGATTTTATCAGACGTTAATAATTTGTCATATACTTTTAACTCTGATGGTTCACCTGTGTTTAAGTCTTCAAAGTTTTCAATTTGGCCTATTCAGCTACATCTGAATGAACTTCCACCCAAAATACGGTTCAAACATGTTGTTCTAGCTGGTCTGTGGTTTGGTCCGAGTGAACCCAACATGCTAGTTTTCCTCAAGCCTTTTGTAAACCAAACAAAGTTGCTACTATCCAAAGGAGTGTCTTGGGAAAAAAATTGAATGTTGGTTAACAGCAAAGTTATAGGTCTGTGTTGCTGCGTTGACTCGAAGGCACGGCCCACCATGCAGAACACAACACAATTTAATGGATATTTTGGCTGTGGGTTTTGCCTCCACCCTGGCAAATTAGTGGACAGGCAGGTAAAATATGTTATTTCTGCTGAAGAGTACGGTGACAGAGATGAAAAAGGAATGTTGAGGGACATGGACTGTGCATTTGTTGAACAAAAGACTGTCAGAGGTGTCAAAGGCCCATCTCCCTTGATTAACATGCCTTACTTTAACATAGTTTGGGGATTTGTGCCTGATTATATGCACGCTGTTTTGTTAGGAGTTATCAGACAACTGACAGAACTCATGCTACACAGTGTCAATCAGCCATATTACATTGGCAGTCCTGCTAATCTCAGAGTTCTTGAAAACAGAATCAAAAGCATTCAACCACCTCATTTGATTACTCGTTTACCCAGGTCTTTGAGTGAACGTAAATTCTGGAAAGCCTCTGAATGGAGGGCATGGCTTTTGTTCTACAGCTTGCCGTGCCTTGATGGTGTACTAGAGACGACCGATACATCAAACACCTTGGCCTTCTCGTTTCAGCAGTTTTTCTTCTTTTGAAAGAGAAAATTACTTTTGATGAGGTTAACAAAGCAGATGTTATGCTCCTTGAATTTGTTGTTAGATTTCAGCATTTCTATGGGGAAAGTGCAATGACATTCAATGTGCATCTCCTTACTCATCTGTCCAAGTCTGTGAAACTGTGGGGTCCCTTGTGGGCACACTCAGCTTTTGTTTTTGAAACAGGAAATGGGAGTCTCCTTAAAATGGGCCATGGAACAAAAGGTGTTGCTCTGCAAATAGTTAATAAGTTCTTGCTGTACAGGGCAGTACCTTTTTTCTCTACTCAGTATGCAGTCAGTGACCGTGTCCTCACATTCTGTAAGGAGATGAATGAGTACACAAAAGTCCAGAAAATTGTGCGATACCAGGACACAATAGTTTTGGATTCTGGAAAAACCAAACTCATCACCCAGAATGAGCAGAATGCCTTCCTCTCTGCATTGATTGAGCCACCAAATGAAATTCGTCTTCACAACAGAATGATACACAAGGGTTTGGTCTACACCAGCAAATGCTATCTCCGCCCAAAAAGACGCAATGATTATTGCGTACGCCTGACCAATGGATGCTTTGGGCAGATTGAGCAGATAATCACACATGGCTCTGGAGCAGAAACAGCAATTCAGTCAGACAACTCAAGGAGGATGTAATATATATATATTTATTGAATATAAGATAATCAATGCAATATATTTATTATGGTTTGGCGATGTATTGGATCTGCTTTTTAGGTACTCAGGATCAAGCGCATCAGTCCCGACCATAGGGACTCTGAATCCCCCCGTACCTAAAACAGTAGATCCAAAATGACAGGTGGTAGCTGGGGTGGAGGTGGGTGCGCACTTTGTATACCGCAGCGTAGAGTATACAATAGAAAGCAGCAAGCGAGCAAGCAGAATTGAGCGCAGGTTGTATGACAGCAGCACGCTGATACAACGGCAGTGGGCCAGCAAGACGGCAAAGGATGTATGACAGCAGCACGCTGATACAACAGCAGTGGGCAAGCAAGAAGGCAGAGGAATGCAAACCTCTGGTTCAAGTAGCCGGTATGAGAGATGGGGTGAGCTGTGATTGGCTGAGTGAATCATGCAGATGATGCTGCGGTGGCCCAATTAACGGCCGGCGCGCTGACTGAGGTTCCCTGACTGAACTTGCTCTGCGCATGTCTACGACAGGCACAAATGCTCATTTCAGTCAGACAACTCAAGGAGGATGTAATATATATATTTATTGAATATAAGATAATCAATGCAATATATTTATTATGGTTTGGCGATGTATTGGATCTGCTTTTTAGGTACTCAGGATCAAGCGCATCAGTCCCGACCATAGGGACTCTGAATCCCCCAACAGCGCAAAACATCCGAATCCCCCAAAAAGCAGATCATCCAACACCAACCTTAAGCTATGTGTACAACAGAGCACCTGTTGTTTCCTGAAACAGGAAAACCATACCGATATCCTTCCACGTATAGAGGGAAAAGTGTGGGCTTGGATCAGACATAGGTCATGCTAGAATTATGTGATGACTAGTCAATGTGTTCAACAGTACAGCGCCTGTTGATCCCTGGAATTCATTATTCAGGAGTCCTAAACGGTGTCCTGGTTTGCTGCTGCAATGCAATACCTACTGTACAGATGCCACCTGTACGCATACCGACCCAACCAGGACATACCGAAAAGGACATTCTATCATTATCATTAATATCTGAAATCAGTACCCAGTAGTCTACCACCTGGAGCTTTTAGCTGCAACATGATCGCATGCATGATCATGATGCGGCAACGCTGCTGCTGCAAGTTCTGCCACAGTAATATGCAAAATACAGTTTTAAGAATTTATTGTACTTCTGTAGTAAGTAAGAAAACAGTAGCATATAACACGCTATTCACGACTCATTAGTATTTGAGCCTGTAAAATATCTTTTAAGTCTAGTCTAACATAACTTTCGTAAGCCGCAGAGGACCACCGGCCTAGGGCTTTGAGGGTGGAAGTTGGGACTTTTGATGCCGCTGTAGTAGCTGCGCCGATCCTGAAGGAGTGCGACGTGAAGCGATCGGGGGGCAGCCCGCAGCCTTGACACAGGAGACGCAGCTTGTTGCAGAACCAAGGGCTGGACATGACTTTGCCGGAATCCGTCATGAACAGGGGCTCATTGGCAGTTGCAGATGGACGGTATTGCAGATAGCGAGACATAGAGGAGAAAGGGCAAAGATCAGTGTTAGTTTCTGTTATTACCACGGATACTCCTTTACAAAATGGGTCTGATTTTGAGTGCTTTAGGTAGATGGTGAAATGGTGATCACAAAAACCCAAGTCAGAAACAGAAAGATCATGCATAGGATTGAAAGAAAAGGTGCTAGTGCAGAATTCACCGCATCTTTGAAACCCGTAAAAAGCGGTGAGAAAAGCTGATTCTAATAAAAGGTCAATATAGGGGCTAAAAAATCCTTGACGGAGCTTGAGAATTAAAGTATTAAGTACTGAAACAGTAATAGGAAGGCGTTTATCTTTAGACCCTGGAACTTGTTTTTTAAAACCATTGAGGAGGAGACGAACAGAAGGGTTGCCAAGTAGACTACTCACGGTGGGATCTCTGCAGCGGAGATGGAACTGAATGCCAGCTATAATGCCTTTGATGGAGGAGGGCTGGATTTTTCGAGATTCGAAACAGTGAACTAAGAAGGCGCATATAATAGAGATGTTGACGGGGAGAGGCGGTACGCAGAAAGAGACACAGAAAGATGAAAAGTAGGACCATGCGGAGTCGTAGCTTTTTAATGTAGATTTGGACAAACCTAGTCTCATATAGCTTGCTGCTGCCGTTAAGTAATAAGACAAGGAACAATCTAGTCTAGAATGGTCTGACTGAAAGTTGGGCACTTCAGACCCGTTGGCATTGCCTCTGGGCAAAGGGCATGAAATTCCTGGAATTGAAAATGGGACAAAGCATCAGCTACAGTATTCTCCAACCCTGGAATAAAAGCAGCTTTGAGAATGAAATTATTCATGACGCAGGTCCAAGTTATGCGCCTGACTAACCTGTTAATGGCTGGAACAGAGGAGCGACCCTTATTAATAATGAAAACCGCAGCCTCGTTATCACAAAATACTGTGATCCTTTTCTTACTCCAAGATTTCCCCCACAGAATACAAGCCACCGCTATAGGGTAAATCTCAAAAAGTGCTGTAGATTTAACACTCTCTGGTAGAGTGCTAAACTCAGCAGGCCATTTATCGGCGAACCATTCCCCTTTTAGTATCCCACCAAAGCCGCGCGAGGGAGCTGCGTCTGTAAAAAACGCTAGGGAAGCGGAGGTTTCAATCTCGTCATTATAAAAAAAAGAAATCCCGTTCCAGTCATTCAGTAGCAGCGACCAGAAGCGCAAGTCGGAGCGGCATCCTTCATCTAGCTGAATGGTATCGAACAGATTTGGCACGGTCTTGGTGAGGTCGAGAAGCCTGGCAATGAAGGCGCGCCCCTGGGGAATAATGCGCATTGCGAAGTTAAAGTGCCCTAGGAGGGAAAGTAATTCCCGTTTAGAAATAGGCTTATCTGTAGTTGATAAAAAAGCAGAAACGAAACCTCGAAGCCGGTCGAGTTTCTCTGTGGGCAGAGAGGCCTGCATAAGGTTGCTGTCTAGGGTAATGCCCAAAAATTCTAACCTGGTTGTAGGCCCCACCGTTTTCTCCTCGGAGAGAGGCACCTTTAAAAGGCCGAAAAGGCCTCTAACAGCATAAATGTGTTGTATTATAGTGTTCTGATACTTGGTGCTGTGTTCGGATACTCGGTACTGATACGTGCAATGTACTTGTATGTATGGTGTACTGCCTGCCTGAATGGTAACATACTGTGGAGCTGTGTTAGAGCACGCTGAAGGCCGCTGCTGGCAGGCAGTGATTGTGATGTCTAGTCTGTGACGTCATTAGGACATGAAGTATCCAAGCTATATATGCTGCTGTAAGTGTAATAAACCTTGTGAACGTTTTAATGTGACCAAGTCTCGTGTCATGTTAATCTCTTCTCCCGGGCCGGCCTGTCTGTCTGTCCGCCGCCGAACCATGGAAATGCCAACCGGGTCGTCACACACCAGAACCAGACGAGGGTCCAATACGTAGAACACAGTTAATCATTACAGTTGGTGTCAGAATCGGGACAGATAAGAGGTGAGTCACTTCATATTTTACTCTTCATTAGAGAAAAGTGTCTCGCCTCTTACCTGGTAATATATAAGTTATGATGCAGGGTTTACCTTAGTTAAACCTTGTCTTTTTGTTGTTCCCACATAAAGGTACATGCTTCCAAAGTTCACTGATATAGACCCGGTTAATTTAACATTTAAGTGACTTATACAGTTTTTGTTTTTTTAGTGACGTGACAGAGTTTGGAAAAGACTGCGTAGTTAGATACGCGCAGCAATATGGTTAGAGTCCATATTTAGCCTGACGTTTGGTACGCCAGCAGAACAGATTTATTCTGTGTGTTTATTACACTTTCCTCATGGTAGGTCAGTGGCCTTAGTGATGTATCCCAGCTGAGGTTTCAAAAGCCGGACGAATACTTTCGCTCCGCACAACAGCTGTGAGTTATGCTGCAGCCTGTTGTTTACATTAATCTGTTAGATGTTGTCTAACAGGGTATGTCTGTGATAAAGCACAGATCACGTACTAAGCCTGTGGTGTGTTTTCCCACAGCAAACTTTAGTTACACTCTGGTCATAGTCAAAAGTCACTGCTAGATTTAGCTACCAATTCAAGGTAGCAGAGATAAGGGCTGGTGTGTGAACAGACATCGTTGTGCATTCCATGTGGTTGTCTATTCTTTTGTGTTTTGTGTCTTGTCGCAAATGGACAGGCAAAGTTAAACTACCCCCTGAAAGAGGGGTGGACAAGTGCATGTAAAGTGACGTCGTGTTTCCCTGTCACGCTTTAAGAATACACAGTAGTTGCCACATTCATCCAAATATGCCAGGATGATATTGAAGTGGGCATATAAGAGTGGTTTAACGTGTTATCCCTGGGGTTTTCATATAACACTGGCATGCTGCTGAGCTACACTACACAAAGTTAAAACAACCCCTAACCTAAGGGGGCTGATGGATTGAATAAGTGAAATATTAATCAGTATTCAGTGAGACGAGTACTTTCTGTTTCATCTCACTTAAATGAGTGTGTAAAATAGCCGATCTACCAGTGCTATAAATAGCCAAAACCTGAGTGTTAAGAAAGGTCTCCAGCCTATTAGTTAGAAGGCAGCAGAAGCTGCTATATATATAGAGGGTTTATATAAGTCAACTACAAATGGATCTGGAGAATTAAGTGGCTAAATGTACCGTGTAAAGTGAATATAGTAATCTAATGTTTTATTAGATATTTTAGGTCTGCCCTGTGAGCTGTAAGAGTCAATACACCAAAAAATGTACTAAATTGACCATAAATAAAAATAATGATAATAGGAAGGTCTTAAGAGTAAGGATCACAAGCACAGATAAAGTTCTGAAAAAAAAAACTGTAAGCGTTTTTGGGTGGTAGAGCCCGTTAGAGACGAGTATTCATCTTTTCTGATCAACGGGCCATACTCTCTCGCAATAGACGGGAGAGCGCAGAGGCTTGCGTAAACATAGCAACTTGGTGATTTCTTTCACCAGCACACAGGCCTTATCAGAAGAGGAGAAGCTATCTCTTTTCTCACTGGGCCAAGGGAGGAAAGCCGAAAGAGCAGTGTTGTGAACTTGTTTATAAACCTCCCCCACAGCAGTCAGCTAGTAAGAATCACTCCCTCACGAAGCCAAGGTCAGGTAGCTCTCAGTATGAGATAAAGCAAATATAGGCCTGGTAAAAAGACAGCCTTAAAATAAGGATTAGAAGAGCTATAAAGTTTTTTTTGGGGGGGGGGGTTTCGGTTGGTGTAGAGTCAGGTTGAAACTCAGTATTAACCTAGAAGCGGAGAAGTAGAACTCATCTTTTCTGTTCCGCACGTCGGGCGCTGCCTTATCAGCAGAGACAAGCACTCTCTGACTCACATTAAACTGGGCCAAAAAGCCGGGAGAGCGTTGGCGCAGATAACTTCACAAAAGAGTCACTTCTCGGAGCGTGTTATCTCCTATCTCATTAAGCCAAGGTCATAGACATGTGTGCTAAAGACATAATGGGCCATTCGGTATGGCAAATTAGTGGCTGAGGCAGACACCATGGAGACTGAATGAATTCAGTAAGTAAGGGGTAGACAGCCAAGTGAGGTGAAGACTAAGATGATAATACCAATAACCTATATGGCATTCAGCCAAAGGTCAGAAGTGATGAGACATTGACCACTGGACATAAGTGAAGTAAACAAATAAACTGATTATTTATCAGGAGTGAAATAGATCTGCAGTGAAAGTTAAAGAAAGTTGGACTGGTGTAGTTCTTGTGACTTGACAGAGTTTGGAAAAGACTGCGTTGTGTTTCACGCAGGAAATGGTATTAGTCCATATTTAGTCTGGTGTTTGGTATACCAGCAGAACAGATTTATTCTGTGTGGTTCCACTCTGATCATTTGTATAAAAAGTCACTGTAGATAGAACATTTAAGTGACCCAACTGAGTGTTCCGTAGAGAACTAAAAATAGCAGAGCTACAAGCTCGTTATGGCCGGTAGGGCCTCATTCACTGTCGGAAAATAGCAGATCTACAAGCTCGGTAATGGCCGGTAGGGCCTCGTTCACTAAGTGTCATAGCTCAAAATTGGCCAGGTTAAGTACATTTACTTCAAGTTTAAGTAGTATGTATCAAGAAATGTAAGCTAATACAGGAAGGAAAATTAGTCATTATTCTGTTATAATGCAGTAATTTGGTGGAGTTCCAGTCAAAATACAATCATTAAACAGCCTTTCAGGTTGCACCAATGCATGATCCCAAATTTAGTGTCCCATATGGAGGGGGGTGTGTTGAATATGAATCAGACAGGCCTGAAACAGATAGGGAGTTTATCAACCTAAGTAGAGACCATAATGGAAATGACTCAGGGAGGTCAGGTCATATCTTAGGTGTAGTTCAGCCTGTTAAGCGGTATATTCGAGGCAATAGTCAGCCTTGGTAGGTCAGTTCATATTCTAGGTGCAGTCAGGAGGCACCATATGTGTGTAGTTTTCTCATACAACTACACACACACACACACACACACACACACACACACACACACACACTAAAAGGAAGTATAAGATTAGTCAACATTTATATTCAAAAACATTTTAGTAAAACTGCCACATTCAAAAAATATATATACCCATGTGTATTAAGAATATGTATTGTTCCCATTTTTGTCACATCTAAAAGCTGAATTGTCATCAGCCCAGCCAGCACCCAGCCATCACCCACCCAGCCGGGGATGGGTGAACTCCATGCTGAAAGTCAATGTGAGATTATGCACCTGTCCTTTTTGTGCAGAAAGCGTTTGTGGAGTTTTACCACTGAACATTTGTTTTTGGCACTGAACTTTGGGGACATGGGTGTTCGGGGGACACATTGATGTCATGCGATGGTTTGTGTGTTGAGGACACGCGCGATTGAACCAGAACCTGGACCTTGTTCTTTTTGTATTAAGAGAGGATGCAGAAAGACATTTTGTGGAAGTTATCACTGAACAGTGTTTACCACGGAGCGTGAGACATATGGTGTTTTGTGTCAGGGGACACATTGAGGGAAGGGTCCGAAGGACCTACGTTTTTTTGTGAGACCACACTCAATTGAACAATGAACATTTTGTGGTTTTTGCATGTCACGGCTGCATGTCACTCCTGCGGAGAACGATGTGAAATGGGAAGGTTAAATATTTATTTTACCAGTGTTATGGTGGAATTAGGAAAAGTGTGGCAAGTTTTTTTTTCACATTTAGAGTTAGAACAGCTCTGAGGCACGCGCACACACGCACGCACACACAGAAAGTTAGACAACAGAAAAATGTTTGGTCTAGTAAGAGTCCTGTTTCAAAGGGAGGTGTGCGTGTACATACGGCAGATACGTGTGTGCAACACGGTAGATTTGACATTTTTTAGTTGTATTAAAAGTCAATAAGCCAAGTACAATTATGACTCAAGTTATAGTAGGGGCTAATTCATCCTTTTAGCCTAGAAGTGTTGGTGCAATTTATAAACTCAGCTGTAATCCATTTGGAATGGAACTCTGCCGGTATAAGTAAAATGAAATAAAACCAATACTGTAGATCCTATAGTGAATTACAAGTAATTGTGTCCCATCGGGTTAGTCCAACTTTAGTCCTATAAAGTCCGGATAAGTAAGTGCAAATGTGAACACTAAGGACAATAGAAAAGTTTAAAATAATAACCACAGTGTATTAAATTAGTACAGGACTACAGCACAGCACAGATACAACACAGATACAACACACCCTAACAGATACCAGTAGGTCCCAGTCAGTAGATACACCTGTTAAGGAGCAGATATGCTCACGAATAAATCGATCAGTGACAGAAGATTAGGGAAGGGGATTGGGCTCCCCTGAACCTAGTCTTCAACAGGGGACGGTGGAATCGCAAGATTCCGAGGGCACTCTTATGGCCAACCTTAAATTTCATCTTATTGTGCCTTAGGCCAACTTTACCCGACTTTTTTGAATGACAATAGAAAAATATGCGATATGACCACAATGTCACGAAATATCTCATTTTAAAGCTGCACGTCTCTACTTTACACCGGAAAAAAATTTATGTTTCTAGCATGTTCCATGGTTGACTGATAAGCATTTTAGTACACCTTGGTTTCATTGAAAAAAGGCCCATTTTTGTAGTAGTTTTGAGTTACAAGCCGTTTTAGTTTGATATTGTTTATATCCCCATATAACACTCTGTGATTGGACTACAGTGACACACAATAGCTCATTGTAAAGCTTTAAATCTCTACTTTACACAGAAAAAAATAATAATAATCCAGCATGTTGCATTCTTTATGATTTAGGCCATTGAAAAAACCATGCGCCGACTAAAGAAGGCCCTATTTACACTAATCTGTCAAGTCCCATAAAAACCTGTGTGATATGACTACAGTGACACACAATAGCTTATTTGGAATCTCAAAGTCTCTACTTTACACCAAAAAATAATTATGTTCCATCGTTTACTTTTATAAGCATGTTATTACACCTTGGTTTCAAAAAGGCCCATTTTTGAAGTAGAAGTTTTATACAGTTTTACTTACTTTACATATAGTTGCATACACCTTGGTTTGAGAAAAGAAATTGAGACAACCACTTTTGAATAAGCTCTCAAACATGAATTTATTTTTCACTTGAGAGAAAGACCTGAATCATGACATACACAAAATCAGAACTGAGTGATGCAACTCCCCTCTCTCCCCCTCTTGAGAGATAAAGACATGAATCATGACAAAATAAAATAAAAATCACACCTGTGTGAACTGAGTTGTGCAACTCCCCTCTCCCCTCCCTTGAGATAAAGACATGAATCATGACATAAAAAACATAATCACACCTGTGTGAACAAAGTCAAAGTCAAAGTCATACGATTTGTCACACACGTTACCGCAGTGAAATTTGTTCTCCGCATTTGACCCATCTCTTGGAGCGGTGAGCCGCAGCCAAGGAGCGGTGAGCTGCAGCGTGCGCCGCGCTCGGGAATCATTTGATTAGTAGATTTGACCCCCCAATCCAACCCTTTGATGCCGAGTGTCAAGCAGGGAGGCATTGGGTCCCATTTTTACAGTCTTTGGTATGACCCGGCCGGGGATCGAACCCCGACCTCCCTGTTTCAGGGCGGACACTCTAACCACAAGGCCAGTGAGCTGGTTTTGTGCAAGTTGTGCAACTCCCCTCTCCCCTCCCTTGAGAGATAGACATGAATCATGACAAAATAAAATAAAAATCACACTTGTGTGAACTGAGTTGTGAAACTCCTCTCTCCCCCTCCTCCCCGCCCCCTCCTGAGATAAAGACATGAATCATGACATAAAAAACATAATCACACCTGTGTGAACTGAGTTGTGAAACTCCTCTCTCCCCCTCCTCCCCGCCCCCTCCTGAGATAAAGACATGAATCATGACATAAAAAACATAATCACACCTGTGTGAACTGAGTTGTGCAACTCCCCTCCCCCCCCTCCCTTGAGCGATAAAGACATGAATCATGACATGAAAAAAAATCACACCTGTGTGAACTGAGTTGTGAAACTCCCCTCTCCCCCCCCTCCTCCCCCCCCTCCCGAGATAAAGACATGAATCATGACATAAAAAACATAATCACACCTGTGTGAACTGAGTTGTGAAACTCCCCTCTCTCCCCCCTCCTCCTGAGATAAAGACATGAATCATGACATAAAAAACATAATCACACCTGTGTGAACTGAGTTGTGATAGCACTGGGTACCATTTTTACAGTCTTTGGTATGACCCGGATCGAACCCCGACCTCCCAGTTTCAGGGCGGACACTCTAACCACAAAGCTGGTAACCGAGTTGTGCAACTCCCCTCTCCCCTCCCTTGAGAGATAGACATGAATCATGACAAAATAAAATAAAAATCACACTTGTGTGAACTGAGTTGTGAAACTCCCCTCCCGAGATAAAGACATGAATCATGACATAAAAACATAATCACACCTGTGTGAACCGAGTTGTGAAACTCCCCTCCCCCCCTCCCTTGAGCGATAAAGACATGCATCATGACATAAAAGTTTTACTTACTTTACATACAGTTGCATACACCTTGGTTTGAGAAAAGAAATTGAGACAACCACTTTTGAATAAGCTCTCAAACATGAATTTATTTTTCACTTGAGAGAAAGACCTGAATCATGACATCAGAACTGAGTGATGCAACTCCCCTCTCCCCCCTCCCTCCCGAGATAAAGACATGAATCATGACATAAAAAAAATAATAATCACACCTGTGTGAACTGAGTTGTGCAACTCTCCTCTCCCCCTCCCTGAGATAAATACATGCCATAAAAAAAAATCACACTCTTGTGAACTGAGTGGTGAAACTCCCCTCTCTCCCCCCTCCTCCCCCCCCCCTCCCGAGATAAAGACATGAATCATGACATAAAAATAATAATAATCACACCTGTGTGAACTGAGTTGTGCAACTCTCCTCTCCCCCCTCCCTGAGATAAATACATGCCATAAAAAATCACACTCTTGTGAACTGAGTGGTGCAACTCTCCTCTCTCCCCCCCCCAATACACGAGTGAATCATGACAAAATAAAAATCATACCCGTGTGAACTGAGTTGTGAAACTCCCCTCTCCCACCCCCTCCTCCCGAGATAAAGACATGAATCATGACATAAAAAAATAATAATCACACCTGTGTGAACTGAGTTGTGCAACTCTCCTCCCCCCCCTCCCTGAGATAAATACATGCCATAAAAAAAAATCACACTCTTGTGAACTGAGTGGTGAAACTCCCCTCTCTCCCCCCTCCTCCCCCCCCCTCCCGAGATAAAGACATGAATCATGACATAAAAAAAAAAATCACACCTGTGTGAACTGAGTTGTGCAACTCTCCTCTCCCCCCTCCCTGAGATAAATACATGCCATAAAAAAAATCACACTCTTGTGAACTGAGTACTCTCCCCCCCCCCCCCCCCCCCCCCCAATACACGAGTGTCTCACTGAAAGTCCAACTCTCTCTCTGTGTGGTACCTTCTGTGACATTCCCCACACACACCACAACACCACAACACACCACACACCGGAACGTGGTCTCACGGCGTTTCCCCTCCCGGCTACACACTGCGCATCGCCTCTGCGGGAATGTCTTGTTTTTCGTGGGTGGAAGCTTGGCCAATTCATGGACATTCGGCAGGGGTGCCCTGTTGGCCGGCCGTGGTGCCCTGTTGGCCGGCAGGGGTGCCCTGTTGGCCGACAGCCGGATCCTCGGTGCTCTGTACGACCTTCTCCGTGTGAATCGTGTGGGCGTGGACCAAGCCAGGATCACTGAGTGAATGAAACTTTTCAGGTTCTTACAGTCACCCTCCGGATTTCGCTGTCTGTAGAGGACAAAGCCGTTGTACATTGTGATCTGGAAGAGGTACATTACGAACTTGGTGGTCCACTTGGACGATCTCCTGGCCCAGGGGTAATAGTTTATGTGCTGGTCCAGCAGATCGACCCCGTTCATGTTGTGATTATAGTCCTCCGCCAGCTGAGGCTTCTGATATGGCACCTGGCCGCCACCTTTCTGCCACTTGTTCTTGTGAACCACTGTGTCCTGGTGGTAGGTGGAGACCATTCTCACAACTTTGGAGTCCCTCCAAGCAACAGCCATCACACTCCCTGAAGTCATTGCGACCCTTTCATCTTCTTTCAGTGTGGCCACTGTGGCGTCATTTATTTCTGGAGGAGGGCCTCTGCCTCGCCGAATGGTGCCACAGGTGTGGATCTTCATCTCCAGGAGGTGGTCAGACAAGGTCACGCTGTTATAATAATTGTCCATGAACAGGATGTACCCCTTACCTTCCAAGTCACCAAGGAGGCCGGTGACCGTATCGACCAAAGACGAATAAACGCCACAGTAGGGCCGCATATTGTGGCAATATCCCGTCCCCGAGTCGGCCAAAATGTAGGATTTTATGCCATATCTAGCCGGCTTGTTGGGATTGTACACACGGAAGGATAAACGTCCTCTCCACAGCAACGTCCCTTCGTCGATGGAGATCTCCCTTGCCGGCTGGAACATCTTCTGCCACTTGATGACGAGGTACTCCAAGATGGGGCGGATCTTGAAGAGCCGGTCATCAGGGTTTTCCCGAGTCTCTGAGTAGTGTAGGAACCTCAGGATCAGCTGGAATCTGTTCCTAGCCATCACAGACGAAAAGTACGGCGTGGACAGGGCTTCATCTGTAGACCAGTAGTCTGCCAACTCTGGATTTTTGATGAGGCCGGTCAAGAAGAACAGACCAAAGAAGTCTTTGAGTTCTTTGAGGTCGAGGTCCTTCCAGGCCTTGAGCCTGATTGTTGGTGGCATAGCGGCGATGTACTGAGCTGCATGGAGGTTGGTCTGCCTCACTATGACCATCAACAACTCCTCTGTGAGGAAGAGTTCAAGAAAGTCAGTGGGCTTGCTGGACTGCAGAGCCGCTGCCTCGCCGATAAGTCCTGGTGTTGCGGTGAAAGGGAAGGATTGGGGCTGCCAACCACAGGAATCAAGATGACGCCACACAGGATCGACACCTGGTTGACCTGGTTTCCCTGGTTAACCTTTACCTCGAGCTGAAAATGATAGAAATACAGAATTACTTACCAATAAACATATGTGCTAGAGGTGAGGTATGTGCTAGAATGAGTATGTGCTCAATTACAATACCAATACATACATTGTGAAGTGGAGAGGGAAATCTAGAGCCCTCTAGAGCTGTTGCCCCCGCAACCAGACTACGGATAAGCGGTTGAAAATGGATGGACATTGTGTGTGTGTGTGTGTGTGTGTGTGTGATATGCAAGTACATATATAACACATATTTTGTGAATTGGAGGGAAATCTAGAGCTCTCTAGAGCTGTTGCCCCCACAACCTGACTACGGATAAGCGGTTGAAGATGGATGGACATTGTGTGTGTGATATGCAAGTACATATATAACACATATTTTGTGAATTGGAGAGGGAAATCTAGAGCTCTCGAGCTGTTGCCCCCGCAACCAGACTACGGATAAGCGGTTGAAGATGGATGGACATTGTGTGTGTGTGTGTGTGTGTGTGTGTGTGTGATATGCAAGTACATATATAACACATATTTTGTGAATTGGAGGGAAATCTAGAGCTCTCTAGAGCTGTTGCCCCCACAACCTGACTACGGATAAGCGGTTGAAAATGGATGGACATTGTGTGTGTGTGTGTGTGTGTGTGTGATATGCAAGTAAATATATAACACATATTTTGTGAATTGGAGGGAAATCTAGAGCTCTCTAGAGCTGTTGCCCCCACTGTTACGACCCTGGGTCTATATGAGTAAAATGAGGTTGGAATATGTATAGTGTTAACCTTCTTTTCCCTGGTGTGGTGGCTTGATGAGAGAGTGATGTGTGACAGGTGTGTCATCTGTGGAAGTGGGCAGAGAGTGAGAGAGTTAAGTGGATGCCTGGAGGCAGTGATTGGTCTTCGGCGGGTGGTGGAGGAGGATAACAGGCCACCTCTGTTCAGTGCCAGGCGGTCCTCTCTTCACTCCCATGTGGACTCCCAGCAAACACACCACTCCCTCTGTGCTCCCTGAATTCATTCTCTTATAGTGTCAATCTCTGGTGTATATATGATGGCCTAACAATCCCCAAATGTCATGATCTGAACAGTCGGGTTTGGTAAGGGTGGGGGGGGAAGTTATTTGCTTTGGGGCCCCGTTTGTTGTCTGTTTTGTTAAGCAGGAGTTAGAGTATTATTGTATTTTCTTTTGATGGTTCCGGACAGTTTAGGTAGGGTTAGTATATTTAGTGTGATTTCTTTGGTGTTGTTAATGCTCAGACTTCCTTCCCCCCTTACAGACGAAATAAAACCCATGGAAAGACTGTCTCTCTGTTTGCTGGTGGTTCATGTGAGAGGTTTTAAGAGGGATCCATCGCATTCATGTTGCAGCCCAGTTCCCTAGGCTGGTGCTGTAACAGGAATTGGGGGCTCGTCTACTGCCATCTTGTGGTTCGAGTCGACATTGCAGGTAATGTATAGGCCGCGCGTGTGTTGGTGTTTGTGTTTGTTTCTCATCGCTTGGGTGCCAGCTTTGTTGTTTTCCATGATGGAGAATAGGGCAAGTGAATTTGTGGAACATCCCTCATGGCAAAAGTTAGAACAACTGCGAAAATGTGACCTGGTTGATGTGGCAAAGCATTATGGTGTGCCCGTGTCTATAAGTGGAAAGAAAGCTGAGATGAAACAGCTTCTCATAACCAAGCTGGGGGAGAAGGGGGTGCTGCCCGTAGTGGGTGGGGGTATGGATAGTGGGGAGAATGAGGAGCAACAGCCTCCTACGCCAATAAAAGACCCGGTTGTGCCGTTACCGGTAGGCATGTCAGCGGCGGACCTTACACTTGTGCTTCGTATTAAAGAGATGGAGGTTCAGAGCAAGCAGTTGGAGAAAGATACGCTATATCTGAAAGTGCGTGCGTTGGAACTTGAGTCAGGAACCACATCCACCCTTGCCCAGGGAGCGATCTCCTCCCCCCAACGTAGCTTGGATATTAGCAGACACGTTGCACTGGTTCCACCGTTTCGAGAAGCAGAGGTGGACGCATATTTCAGTGCGTTTGAAAGAGTTGCAAGTGCTTTGCGCTGGTCACGGGATGTGTGGGCTATTTTAGTCCAAAGTAAATTTGTAGGAAAAGCCCAGGAAGTGTGTAACAGCCTGTCGTTGGACCAGGGTTTAGACTATGAAGTAGTGAAGGAAACTGTGCTTCGCGCATATCAGCTCATCCCTGAAGCATACAGGTTGAAGTTTAGGGAAAGCAGGAAAGCTGGTGCCCAGTCGCATGTGGAATTTGCACATGCAAAACGCACATTGTTTGATAAGTGGTGTAATGCCACGGAGACCAAAACGTTTGAACAATTGCGCGAGTTGATTTTGATTGAGGAATTTAAGAGATTCATGCCCGAGAATATTGTGATTCATTTAAATGAGCAGAAAAAGCCTACTTTGGCAACAACAGCAGTGGCTGCTGACGAGTTTGCTTTAACTCATAGGAATGCGTTTTCTTCCCCAGGCCCTGCAGGGTCTCGGGGCGGGCAGAATTCACCACGAAATAGGCGGCGGCAGTCGCCTAACGCACAAACTACACCGCGGACTTGCTTTTATTGTCATGACAGCACGCATTTTGTTGCGGAATGTCCAGCTTTGGGGCGACAGCGGGGCGAGCCTCGTAATGCACAACCGTCCGCTATCGGGTTAATTCACACGGGTCCGAGCAACCTCGCCAATGTCGGTTCTGTAGAAAGGACTGAAAAAATTGATGCAGACTTTGTACCATTTGTGACAGACGGTTCGGTGTCTATGATGGGAGTGGGGGCCGTGCTCGTGCCCATAAAGATTTTACGTGACACCGGGGCAAAACATTCACTTATTCGTAGGGGGATATTGCCGTTTTCTAATGACACCTATTGTGGCTCAGATTTGCTTGTATGGGGGGCGGCGTTCCCGCCCCCCATATTATATTCCATTTATTCCTTTATTAAATGATTCTTCATAGTCTGGAATTGTAACTGATCAATTTTTTTTTGTGACTTTCGCCTTTATTTTATATGGAGACAGTCAGTGGTGTAAACTTTATTTATATAGCACATTTCATACATAAAATGCAACTCTGTCACATTCTGTCTCTCCCTCAGTCTGTGACTCCACACTGGCCACTCCCATATCTCATTCCCAGCACACCCAGTTCACCCAGTTCCATTTACACACCTGTCAACTACCTCATCAGCCCAGCAGTGAACACTTCTCCAATCAACCTGCTCACTATAAAACTGGACTCAGTACAAACACTCATTGTCAGTTCATAACCTGTGTCACAGATGTCCTGCCTGTTCATGTGTTGACTTTGATGTCATTCTGATTCATGCCTGATTCCTACCTGCATTCCCCTGTGTAAGATATCTCGTAATTCTTTATTAAATACCTTATTATTATACTCTAGTTTGTTGTGACTTTGCTCCTGGGTTCAACTCTGTCTGCATCCTTGACAACTCAAAGTACTTCACATATTAAACTTTATTTATATAGCACATTTCATACATAAAATGCAACTCAAAGTACTTCACATGAAAAAAATAATAATAATAACAAGCAGCGGAATGCCAGAAACAAAAAGTAGGTCAATCTACAATTAGCAAATAAAAATAGCAATACAAAACTAAAACATTAAAAATGGTAAGGAAATTTGTATTGGATAATACATTTTAAATTGATATTCTTAGATATTCAACTTTATTGACATTTATAATTAAATTGGTGTCTTTACACTGTAGAATTTTACATTTGATTTAATACTACCATTGTTCTGTTGCTTAACTCTGTTGCTTTAACTACATAGAAGTGTCTATTTGTTTGTCTCTAAATGTTTTGATGAATTGAACAATGCCCTTGTGTAAGGCTTAATTGGGTCGTCCACTCACAGTTAACAGTCTTTGTATTGAGTTTGTGCTTGAAATGTAGGCCTACTGTAATTCTGCAAACTGTTAATAAATATTTCAATCAATCAATCAATCAAAATTGACATTTCAACTATTGATCAGACGCTGTGCATTGACGACACCTAGTGGTCATTCATTTTAATTGCATGCATACAGAGAAATCACAACATTGTGAGACGCACTGGGTCGTTGCCATGTTTTGCCACGGAAACCAGCGACCTGCCTTGTGTAAGTAAGTAAGTAAATTTTATTTATAAAGCACCTTTCTTAACAATGTTACAAAGTGCTGTACAGTGACACAATAAAATCAATCATAATTAAAACAGGACAGTACAACAAGCAAATAAGAACAACATAATCAAGTCAAATAAAATCAGAAAAATGTTCCCGAAATAAAAACGTTTTCAGTGGACGAAGCCAGGCTTGATACGAGCAGACGTGGCAACGCGACTGAAACACAGGGGCAATCTCCCGTTGGCCGAGAGGTTGGAACTCACGGGCCAATGGGAGCCTGCATGTTTTTGGGCGGCCAATAAGGGCAGGGGTAAAACAGAGAGAATTGTTCCGGATCCTGCGCGCGAGATCGGGCGTGTTCAGGGTGGTATGGCCGTAAGCAAAGGCAGCTGTGGCCGGTACGGCCCATGTACAGCAGATGGCAGCAGCCAATGCGCTAATGAAAAGCTTACAGCACCTGGTATTACATTGTGAAGGTTCCGGGGGAGGGGTGCTTAAGAGTGGGTGCCCGGGTTCGGATGGAGAGCCGGGTCGTGGGTTTAGCTGGCTTCGGGCCTGGCACCCCGGTGGGGGCCCAGGGCTTCCTGGGTCCGAGTGGAGAGCCGGGCAAAAGGTACCCGGGTTCGGATGGAGAGCCGGGTCGTGGGTTTAGCTGGCTGTCGGGCCTGGCACCCCGATGGGGGCCCGAGGCTTCCTGGGTCCGAGTGGAGAGCCGGGCAATTGGGGCTGTGGTTTGATCATGTGGGCGTGGCCTATGCGCTTGCCCTGCTTATATTCCAAGATCGGTCGTTTCCAGGGTGGTATGGTCGTAAGCAGCAGCCCGTAGGGCTCCTCTCCAGCACTATACGCATGTTTTCAACACTTAATCAGGGGAGAGCGCAAACGCAGTCCCCCACTATCAGAAATTTTGCAGTCGAGATTCCCACATTTGGGGAATTCGCCCGGGTCAGCAAAGCACGGCGTGCAATGGCTGAGCCTCGCCGAGGGTGAACCGACCTTCGTGATCATGGTGTCTCCCCTGCCAGGTAAGTATGAATTGTACATGCTGGCCATAGAGGAAAGCACTCATCCACATACCAGTCCCCTGCCGGTCAGACAACGACTAGTCCCCTCCACGTGGGCGTAACAATGGCCTCTTTGCGGTACCCAACAGCCATGTCTTAAGCACACATAACAAGACACAGTGGCAGTATGTGAGCTTGTAGATCTTAACACTTTGACACATTTTGAAAACCTTCGATACTATTAGTTAAAGCGCTCACACCTATTTGCACTCAGACAACCAAGCGCACCACTGTGCTCCCTGTCATTTTCTTCAACAGCTGAGCTGGCCTTGTCCGATGGGCAAGGCCTTCCAAAAATAGCCATAACTCATCAACGTCCCTCTCCACGGAAGTCTTTAGTAAAAGGCGAAAGGCTTATTCACACTGGAGAGAAACCCTATGGTTGTGATCAGAGAGAGGGAGAGAAACTATAAGATACTGTTCGAATGAACTGATCTTTTTAGTACTATTTCTCATTCAACAATTTATTTTTTGTCTCAGTTTGTTCATGCTTTATATAAAAATACAGTACAAAGAAAACAACTTATTTTAGTGTTACTCAACTAAAAAAAACTGCCAATTTATTTAGCCAATTACAAAATATGTGTTTTTATTTATTTGTTAAATCTACATAATGGTTGTGCAGTCCCAAATAAAGAGTCAAGTCAATATTCTTTAGCTTTTGTTTTGAGTACCGTGTGTGGTAATTTCATTCAATCACATGGAATACCCTTTGGAAGGCAATAACACAGATGGAAATCATTTTGTGCAAGGGACTCCCATACATGATGAATAATATTTGTTTGTGTCATACATTATCCATCATTGCGGCCACACAGAAACACAAAGATGGGCATAGGAGGGGCTAGCGCCTCAAAAATAGCAGGTCTACAAACTCACGAGTCCTATTGGGGCGTGATGCAAGCTTATAGATGTGCTAAAAAAATCTGTGTGTGTGTGTGTGTGTGTGTGTGTGTGTGTGTGTGTACACACACGTAGGGTTGAGATTCGGAAACGGAGGAATAAGAGGAACCAGATTTGAATCACATAGTCAGAGCTGGTATGTGGTCTTCACGTCCGTCTGCTGTACAATTGCAATACTGTTGGTTCTTAAACTATTTCAAGAGTTACACACCTGTTAAAATTAATTTGGAACCCCCTATAGGAATCATTAAAGGGCACAATTAAGGAATGAGACCGTTAATGAACCGCAATCGTTACAATTCGTAAGGACCCCAAACCTGTGTGTGAGAGTTCGTAACAAAGCAAGAAATGGCTTACCTGGTGTCAGGTCATCGTACACTGGGGGCAATTTACCCTCTCGCTGGGCCATTACAAGGATTCGGACACTCATACTAGGCCAGTTCTCGAACAGTTTCGCCTCCGCCTCTGGATAAAGCTGCTGGAAGTCTTGTGATATCTGATACATTTTGGAAAAACATGAAACAATAGTACAACAGTGTTTAAAGAAATTATATGGACTTTTAGTACCTGGAAAGGGGTTAGGGGTAAGAGTCAGTCAATGTTTGTGATTATCAACACCCGTCCTGTGACCTAAATACTATGATTATCTTATATTGTGTATTATTACTTAACCAAATGCAACTTATAGCATACTTCTGGTCAGGTCATAATAGGCAAACATTTTGGAAAAATAGGTGAACATTCAGTGAAACAAGTTCACAATGTGTCATGCTGTGATGCACATTTATATTGCAAATATTCGGCAGGTGTAGAGGGAGTGGACCAAGTATAGACCCCCGGCAGACTCTACAAAGTATATACTGTAGGATTAGGTTAAACAGACTTCAACAGTTCAAATAATGTCTTACCATGCCGGGATCTACAAGCCTAGGGAACGCCGTCAAGACTTCCTGGACGCTCCTCGGGATTTCCCTAATCCACCTGCCTCTTTGTATAGCTGTCTGTTTCATGTAATCCTCAACTTGAGACACTGGATATCTATTGTTCTTCAGCCATTCCACCATTTCTTTCAGGTTTTCGGGTTCTGACGAATACAGAACACAGTACAGGGGAGTACAGGGGTCATCAGATTGATTATAGCGGCACCTGTGCTTACAGTGTATAAGGTCTGTTCAGAAGTCTATACAATCCCTTGCATTTGTCCATTCTGAACTGCTGGGAATAATTTACATGGTTAATAATAATACCTGGTATACCAGGGACGGTCTGTTGGGTCACAATGGCGTGTGCAAGCCGTCTCTGTTGTCTGATGCGCTTCCTTATGTTCCTTAAGCGCTCCTCCAGGAAACCTGTAGCAGGTTTATTTTTCTGAGCAACTGTGTACCAAGCTCCCTGTGAAATAGATTTTATTCAGCTTAAATTGGCTTAAATTATTTATTAAAAAAGAAAAAGAAAAGAAAGAGAAAAGGCATAGAAAAAAGACAAAGAGTCTAGACTAGGACAACAAGAACTCAAGTGTGTGCCTGTGTGGTACTGTAAAATTAGTGAAAACAGGGCCGTCACGAGAAGGCTCAGCACCGCTAGCCCCCTATATATTTTTTTATATACATTTAAGTTTTTTTTTCCATTTTCACTGGGATTTTTTTGTCAATACTTACAAATGTTGGTTCCAGCTGAAGGTTCAACACACAGGTTGGTTGTAGATTGTCGATTCCTCCATCGGTGCTGGTGCCACCGAATCTGAATGTGGATTCTTCCACTGGTGCTGTTGCCACAGAAGCATCTTGAGAACCCTCTGCAGAACTTGGTGGGTTAATCTGTAGAGCAGGGATGTCGAACTCAACTTGGGGCGAGGGCCGCATTGGTCAAAAGGTCACTTGATGGGGGCCACAACCAGTTGCGCACGCACGCTCAATGTCTCAGTCAGTCACTGCTATAATCTATCTATCTATCTGTCTATGCTGGCCTGGAACAACAGGATGGACATTCAAAAGGTGTCTGAAAGACCGCACAAACCCAAAAGTCCGCCTGCAACCGTTTTCATAGCACTGCCAAAATGTTGAAGCACTAGTCATGGAATGCACTGCCCTCAAATGAATAAACAGACCCTTGGCATCTCCGGCTATGGCTTCTTTGCAGCGGAAGCATGTATATGCCATCATTACAAAAACGTCCGATCAAACCTATTGTTTTTTACTCACAAGTTCCTTGTGGTGTTTCTGGAATTTTACACGCTGTCCGATTTTCGGTATCAGTGCTGCAATGGCATTGGTGTCAAACGGAAGCTCTCCTCATCAACATCCTGCTCTGAAATACAAGAATGAAAATAAAGAAAGAAGTAAATGTTACAAATGTAGGCCAGTAACAATTACCATTTTAAATAATTATTTACATAATTCATCCACATTTTTAGGAGGATTAGCAGCCAGAAATATCTACAAGCTCACAATGCAATCTGTTGTGAGCTTGTATATCTGCTATTTTGTTTTTTTAGCAACAAATGGTGTGGAGTTAACTCACGTCCAGTATAATAACTCCATATAGGGTTTTGTGGTTAATTACCTAGTCAAAATAGAGACAATTTAGTATCAAACTGGATATGGCCTCCTTAAAATATATCAAAATAGTTTATAGTACAACATTGTCTAAAAAAAAAAGTATTTACCTTTAAATGTCTCAATATCAAGTTGCCATGCAGTCAGCATCTCTGCGACAAAAGTGTCCATGGTGAAACTCCATGACTAGAATGAAATCGGATTATCTAAATTAGAAAACAGAATGACTTGACATTTATTGTACTGTAAACTTATAGCAAATGCAGTAATAATTTGTGATGAGGCAAATAACTGCTTTTGCACTACAAAAACTAAAAACTATTGAAATTGGTTGTAGCTTGCAACGAAGCCTTTTCTAGTTTAGGCACAACACTGCCGGTCACCGAGGCTAACTGCCAGTAGAATACAAAAAATATATAGCCTAGGGTAAAAGCAGTATGAAGCAGACACAATAACTATCTTTACATGAAGTCAATGTAATCATTCACGATGTATTGTCCCTGGTATCATGCATGCAACATGCTATTGCTAACCATGCTAGCCATTAGCCCCTCTACTCATAGTAGCCTATGATAGTTATCCCATGACGTCTCATCTCATTTCTGTTTTGCTAGACGAAATGAAAGCCTGTGTATCAAGGCTACTGTATTGCCAACATGGAGGGAGTAATAAAAGAAAACTCACACAATGGATAAACGCCGGTCGGGTGAACTCTGTTGTGCAGCTCTAGCCTCTGCTTCACTCACTGCTGCTTGTAGCCTCCACTCAGCCCGCGCTGCTGTGTAACGTAACGTGGGTGTGTGCGTGTGTGTGTGTTGTGTGCGTACGCCGCGCAGGTGCTGGGAAGTGACGTAGAAGTACAAAACAGAGTTATATTGCCTCCTCAGACAACAGCTATATTGAAGAAAAGCTTTTAGATCTAATAAACAGAAAATTCAAAAGCGCGGGTGAGTGGAATACTGGGAACTTAAAGGCACACACACAGTCCTGTAACACATTCATGTGAAATGTCGGGTGCAATCCACCCATCGAATGCACAGGAATGACTATAAATGTCTCCCATCGTATGTGGGTGTGTGTGTACTGTGCCGAATACTATACTGTTAGATATATATCGGTTCTTTCTTTACTTTTTTTTTCTTGTCTCGTTGCATAGTATCAGTGTCCAGTAATACACATCTCTAATGCAAATCATTGCCTATGTAGTCTAGTGGTCTGTGCTCTTACCCTTGAGTTTTTTGCTGCGTGTTGTAGCCGGTTCAAACCCTGCTCATGGCAAACACTTATTTGAACTTATAATGTTCTTTTGTATATTGTGTATGGACACAAGCTACATTTTAGACATTTTAGTAAATCATTTGATAACACTTCTATCAAGAAAGACGTTGTGTATTGTATTTTTTAAACAGGCTATAAGTTGTTGGACTGATACCCTCTCATTTTCTCTCCTCTCCTCTCCAATGGTGTCACTGTGAAGACACAAAACAGACCTTTAAAACATGTTTTTAAATGTGATTCTTCGGACACTAGATGCATTTTTCATATTTAGAGTATGCCGAATCCAATGAAGTCGGTCTGGACTTTCCACGACGTTTGCAAAGGTCAAAGTTCAGCCAAAAGACTGCAACGGTGACCTTTGGGGCCAAATTCCTTCGAAAATGGGGTGAAGGATATTTAAAAAAATATGTTACAACCTCCAATATCCATATTAAGGACATGCCGAATTCATTGGCGGCGGTCTCGAATTTCCTCAACTCTTGCAAAGGTCAAATGTCAGCCAAAAGACTGCCACGGTGACCTTTGGGCCAGATTTGAGGTTCCAAAGGTCGCAGAACAAAACCGAGACTATCACGACGATCGGCTCGTCGCCGCGATCGCAGAGATATAAGGCTTATCTTGAACAGACTTACGATCATCGACGTAGAACGCGCGAACGTCAAACCTTTGCTTCACTACGGTGCTTCACTACGGCACAACGGTAAGGCCTTCGGGTCTGATTTTCGGATATGTTATAGAGCTTGCAGAGATCTATAGAACGTCCTCGGGCGACCTTTCTAAGAGGCGGGTCTCGTTTCACTTTTTTCAGTCAGGATGCTGTTAAAGTCTATGGGTCTATTGAGGTGTCTGATGCACAAAGCCAAAGTGAAGGACGTTTTGTACGACTGTCGGAGGCGTACATCGAAGACATCAAACCGTTCGTCTGGGCGAGCTCTCTGACATATCCGAACGTCGGACCGTAATGTTTTATCCTTGGCGCGTTGTCGCGCGTCAAAGTCGGCAAATTGTAGGTCCTCGTTCAGGGCTACCGCCGCGACCGTATGTCCGTTTGGCCCGAAACTTATACGTCTGCAATCGGGGCCGCGACCCGGTCACAGTGATGGTCTCGGATTTGTTCTGCGACTTTCGCGTCAAAGTCGCAAATTTCGAGACATTCATGCAGGGCTACCGCCGCGTTCGTATGTGCATTTGGCCCAAAACCTATACGGCTGCGATCGGGACCGCGACCCGGTCGCGGTGATGGTCTCGGATTATTTCTGTGACTTTCGCGACTTTTCTCGCTAACTTAGGCCTCTTGCTAACTTAAGCCCATCCTCCTCTTGCAAACTTAAGCCACGCCTCCTTTTTTGTGGGAGTGGTTCATGTAAGTTGGGGGTGCGGTTTAAGGGGGTGTTTCTGATGCTAATTAGGGGCGTGTGTTAATTAGATAAAAATAAGTTATGCGACTTTGACGCGAAAGTCGCAGAACAAATCCATCACTGCTACCGGGTCGCAGCCCCGATCGCAGCCGTATAAGTTTCGGGCCAAACGGACATACGGTCGCGGTGGTAGCCCCATTAAGGCATTTGGCCCAAAGGTCACCGTGGCAGTCTTTTGGCTGACCTTTGACCTTTGCAAACGTCGTGGAAATTCGAGACCGGCGCCATTGGATGCGGCATGTCCTGAATATGAAAAATACGTCTAGTGTTCGAAGGAATAACATTAAAAAACATGTTTTAAAGGTCTGTTTTGTGTCTTCACAGTGAAGACACAAAACTCCTCTGGAGAGGAGAGGAGAGAAGAGAGGAGAGGAGAGCTGTCCAACAACTTTATAGCCCGTTTAAAAAAGTACAATACACAACGTCTTTCTTGATAGAAGTGTTATCAAATGATTTACAATAATGATACGGTCAAAAATGTAGCTTGTGTCCATACACAATATACAAAAGAACATATTAAGTTCAAATAACTTTTTGCCATGAGAAGGATTTGAACCGGCTGCCGGATGCAACAATAACTCCAGGGGCAAGAGCAGAGACCACTAGACTACCAATAGGTAGGCGGGAAATAGAGGTGATAGTTCAGTTGGTGATACAAGCATGAAATTTGGTACAGATGACCTTTATATGACCATAATCGATAATCAACCTCGGGCCACGCAAAATTCCTCCATTTTCCAAGATGGCCGCCAGTTTGGAATTGGACCTATACGTTTTGGACTACACCAATTTGCGGGGCCTATAAAACTTAGAATTTCCCCTAATTTTGGTATAAGATATGTCCTGGAGGTATTTCTACCAAGTGAGATAAAACAATAACATTAGGTTCCAATATGGCGGCATATTTTTCAATATGGCTGCTGAGAAATTGCATAAATATACATCTGCTTATGGTTAATCCACAGTTGGCGATACAAGCATGAAATTTGGCACAGATGACCTTTATATGACCATAATCGATAATCAACCTCGGGCCACGCAAGATTCCTCCATTTTCCAAGATGGCCGCCAGTTTGCAATTGGACATACGTTTTGGACTACACCAATTTGCGGGGTCTATAAAACTTAGAATTTCCCCTAATTTTGGTATAAGATATGTCCTGGGGGTATTTTTACCAAGTGAGATAAAACAATATATATATATATAATTAGGTTCCAATATGGCGGCATATTTTTCAATATGGCTGCTGAGAAATTGCATAAATGTACATCTGCTCATGGTTAATCCACAGTTGGTGATACAAGCATAACATATGGCACAGATTACCATTATACCACCCTAATTGATAATCAATTAATTATTTATTTTTCAAGATGGCCGCCAGTTTGCAATTGGACCTATACGTTTTTCAATATGGCTGCCGAGAAATTGCAGAAATATAGGCCTATATGGTTATTCCACATGAGCTTGTAACACATGCATTTGTAAATTACCATACACAGAATCCATTTATGGCACATTTTAAAGTAGGTAGGTAGATAAGTAATAAGTATACAGAGATTGGCCTACTGGCAGTATCATATTCTGTCCTCTTGGATGTATATTCAACCAGTGTTTCCCAGGCTGCACCACGGGGAGGTTTCTGTATATTCAGCCCATTTAAAAAAAAAATATATGTTTACATTTTAAAGTGATTTGAATGATTTTGAATGATTTTAAATGACCAGGAATGGGTTATGTAGTGTCATGGCAACAGTGTCATGGCAACGGTATATAGGCACCTGAGTCCCAGGGGACCGGATCTATCGGGTACCGTCATTTCCTCCTGTATCTGTATGTTTACCATTAAACGTTCGCTACCGTTTCCTCCCGTGTCTGTGGCTCCTTTGGATATATCCCTGTGCCTAAACTGGCGTGGTGGCAGCGGCGATCGGACTTACGTCTCGCACCTAAAGAGGATCGTATACCAAGCAAAGAGACAGCCGCACTGTGGATATACTTCTACCGTCGGAACGCGAGAGGATCATTATGGCGACGTCACACAGAGCGCCTAAACAATGGTGCTTGACAAAGATAGAGAACGTGAACTCGTTTGAAAACTGGCGACAGAATCTCCTGTATACGCTGTTACTTGACAGCGAGTTCGCTCCGTTCCTTGTTGACGGCGCAGTGTGGGAGAAAAAGACTAGAGCGTCACCACACAGAGGCTTCACTGACGACGAGGATGACGTAGCCCGCGCGCAGCGCCGCACAAAGGAACAAAAAGTGAGCATGTTGGAATTGATGTTGGGGCAAATAGCCAATTACTGCCCTGTAATTTCACGTCAAAGCTTCGTGAAAAATTCCACATGTATTGACAATATATGGCAAGCTATCCGCCAGCACTATGGATTTCAGTGCACAGGAGCACATTTCATTGACTTTGCTGCTATTAAATTGGAACCCAATGAGAGACCAGAAGACTTATTCCAGCGCTTAATGGCATTTATGGAGGACAATTTGTTGCACAAAGACTCTGGTATCAGTCACATGGGAGAGGCTGTGAGAGAAGATGAGGAACTGTCACCATCACTTGAGAACTTTATTGTGCTCACGTGGCTCCGCCTACTGCATGATGAGTTACCCAGGCTGGTGAAGCAGCGATATGGCACAGAGCTACGATCACGCACGCTCGCATCCATTAAGCCAGAGATTTCACAGGCCCTTGATTCCCTGTTAGATGAGCTACAGGCATCAGTGGATGCAAGGGTTATGCGCACAGCCGTTGCTGGATTTTCCAGGTCTAGTTCTAGATTTCCTAGCTCTAGATTTCCCAAGCCAAAACAGACGAACTATGTGCCGAGGAGGAGGGTGTGCCCCCTTTGCAAGGAGGCCAGAAGACCTGATGAACATTTTCTGAGTAAATGCCCATTCCTGCCCCCAGAGGACAAAAAGTTCATGGTAAAGACACGGCAGGTCACGGGTGAGCATAGCGAGTCTGAAGAAGAATCAGACAACTTCACGGGTGAAGAGATGACTGCAGCCAGTGTAGTTCAGCGTGTGGACATCAAGTCATCACCGTATCTCGACACGTTCCATGGCCATCTAGCTGTAAGACTCACGATTGACAGCGGCGCGACAGGAAATATGATGAAGGCAGCATGCGCCACGAGACTGGGCGTGACCATAACAAAGACCACACAGTCGGCCCATCAGGCCGATGGCTCCTCCCCTTTGAAGGTATTGGGGGAGATAAGAACGTGCTTTCAGAGGGACGGCCACAACCTCTACTTTGAAGGCCTCGTCGTGGAGAACCTGGATTCAGACATCTTGGCCGGGATCCCGTTCATGGTGAGGAACGACATCTCGATTAGGCCGGCCAAACGCCAGGTGTGCGTGGGGGAGAAGACCTACTACTACGGCGCGCAGCACAAGAGTGACAGACATGCTGTGCGGCGCGCACATGTACTCCCCGCACCAGGCAAGGCCACAGTGTGGCCTGGAAAGTACATCGAGCTAGATTTGCCAGCCGACCTGTGTGACATGGATGGCGAGTTGGCCGTTGAGCCACATGAACACCAATGGCTTGCCCCAGGGTTGCTGCAAGGCGTGGCAGGGAAGATTCGGGTCCCTAACTTCACCAGGGAACCACAGCTGATCCAGAGACACGACCATGTATGCCGTGTCAGAGCTACATTTGCTCCGTCATGTGAAGATGCGCCACCTATAGCCGAGCCGAGCAAGCCTGGCCCGGGGTCCAGGTCTGCCCCCTTTTCTGATGGTGTGGCATTGGACCCAGACAACATCATGCCTCCTGCCATTAGAGACAAGTTTTGTGCACTGCACACGGAGTATGATGAAGTGTTTGACCCACAGTTCAAAGGATACAATGGTGCAGTGGGACCGTTTCATGCCAAAGTGAACATGGGACCTGTACAACCCCCACAGCGGAAGGGCAGGGTCCCACAGTATTCCAGGAATCAGCTACAGGAGCTCCAGGCTCAGTTTGACACGTTGGAGCAGATGGGTGTCTTCAGAAAGCCTGAGGATATTGGCGCTGCAGTGGAGTATGTCAACCCTTCCTTTCTGGTTAAGAAGTCTGGAGGTGGCTCTCGCCTCGTCACTGCATTTGCGGACGTTGGCCGGTACAGCAAACCTCAACCGTCACTGATGCCCGATGTTGACTCTACATTACGGTTGATAGCTCAGTGGAAGTACATTATTGCCACCGACCTCACCAAAGCCTTTTACCAAATCCCCTTATCGAAGGACTCATGGAAGTACTGCGGAGTCGTTACACCGTTTAGGGGTGTTCGTGTCTATGTGCGTAGCGCCATGGGAATGCCAGGGTCCGAGACGGCATTGGAGGAGCTGACATGCAGGGTGTTCGGAGACCTTCTTGAGCAGGGCCTCTTAGCTAAAGTGGCAGACGACATGTACTGTGGCGCAGACACGCTTGATGAACTGTTAGCTGTCTGGAGGAGGGTGCTGTCAGCCCTACAGCATTGTGGATTGAAACTGTCCGCCACCAAGACCACCGTAGCGCCCATACAGACTTCCATTCTAGGTTGGGTGTGGCGCCAAGGTACCATCCAGGCCACAACCCACCGTGTGTCTGCACTAGCCGCGTGCCCGCCCCCAAAGACTGTGACTGAAATGCGTTCATTCATTGGGGCGTACAAGGTGTTGGCTCGCGTACTTAAAAACTGTGCCACCACACTCGCCCCACTGGATGACGCGATCGCTGGTAGAGAGTCAAAAGACGTGATCCAGTGGTCAGACGAGCTGCTATGCGCTTTCAGCAAGTCCCAGAAAGCCTTATCTTCGAACCATGCCGTCACATTGCCACGACCGGCTGACCAGCTATGGATTGTCACGGACGGCGCGGTCAGGGATCCGGGTCTGGCTGCGACGCTGTACATCACCTGTAAGGACACCGTGAAAATCGCAGGATACTTTAGCGCCAAGTTGCGCAAAAACCAGTCGACATGGCTGCCCTGTGAGGTTGAGGCTTTGTCCATAGTAGCAGCAGTGAAGCACTTCGCTCCCTACATCATTCAGTCGTCTCAGAAGACGTGCGTGCTGACAGACAGCAAACCATGTGTCCAGGCATTCGAGAAACTGTGTAAGGGAGAGTTCTCAGCAAGCCCTCGTGTTACTTCGTTCCTGTCGACAGCCAGCCGATACCAGGTGCTCGTCCGGCATGTGGCAGGTGCATCCATCTTACCATCTGACTTTGCTAGCCGCAATGCACCGGAGTGTGATAGCCCGACATGTCAGATATGCACATTCGTTCAGGTGGCTGCTGAGTCTGTTGTGCGCCAGGTCAGCACGGGGGACATTATGAGAGGAGCCCAGAAGATGCCGTTTACATCTAGGTCAGCGTGGCTGGCTATACAGGCTGAGTGTTCGGATCTCAGGCGTACGGGCGCTCATCTTCGACAGGGCACACGACCGTCGAAGAAACTGACGAATGTGCGCGACGTGAAGCGCTACTTGAGCGTCGCCACGTTGTCCCGGGATGGTCTCCTGGTCGTCCGGCGCCACACCCCACTCGCGGCATCAACTGAGTGCATTGTGGTGCCTAGGGCTGCCCTGGATGGCCTACTCACTTCTCTTCACATCAAACTTGACCACCCGTCCACCCACCAGTTGAGAACAGTCGTACAGCGGTACTTCTATGCCTTGGACATGGATGCGTCTGTTCAACGCGTCGCTGATGGATGCCACCAGTGTGCATCCTTGAGAAAAGCCCCCGCAATCATGCAGGACCAGTCAACGAGTGACCCTCCCGAGGTCGTTGGGGCAGCCTTTGCAGCCGATGTGTTCAGACGGGAACGTCAGTTCATTCTCGTCGTTCGAGAGTGCGTAACGTCATTCACGCTGACATCCATCATTGAGAACGAACGCGCAGAGACACTCAGAGACGCTTTACTTCGCCTGTGTGTAGGTGTGTGTCCACTCGATGGGCCCTTTGCAGTGGTCAGAACTGACCCAGCACCAGGATTCGCTGCGTTGGAAGGAGATGAGGTGCTCGCGAAACACAGGCTGGTCGTGGAGGTGGGCAGGGTCAAGAACGTCAACAAGAATCCGGTGGCTGAGAAAGCTATTCAAGAACTGCAAGGGGAGATCTTGCGCATGGAGCCAAATTGCAAAGTCGTTACCCCTCTGCTGCTCTCTGTCTCCACAGCCCGCTTGAACAGCCGTGTCAGGTCACGTGGGTTGGCTGCCCGTGAGATGTTATATCAGCGGGATCAGTTTTCCCATCAGCAGTTACCTGTCGACGACCAGGCTCTCATTAGAGAGCAGCAGTCACAGCGTGTTGCCAACCACCCGTACAGCATGAGAGCAAAGACACCGTCTGGTCGAGTAGCTCCGCCTGTATCTCTCCAGCCGGGAGACCTTGTGTACCTATATGGAGATCGGAACAAATCGAGAGCCCGTGACAGATACCTGGTTGTCAGCACTGATGGAGCGTGGTGCAACATCCAGAAGTTCACGGGCAACCAACTGCGTCGGACCTCGTATAGAGTCAGAGTGAGTGATTGCTACAAGGTGGTGGGCCCTGCAGTCACAGGCCCAGTGGACACGGCCCTGTCATCCGATGAGTATCCAGAGGAGTCGTTCCTACAAGGCCCCGATACACCGCCAGCTATTTCGGAGCCTCCGTTGTCACCTCTGTATCCCCGTAGGGACGTACCGGACGTTGCAGAGCGGACGGTGTCTCCTCCTGAGTCACCCGGGCCCGGGGTGAGGCCTGAGGAGGCGGTCGAACCAGCGTGTGGCCCAGCTGCGGGGCCTCGCCGATCAGGGCGTGAATGCCGCAAGCCAGAGAGACTTCAGCTCTTTTTCTGAATGTGTATTTTGTGGGGTGTATGCACAGTGTGTGGGGTGCGCATTTAAAAAAGAAAAAAAAAAAAGGAAAAAGGGTGGCGCCAGGAATGGGTTATGTAGTGTCATGGCAACAGTGTCATGGCAACGGTATATAGGCACCTGAGTCCCAGGGGACCGGATCTATCGGGTACCGTCATTTCCTCCTGTATCTGTATGTTTACCATTAAACGTTCGCTACCGTTTCCTCCCGTGTCTGTGGCTCCTTTGGATATATCCCTGTGCCTAAACTGGCGTAAGATCAAATAGGGTGACATATGTTAAATATTATTATATCACCATACACAAACTTGCATCCCATAAAGCTTAGTGCTTTTTTTCTTCTTTTTTCTTTCTTTCTTTTTTCTTTTTGTTGTATTCAGGCAAGTCATTATAAACACATGGTGGCTGGACAAGTGACAGGCCAGTGTACTAGCAACTGCAACCACAGAGGTGTGTGCAAATAAGCCCAGACTTAAAACATTTGCAGCGGCCACAACATTCCTTTTTACAACCACATCGCGTCAGCTCCTGGCATGATTTGGCCACTGCTGGAAGATCTGTCCAGTGTGGAAGCCATGTTCTGTCCGTCTGGTGCCATCCCCAGTGGATTGGACTTGGCAAAACAGGACTGCACAAGAGTGACTGGCCCCATATATGTCCTGCTTGGTATGCAGCTCTCTTGCAATGTTCCTTTAGAGCGGCACTTGTTGGTGGAATGCAATCATATAATCGCTGCTTTCTGGCAAACAAGTCCAGTCGTGCCTCATTCACTTCCTTGTAGGAACTACTTTTATCGTACATGAGTACTACGAACTCCTCAAGGACTTGCATGTCTTCATCGGTTACTGCAACAGGTGTTTATATCACCAACTGTGCATTAACCATGAACAGTACATTTATGCAATATACCGGCAGCCATATTTGAAAAAATGCCGCCATATTGGAACCCAATATATATATTTTTAATTGTACTTGGTAGAAATACCTCCAGAACATATTCTCTTATATCAAATTGTGGGGAAATAGAATATTTACAGCCCCAGCAAGGTCATATAGTCCAAAACGTATTTACAGTTGCAGTCATTTTTAAAACTGGCGGGCCACCTTGAAAAAATTGGAATTCTGTGTGGCCCGAGGTTGATTATCGATTAGGGACATATGAAGGACATCTGTGCCAAATGTCATGCTTGTATCACCAACTGTGGATTAACCATGACCAGATGTACATTTATGCAATTTCTCAGCAGCCATATTGAAAAATATGCTGCCATATTGGAACCTAATGTTATTGTTTTATCTCACTTGGTATAAATACCTCCAGGACATATCTTATATCTTATACCAAAATTAGGGGAAATTCTAAGTTTTATAGACCCCGCAAATTGGTGTAGTCCAAAACGTATGTCCAATTGCAAACTGGCGGCCATCTTGGAAAATGGAGGAATTTTGTGTGGCCCGAGGTTGATTATCGATTATGGTCATATAAAGGTCATCTGTACCAAATTTCATGCTTGTATCACCAACTGAACTATCACCTCTATTCCCGCCTAGCTGTCCAATTGCAAACTGGCGGCCATCTTGGAAAATAGAGGAATTTTGCGTGGCCCGAGGTTGATTATCGATTATGGTCATATAAAGGTCATCTGTGCCAAATTTCATGCTTGTATCGCCAACTGTGGATTAACCATGAGCAGATGTACATTTATGCAATTTCTGGCGGCCATCTTGGAAAATGGAGGAATTTTGCGTGGCCCGAGGTTGATTATCGATTATGGTCATATAAAGGTCATCTGTACCAAATTTCATGCTTGTATCACCAACTGAACTATCACCTCTATTCCCGCCTAGCTGTCCAATTGCAAACTGGCGGCCATCTTGGAAAATAGAGGAATTTTGCGTGGCCCGAGGTTGATTATCGATTATGGTCATATAAAGGTCATCTGTGCCAAATTTCATGCTTGTATCGCCAACTGTGGATTAACCATGAGCAGATGTACATTTATCCAATTTCTGGCGGCCATCTTGGAAAATGGAGGAATTTTGCGTGGCCCGAGGTTGATTATCGATTATGGTCATATAAAGGTCATCTGTACCAAATTTCATGCTTATATCACCAACTGAACTATCATCCCGATTCCCGCCTAGCTAATAGTCCAAAACGTATTTACAGTTGCAGCCATTTTTAAAACTGGCGGGCCACCTTGAAAAAAATTGAATTCTGCGTGGCCCGAGGTTGATTATCGATTAGGGACATATGAAGGACATCTGTGCCAAATTTCATGCTTGTATCACCAACTGAACTATCATGCATTGAAAACATCTATTTCCCGCCTAGCTACAAGGCAATAATTTGTCTTAGAGATCTGTACTACTGGACACTGATACTATGCAAAGAGACCAGAAAAAAAAAAAGAAAAGGAAGAAAGAGAACCGGTATTCAGACACACAGTACACACATGCACACGCACACACGCACACACACACACACACACACACACACAGACACACACACACACACACACACACACACACACACACACACACACACACACACACACACACATACATCTGGGCCAATGGGAGACATTTATAGTAATTCCTGTGCATTCGATGGGTGGATTCATACTACATCGGACAAATGTGTTTTTCTGTTCAGGCTGTTAATTAGTTTCCTTTTGTACGCAATAATAATAAATACGATAACGTATAAATAATAATAATAATAATAATAATAATAATAATAATAATAATAATAATAATAATAATAATAAATACGATAAAGTATAAATATAAATAATAATAATAATAATAATAATAATAATAATAATAATAATAAATACAATTAAGTATAAATTTAAATACGATGAATTATTATTATTAATAATATTAATAATACATATGAAGTATAAATATAAATAATAATAATAATAATAATATTAAATACAATGAAGTATAAATATTAATAATAATAATAAATACGATGAATACGTCGCAGCGTAATAGGAGAAATAGGCGTAATAGTTTGACTTTGTTTATTTTTTTTGCCTGCCGCGGTGCAGGTTATATATCCTAGCAGTACAATTCTCGAAATTAATGGAGTCTTCTGCTAGTGTAACGGTCAGCGCTCTCGCCCCTATAGTCAAGGTCCGGTGTAGAATCTTGCAAATGGCAAACTTTTTTTTAAATGTTCTTTTTTTAGCCTATATTGTGTATGTATACAGTGTGTGTGTGTGTGTGTGTGTGTGTGTGTGTGTGTGCGTGCGTGCGTATACAGTGTGCGTGCGTGCGTGTATGCGTGCGTGCGTATACAGTGTGTGTGTGTGTGTGTGTGTGTGTGCGTGCGTGCGTGCTTCATCGTATTTATTATTATTATTAATATTTATACTTCATTGTATTTAATATTATTATTATTATTATTATTATTATTATTATTATTATTATTATTTATACTTCATATGTATTATTATTATTAGTATTAATAATAATTCATCATATTTATACTTAATTGTATTTATTATTATTATTATTATTATTATTATTATTATTATTTATATTTATATTTATACTTTATCATATTTATTATTATTATTATTTATATTTATACTTCATCGTATTTATTATTATTATTATCTCTTTTCCTACTTGGATCTGTAGCCACTGGCACTGCCTGGTTTGTCCATCTGTACCTGCATGCATCTGTACCTGCATATTAATAATAATAATAATAATAAATACGATGAAGCACGCACGCACGCACACTAGGGTGCATCAAAAAATGCAATTTTAACCTCCTGATCTGTTCTTTTGCTAAAAGATGCCACTTCATGTTGTAAGAACATGTGCAAAATATTTTTTCAATATATGGTGATTTACAGGTCCAACGCAGCATGTCAAATTTGGGTAAATGTGCAATTTTCGGTGTTTTTTTAAATTAAATGCAAAATATTTAACGACCAAATATCAATCTGTTCTTTTGGAATTTTGTTACAATGGCTATAAAAATGATCTTTGCAAAGTTTGGGGAAAATTCATTCAGATTTACTGGTCCAACGCAGCATGTCAAATTTGAGTAAAAGTGCCATTTTCGGTACTTTTTGGACTCCCATTTTCTATTATCATAACATGTCCATTAATAATAATAATAAATACGATGAATACGTCGCAGCGTAATAGGAGAAATAGGCGTAATAGTTTGACTTTGTTTATTTTTTTTGCCTGCCGCGGTGCAGGTTATATATCCTAGTAGTACAATTCTCGAAATTAATGGAGTCTTCTGCTAGTGTAACGGTCAGCGCTCTCGCCCCTATAGTCAAGGTCCGGTGTAGAATCTTGCAAATGGCAAACTTTTTTTTAAATGTTCTTTTTTTAGCCTATATTGTGTATGTATACAGTGTGTGTGTGTGTGTGTGTGTGTGTGTGTGTGTGTGTGTGTGTGTGTGTGTGTGCGTGCGTATACAGTGTGCGTGCGTGCGTGCGTGTATGCGTGCGTGCGTATACAGTGTGTGTGTGTGTGTGTGTGTGCGTGCGTGCGTGCTTCATCGTATTTATTATTATTATTAATATTTATACTTCATTGTATTTAATATTATTATTATTATTATTATTATTATTATTATTATTTATACTTCATATGTATTATTATTATTAGTATTAATAATAATTCATCATATTTATACTTAATTGTATTTATTATTATTATTATTATTATTATTATTATTTATATTTATATTTATACTTTATCATATTTATTATTATTATTATTTATATTTATACTTCATCGTATTTATTATTATTATTATCTCTTTTCCTACTTGGATCCGTAGCCACTGGCACTGCCTGGTTTGTCCATCTGTACCTGCATGCATCTGTACCTGCATATTAATAATAATAATAATAATAAATACGATGAAGCACGCACGCACGCACACTAGGGTGCATCAAAAAATGCAATTTTAACCTCCTGATCTGTTCTTTTGCTAAAAGATGCCACTTCATGTTGTAAGAACATGTGCAAAATATTTTTTCAATATATGGTGATTTACAGGTCCAACGCAGCATGTCAAATTTGGGTAAATGTGCAATTTTCGGTGTTTTTTTTAAATTAAATGCAAAATATTTAACGACCAAATATCAATCTGTTCTTTTGGAATTTTGTTACAATGGCTATAAAAATGATCTTTGCAAAGTTTGGGGAAAATTCATTCAGATTTACTGGTCCAACGCAGCATGTCAAATTTGAGTAAAAGTGCCATTTTCGGTACTTTTTGGACTCCATTTATCAAAATTACAACAAATAGAAGATGTTATTGGAAAGAGAAAAATGTGTTTATTTAACAATAAACATTACATTGTCATTTAAATCATCACTGAAAAATGGACTCTTAGTTCTTCACTGTGTTCATGTTCAGCGACACGATTCAAATGAGACCACCCCCATCCAAAACGGTTGAGAAATGACAGAGTTACCATTTGGGGGTCCCTGGGGGTCCCGGGGGGTCCCCCAACTTTGAGACCCCCAAGGATGCCCCCGGGGGGGCGGCACGATTCAAATGAGACCACCCCCATCCAAAACGGTAGAGAAATGACAGAGTTACCATTTGGGGGTCCCTGGGGGTCCCGGGGGGTCCCCCAACTTTGAGAACCCCAAGGATGCCCCCGGGGGGGCGGCACGATTCAAATGAGACCACCCCCATCCAAAACGGTTGAGAAATGACAGAGTTACCATTTGGGGGTCCCTGGGGGTCCCGGGGGGTCCCCCAACTTTGAGACCCCCAAGGATGCCCCCGGGGGGGCGGCACGATTCAAATGAGACCACCCCCATCCAAAACGGTTAAGAAATGACAGAGTTACCACGGCCGGTCCCTTTTAAGGACCGGCCGGCCCTGTTTACCGGCCGGCAGGCCGGGACGGTAAAACGGATTCTGCCCTTGCTGCATATATGGATGAACAGTTCTAACCCACTTAGCCCATATAAGGGACCCATACATGTTGACCAGTTATAAACCTTGCCCACTAAGCCCATAAATAACCTATATATAGGACCCATATATGGGTGACCAGTGCTAACCCATGCCCACTTAGCCCATATAAACCCATAAGGGACCCAGGTTTCGTAAATGTTTAGTTATTTGTCTAACCTCTTTAACGCTTATAAGTAAAAAACCGTTCGATATTACGGGCCCATCTTTTAGTATGTTATATAGCTTGTCGGGACGAACAATCTGACACACGGTCGTGTGGTTTAGGAGCTTAGGGTTACACTTTGAAGCGCGGTAGCTCCTCCCACAAAGGTCGTAAATAAAAGTTGCATCCACGCGTAGCTATCGATAAGACGAACGCCCTGATATGTGTCTCCCTGCTGGTACTCAATTTTAAATTTAGCATTTCAACCATAAACACACTCTTTGGTTCATTATGTCTATAAGGCTTCCAGACAGGTAACCCTAGGGTTACCTAGGGTTAGGGTTACGGGCTACGGGGGTCGCACGACAATGGCGGACATATCGGAGCGTAGATCTCATGTCAATTACTTGGCTGACGGACGTATCGTTCTCGAGCTATCGCGCGTTGAAAACTAACCCTAGGGTTAGCCAATTAAGAGAACCGTAAGTCCCTGTGCTGGAACAGATATCAGCGTGTTCAGCTCGTCGTGCTGAGTCCGAAAATGGTCTCGGTTTTTTCCACAACATTTCGGGGGGGGGCTAGGGACAGGAAGTAGGCGTTTACACCCACTTCCTGACGTCGTAGAGAGATAAGACCACCACCGTTGGAATCGGGGCAAAAAAGTAAGTGGGAATACATGCCCCTTGATTAGAAAAAATCACAGGAAATATGTTGTTTTTGGATGCAAAGGTGACATTTTTACAAACTTTGGCGCCCTTTTTCACCACTTTCCCCACAAGGGACCCAGGTGTGGATGCCCAGTTCTTACCCATGCACACTTAGCCCATACATAACCTATATAGGACCCAGACATGGGTGACCAGTTCTAACCCACGCACACTTAGCCCATATATATCCTACAAGGGACCCATACATGGGTGACCAGTTCTTACCCATGCCCACTAAGCCCATACATAACCTATATAGGACCCAGACATGGGTGACCAGTTCTAACCCATGCACACTTAGCCCATACATAACTGAGGATACGTCCCAGGCGCATCCATTTATGTATGTATTTTGTTATAGTTCTTCTATTTATAGTGACTCATAGGAATAGACTAAGTGACAACCAGGAATAGTCTGGTGACCACCGGCGAGACGGGTGGCAGCCGGAAATTAGACGGCACCCGGGAGCAGTATGGGTTAGCGCCCCAGCCTGTGTCTTCCGTGAGGAAGAAGCCCAACAAACCCACGGTGAGGCCTTTAGGAGGGCCATGCAAGCCTCAAGCGGAGCCTGCGGCACCACCAAGGGCGAGGTGGAGCCTGCGGAACCGTTGCGGCTTGAGAATCCACCATTCCTGAATAAAGTGCCTGGTGCTGCGAGTCTGGTGCAACGCACAGGGCCTGACCTGGTGAGAGCAGGAGTGGACCTGGTGAGACGTAGGAGGGGCCCGGACAGGTGTCAACCCACAGAGCCTAGTCCTTCCATGTGCCAGAATGGTACCTCCCAGTCCCGGCAGAGTAGTTCAGGAGGAATGGATTGTGTGGCCCTGGTTTTTCGCTAATGGGACTTATCGAGGGTAGCTACTGGGACGTAAGTCGGGACTTGATCACTCCCGGCTGGGTCACCTGAGTGAGGGGTATGATGTTGCGAGACCCGAAACCCCGATGACCTTGGGATACATCACTGAGGATACGTCCCAGGCGCATCCATTTATGTATGTATTTTGTTATATAGGACCCAGACATGGGTGACCAGTTCTAACCCATGCCCACTAACCCCATAAATAACATATATAGGACCCAGAAATGGGTGACCAGTTCTAACCCATGCACACTTAGCCCATATATATCCCACAAGAGGCCCATATATGGATGACCAGTTCTAACCCATGCCCACTTAGCCCATATATATCCCACAAGGGACCCATACATGGGTGACCAGTTCTAACCCTTGCCCACTAAGCCCATAAATAACATATATAGGACCCAGAAATGGGTGACCAGTTCTAACCCATGCACACTTAGCCCATATATATCCCACAAGAGGCCCATATATGGATGACCAGTTCTAACCCATGCCCACTTAGCCCATATATATCCCACAAGGGACCCATACATGGTGACCAGTTCTAACCCATGCCCACTTGGCCCATTTGTAACCCATATCGAACCCACAATATTTTCCCAGTCCAAGCCCATGCCCACTTAGCCCACATAGAACCTACCTGGAACCCAGTATAATTGCCCAGTTCTAGCCCATGCCCACTTGGTACCCATAAACACACATACACCCCATATGGTGCCCACATGGACATGTTGGTGCCTGTTCTGTGTGCTGCCTAATAGACTTAACCACTTGAACCCCAGCATCCATATTCTGAGGGGTAAATATAAGCTAAAATACTTGTATTGTAGGCTATTTCAAAGAGTCTAACTAAGTACAGACTAGAGCCACCATGTTTACTAGAGTTTAAGTGGTTAATGAAATAAGCTAGTTCACATAGAATCCTAAAAGAAAATGCATCGGAGGTCAGTGTTAAGAAAATAAAAAACTCCCATGGATATAACAAAATACAGTAAGAACATCAGCCTTTTGGCAACTTTCTTTCTTCTTCGAAAGATGAAAACGGCACTTACGGCAGGACCTAAGTTCAATTCTTACAAGCCAAACATTAGTATCTAACTTATTGGAGCCAGAGCTCTACTTCAGAGCTCAACACTCACTCACAACAGTGCATATAGCAAACTAGTTGACATGGCATAGGGCATAGGCCTATAGTTATTAAAGACCACTTAAAGAACACTTAAGCTGCAAAACATTTACACAATCTCAGTCAAATACTGTAAGAACCGCAGCATGTTTTCAAAGGTCTGCACTCTGCAGACCCCTTTTTCCCCCTGTGCAGATAAAAACGGCTGGACCTTGTTCAATTAGTCAGCCAGAGCTCAACACTCACCCACTGTCTCACTCACTCAATGCTGTTAAAATAAAAATAAATCCCTTGCATAGATATAACAAAAGTGCTGTCTCTAGCAAACTAGTTCACATGGCAAGTGAAACAAGGCAGAGCTTGCTAAGAAAATGATAAAGCGTGTCTATTGTTTTGTAAATTAAAACAAATTTGCAAATAAACTTAAATTATTTTATTTTCGTCCAGAATGATGAAAACAGCAGGACCTATGTTCAATAATACAAGTCAAACATTCAAATTAATTAAAGTGCCTAAATTATTGGAGCCAGAGCTCTACTTCAGAGCTCAACACTCACTCACTGTGTCTCACTCACAAAAAAGTGCATATAGCAAATATAGTTCACATGGCATGTAGTTATTAAAGATGAAACAAGGCAGAGCTTGCTAGAACTAAGACAATGGATGGGAAAAAAAGTGTATTTTTTTTTATCTTTCAAATGAAAACTGATACCAGGGTGGATTTTGAATCACATTTGTACATGGTTTAAACACTTAAACTGCAAAAATGTAACACAATCTCAGTCAAATACTGTACGAACTGCAACAATTCTGCAAACCCCTTTCCCTCCCTGTGCAGATGAAAACGGTTGGACCTACAGTAAGTTCAATTAGTCGAGTCAAACATTCAAATACATTAAAGTATCCAACTTGAGTTGGAGCCAGTCAGCCAGAGTTCTACTTCATCAGAACTCAACACTCACCCACTGCCTGTCTGTCTCATTCTCTGTCCGTCTGTCAGTGTCAGCCTGTCTCATTCTCTGTCTGTCGGTCTGTCTCATTATCTGCCTGTCGGTCTGTCTCATTCTCTGTCTGTCGGTCTGTCTCATTCTCTGTCTCTCCACTCAAAGTTGCTCTGACATGTAGAAGTTCACATTTGTACACAGTACTGCTCTACCTTTTAAACTGTGAAGGTAAACAACATAATGTGCGAGGAGACAGGAAAGAACTTCAATGTATTTGTAGTCGTTCTTTTTAGTCAACAGTAGAGACAATTTGTACATTTCTTGTACACAATTCACACCTTTGGCTTCAGAGTGCAGGTGCTATGCTAACAAAACGAACCTATCTAGAAAACAAAAGTTTACCCCTAACTAAAGGCCCTAACAGAAGATTTAAACAAAGTGATAATTCTAATTCCCCAACTACCCTAACTAACCAAAATTACAATAAACGGACAAAAGAAAAATACCTGGCACTCCTACATGGTGGAAGTAGGGACCGGGCTTCTTATTTAACAATGGTAAAAAAATAGGTTACAGGTTCAAAAACAAAACAAAGATTAACTGTTGCACTAGGCACTGGGCTAAACAACACAAAGGAACTTACGGCATAATGAAGAACAAACGGAAAACAATAATAAGGCAGGCACGAGAGAGGACTAGAGGGATCGAGTCTCTGCTGCTGAATGCTGTCGTCCCCTGCTGAAGGCCAAGTTCAACTGAGCTTTTATACAGAGACAGGAAGAGTGCCCAGCCAACAGGAAGCTGGTGTTGTCGGGAAGAACCAATAAGGAACAGAGGGGCAGGTCCAATCAGGGACCTGTTGTTTGTCTGTCAATTCACTTGAGTACTGCAGTAGGAGAGATACAATTTGTTACATGCCATAAAACATAATAACAAATACCAACTTATAATTATTATCCTAATTAAATAGCCACCATAAATAATAATTATACTATAACAAATAACAAATAATCAAAAGGACCGTGGTCCGTAACAGTATTGTTAAAGGAATCCAAGTAAAGAAAGTGGTAGCCATCAGTCCCATGACATTATATTTAGACCTTGTTTAGCTTGAGAAAGGCACTTCTTTCCAATGTGGTTCTTGCCCTATTGCGGCGACCAGTTGAGAGTTCACCGGTTACGCTGAAGACGCGCTCTGCAAAGGCTTGCGACGCTGGTATTGCCAGAAGATCCAAGGCCAAAGGTTTCAGGCGCACAAACAAAGTGTCACTCTGAGAAACCCAAAACTCTATCCCAGGTACGCCAGCAGCTTGGGACAGGTACTAGCTCGGGGGGGGGGGGGGGGGGGGGGAAATAAGAAAATAAAAAGCAAACTGAATACAGACCCATAAACCTCAGAAAAAAGCCTTGTATATGTATAAGTGTTGTATGTGACAGGAGTTGGGTTAGGTAGAGGTTCAGCCAGACTGTTGAACACTCAACATTGTTTTACTTACTTTCTTTTTTAATTCAAGACATTTTTCATTCAGGTATTTTATCAATCGGTATGGGCCGATGTTGGCCTTAAAATGCAATATTGGTATTAGCCGATGATTTAAAATAAAGATACTACATCGAAGCTGTTTATATTCGGACATGGGCTAACATTTCAATAACTGTGAATCCCTATAGTATTTGGAATAAAATCCACTGTTTTCCAGAATGTCAGTTTCCCTCTTGACATTCAATAGATCCTGTGATCTTTTGTGGCCAGATGCAATTTCCTGGGGTCTAGGACTATAGAAAACAATAATTAAGAAATCGCTGTGCAATTTGGTAAAACAAAAACATTTACCCTCTTGTTCGAATGCCCCCGCCCCCTGCCAAAAAACGCTAAACGTGTTTAAACAAAATAAAGCAGCAAATGGAAAAAAATATATAACACTCATCTTTTACTTTCTCTAATAACCTAAAACATGAACCTTGGTTGAAAAACCCAAAGTTGTCCTTTAAGGTTTTAACATGAGGAGAAAAACTAAAGATCAGGAGAATGGAGGCCTCTATTGACAGGATTGATTGAATAGTTTATTAGACATAAATGTAAAACAGCAACAGAGTTCAGTCAAACACTGATTCCAAAAGGGAGAACACAAAAACAGTCCTTGCGGTCTTGTTTCCATTCAGGTCCTATGCAATCAATTCATAATAGCAGAACAACAAAATCACACTTTGCGTGAATTGAGGGGTGCTCTTATCACATCATACATCACATTCCATGCTCTGCCAATGAATCAAATCACAAATGTCATTCCGGTCAATCACTTTTGGCGTCTTCACTTCTTCTGCCCTCACAATTTTACCCTCAATATGTACATCAGCCAATCAAATAATCGCTATGGGATGATGATCAGCCAATCAAATCATCGTGTTTGTGTTCACACAAAGACAAAGCCCAGTAGGAGGAGCTAGCGCCCCTCAACAAAAAAATCAGGCCTGTTTTAAAAGATGTAAGTGATCTGCATTTTTTGAGGGAAGGTGTCAGGGCATTCCATGTCTGGGTGGCCATGCTGTAGAAGGATAATTTACCCATATTTGTTTTGAAATATAGGAGCAGTATAATAATCCATAACATTGTCCTTGTCTATCGACCTCCCTACCAACATACAGCTTTAATTTGATCCTCCCAGTGAGCTCATTTTTCATTCATTCAAGTTTTGTTTATTCTCAAAATTACACAGAGTAATCAAACTAATTTTCAGTGTCGTCGAGTAATACAATATCATATAGAAAAATCATCACAATACATCAGAAGATCAGGAAAAGAAAAACAAAAGATATACATGAGAATTACATATAGGTTTACAAATAAAAAGCCAAGACAAAATTCGAAACAGTTTCATATTGTGGAGATCTGTATGCTCACCAATGTTTTAAAACGACTTAACACTTACTAATTCACACCAGCATTTTCCCATTGAACTCTTATTTTGAAAAGCCACATTTCCAGACTACCGGTACTGAACATAAACTAGGAAGTCAAACGGGTGGGTGATTATGGCCACAATGATTTTAATGCTGCGATCCTGTGTTATTGAGAGCACCAGCAGAAACCAGATGCTAACTATGCCTTGATCGATCGAAAGCGCTATAAAAGTGCAATTGCCATTGATCTACGGCAACAGTGTTGAGGGTTTTATTAAATAATGAGCATTAATTGACGTAGATCTTGGCCAATGGGGTTCTAAGTGTTAAGGGTACCAATGTCAGTTTCAATGTCGTTTGCAGGTCCCATGTATTAGGGCCACAGAAGCCAAAAGCAAGTTCAGAGCTAACTTTTGGTACCTTGAATTTGGGGAAACTACTTGACCGGGTGCGGGTGTACTTCAGAAAAGATTAAATGTATTTAGGACAATCTCCAAGCATGGCTTTATACAATATTAGGTGCCAATGCAGTTTTCGTCTCCATCCAACCTTTTTATATAAGATGCATTGGTGAGTACCATAGCTATCACCCGTAATAAATCTAATCGATGCTAATTTCTTTTGCTGCATGTCTGTATAAATTATGTCTCCATAATCCAAGACAGACAGGAACACACAGTGGAAACTTTATTTTTGTTACCCCATGGTGTGAATGCAATGGTGTCTTAGCAAGTGACCCGAGTTATTTAAACTTAGCTCACACCGTTTAAAGTGGACATCTATTTATTGTCCTGTGAGAACTGTGGACACGAATGTGTCTCTTCAGATAACTTGAGCAAACTCTTGTCACAATGTCTACATTGGAAAGGTTTTTCTCCAGTGTGGAAACGAAGGTGTCTCTTCAGATTACTTGACATGTTGAAAGCCTTGTCACAATGTTTACATTGGAAAGGTTTTTCTCCAGTACTGATACGCTGGTGTGACTTTAGATGACTTGATTGATTAAACTATTGTCACAATGTTTACATTGGAAAGGTTTTTCTCCAGTGTGGACTTTCTGGTGTTTCTTCAGTTCATCTGACCAACTGAAACTCTTGTCACAATGTTTACATTGGAAAGGTGCACTGTGGACATGAAGGTGTGTTTTCAGGGAAGATGAGGTAAAACTCTTGTCACTATATTTACATTGGAAAGGTTTATCTCCACTGTGGACACGAAGGTGTGTTTTCAGGGAAGATGATGCAGTAAAACCCTTGTCACAATGTTTACATTGGAAAGGTTTTTCTCCAGTATGGATACGCTGGTGTTGCTTTAGGTTACATGACTGACTGAAACTCTTGTCACAATGTTTACATTGGAAAGGTTTTTCTCTAGTGTGGAAACGATGGTGTGTCTTTAGGGAAGTTGATTGACTGAAACTCTTGTCACAATGTTTACATTGGAAAGGTTTTTCTCCAGTGTGGACACTCTGGTGTGTCTTCAGTTGAGATGACCATCTGAAACTCTTGTCACAATGTTTACATTGGAAAGGCTTTTCTACAGTGTGTACATGAATGTGTGACTTATAATTGGATAACTGAATGAAACTCTTGTCACAATGTTTACATTGGAAAGGTTTTTCTCCAGTGTGGACACGAATGTGTGACTTATAATTGGATAACTGATTGAAACTCTTGTCACATTGTTTACATTGGAAAGGTTTTTCTCCAGTGTGTACACGAATGTGTGTCTTCAAATTGGATAACTGATTGAAACTCTTGTCACAATGTTTACATTGGAAAGGTTTTTCTCCAGTGTGTACACGGATGTGTGACTTAAAATTGGTTAAGTGATTGAAACTCTTGTCACAATGTTTACATTGGAAAGGTTTTTCTTCAGGGTGGACACGAAGGTGTGTTTTCAGTGAAGATGATGCAGTAAAACTCTTGTCACAATGTTTGCATTGGAAAGTTTTTTCTTCAGTGTGGACACGCTGGTGTCTATTCAGGTCAGGTGACCAATTGAAACTCTGGTCACAATATTGACAGTGGAAAGGTTTTTCTCCAAAGTGTACACGCTGGTGTTTCTTCAGGTAACGTGACAAACTGAAACACTTGTCACAATGTTTACATTGGAAAGGTTTTTCTCCAGTGTGGACACTCTGGTGTGTCTTCAGTTGAGATGACCATCTGAAACTTTTGTCACAATGTTTACATTGGAAAGGCTTTTCTCCAGTGTGGACATACTGGTGTATGTTCATGTCATCTAAACGACTAAGCGTGTGTACACGCTGGTGTTTCTTCAGGTAACGTGACAAACTGAAACACTTGTCACAATGTTTACATTGGAAAGGTTTTTGTCCAGTGTGGAGATGAAGGTGTTGCTTTAGGTTACCTGACCTACTGAAACTCTTGACACAATGTTTACATTGGAAAGGTTTTTCTCCAGTGTGGACACAAAAGAGTATTTTCAGGTTAGATAACTGTTCCTCTTTAAGATCCTCCTGTTCCTCTTTAATGTATGGAGGCTCTGGTTCCTCCTGGAGCAGACTGGGGCTCCTCTCCTGTTCAGGAGAAACCTCCTCCTCACACACAACCATGTGCAGGATGTCTAGGAGCAGAAACATAACATGATGGTCAACACTGGATTACTACAATGTAAATCCATTCTTCCATGTTCCATGTACAAAATGAGCTATTACCTACCAAGATAAGATTGACTAAACCGTTATTACCTACATATTATTACTGTTCTGGAAAGGAGTGAAGGAGTTCAAGTATCTCAGGGTCTTGTTCACGAGGGAGGGGAGAACGGAGAAGGAGATCAGCCGGAGAATCGGAGCGGCAGGGGCGGTATTGCAGTCGCTGTACTGCACTGTTGTGGCGAAAAGAGAGTTGAGCCAGAAGGCAGAGCTCTCTGTCTACAGAGCAATCTTCGTTCCTACTCTCATCTATGGTCATGAAGTGAGGCGAAACATATTACCCCATGGCTAATGTAAGGTTAGACACGTGGCTAATTGTTATCATTATGTTTTTAGGTGCATGAGATAAATCTGGATGGTTCATCTGCCGGTTCCAGCACGACTCAAACCACATTGGCGAGGACATGTACAGAACGCAGGAAGGGTGCCTTAACCGCTGGAATTGTCTCAATGATTGCCATGGACATGAGACCAATAAACATTATTGAAGGAAAAGGGTTTAAACGTTTTATGAAAATTGCAGAGCAGCTTTGCAGCTTTGCATTAATGCAGCACTAAAACACCACGACCCAGTAACCCGTACCGTGGGATTTGGAAGGCGACTAGTGTCCGCCTTTAAAAAAAGTTGTACCAAAACTGCGGCCTTAACAGAGAAACAGCGCACTCAGAATGTCGTGGAACATTCCCTCATTCAAGATGTCGCAACACGCTGGAACTCCACATATTCTATGCTAGAGCGTCTCTGTGAACAAAGGTGGCCAATATCCGCTGTCCTGTCTGATCCAAATATCACCAGAAGAGAGGACCGGAGTCTCAACCTGACCACGGAGCAGTGGGCGATCGCAGAGGATACCGCTGCCGTCCTGGGGCCCTTTCTCACTCTGACTGAACTGCTGTCTAAAGAAGAAAATGTGTCCATATCAGGAGTAGTGCCAATGCTGTCAAAGATTAAAAGCGAATTTCTCACAGTGGGAGCTGACGACAGTCCCGCCAAAAAAGCTCTGAAACTTAAACTGACGGAGGAAATTAATAGGAGGTGGGAATTCTCAGACCCGACTGATGCTGCTGTTCTGGGCGCAGCCATCGACCCCCGCTTCAAGAGGTTAAAGTGGCTATCTGACGAGGAAAAGGAAGCCGTGCGCACGGAGATAACTACGTTGGCTGAGGGCCTGAGAGTGAGACCAGCGGTCAGGGTCCGGGAGGAAGCCGGGAGTGACGCCGACAGCCAGGGCAGTGGCAGTGGCAGTGACACGGCTTCACCGGCTAAGAGGCCTAGAATAACGGACCGAGAGAGAACACGTCAACTGACTCAACTCCTCTTAATGGAAGACGATGATGATGATGATTTATTGTCAACAAAAATAGAAGTGGGGTGTCACGTGATGCAGCATAGCTAGACAGACGTGGGGTTCCGGAGCTCCTGACATTTTCCTGATTTGACTCATCTTTTGGGATGATAAATACAAACTGAGTGCTGATTTTTCTATCTAAAGGCACTGTTATGCAAACGAGATCTATTTCAACCAGAATAAGACAGAATAACGACGACATGGACCCACTTTTCTCACTGGGGGGAACTTCCCATCTGTTTGTTGCTCCTGCTGCTAGCGTTAGCGACCATGCTAACGGTGATATTGTTTTGGATGATACTTCATGTGGATCAGATGAGACTGGAGCAGATTCACTCATACTTCGGGAGATTAGACGAGGTAATAAGATCCTATCTGACAAACTGGATGCTAAAACTGAAGAAATAAATAGCTCCATTTCTGGACTGAAGGGTTTAATCGATGGGGTGAGCACACGCATCAACGAGGCGGAGGAACGCATCAGCACAGCCGAGGACAAACTTGCGGTGGTGGACACGGTCGTGGTGAAGCTGCGTGGTGAAAGTGACTTTTTACTTGACAAGATTGATGAGCTCGAGAATTATAGCCGACGGAACAACATTCGCGTTACAGGTCTGGCTGAGAGCAGCGAAGGTTCTGATCCAATACGCTTCTTTGCCCAATGTATTCCATCCATTTTGGGTAGGGAACATTTTGATGAACCATTGATATTTGAACGCATACACCGAACTGGAGGTCCACGACCGGATCCAAAGTAAAAACAAACAGTACCCGAGAACGGTGCTCATTCGCCTGCTCAAATTCCAATACCGAGACAAGATTCTACGCCTCGCCACTAGACTGTCGATGGATAAAGGTCCCATTACTTTCAATGGGAGGCCCCTGTCGTTCTTTCCAGATGTGACTGCCAGGCTTCTAAAACGCAAAAAGGAGTATAGCCAGGTGAAGAAGGACTTGAAACAGAGAAACCTCCGTTATTCTCTCCTGCATCCCGCTACGCTCAGGGTCGACATGCCAGATGGGAGAAAGAGATTCTTCAAAACCCCGGAAGAAGTGGCTGCTTTTCTCAAGGGTCTCCCAGGAGAAGACGGCGCTAACGGGACCGGGTAAAACGTGTGCTGATCTCCGCATCCACCTTTACAATATGCTCTAATCCGGTATGAAGGTACTATTATTCCATCTTTTTTTTTCTGGTATTTTTTCTGTTTTATTGGAAGTTTGGACATCAAAAAGGACATAAATAGATTGGATTCTGTAGTATTCCATGGTCACAATTGACATTGGTTTTATTTTACTTTATTAATATTTGATTTTTATATGCATAACAGTTTCAGGCTGGAATTCTGGTGACCTTATCTTAGTTTTTTATTTTTTAGTAGCTGTATTTTTATTTCAATTTTGTTTTGTATTATTAACATTAATCAGCATTATTTTGGTAAGAAAGTTTTTTTTTTTTTTTTTTTTGGGTTAATTCTGTTCCGACTATATTCTAAAATCTATGATATAGCTTATTTTATATATATATTTTTGTTTAATGTGTATTTTCGGTCAAGTTCAGTGTGACTGTATTCTTAGTTATCCACATAGGCACTCAGGGTATTTTTCTTTTTTAAAGATTGAGTGAACTACTGTAGACTATTATTTAAGGCTCTAGACCTGATAGTGTGTGTAGTTAGTCAGGCATGTATATGGTTGACAAGTGCGAGACACATGGCCCCTTTTGGGTCTGGGTTGGTACCATAGGTTTGGGGAAGATGGTACCGGGGGGTGGGGTACATGTTTGTTTTTTCTGTTGTGTTGTTTTTCTGTCTGTAGAAGAGACGTACATTTATCTAGATATTTGGTTTCTGGAGTTTTTGAGCTGGTCTAGTTAGTTACAAAATGTATCTTTCATAGGACAAATGACTAATGTGGTAAAGTTTATAAGTTATAATGTGAATGGTTTAAATGGGCCCGTAAAAAGAAAAAGAGTGCTTACATATTTAAAAAAGCTTAATACTGATATCGCTTTTTTTTACAAGAAACTCACCTTATAGCAAGTGAACACAAGAAACTAAAGAGGGACTGGGTAGGGCAGGTGGTTGCATCATCATTTAATTATAAAGCTAGAGGGGTAGCTATTTTGGTTAAAAAAACTATTCCCTTGACGATCAAAGAGACTGTTTGTGATCCATTGGGCCGATATGTGATTATCCACGGTGAAATGTATTCAGAACCTTGGACATTTTTGAATGTCTATGCCCCTAATTATGATGATGAGCCTTTTATTCAAAGTGTATTTCTTCAGGTGTCGAGGGCGCAGGGAAATATTATGACGGGAGGAGATCATAATTTTTGTTTATGTCCAATTTTAGACCGTTCATCAACCAATGTATTCACAAGAACAAAGGCGGCAAACTCTACTTTGGCATTTATGAAAGATTTGAATTTAACAGATATCTGGAGACATATGCACCCGCAAGATAGAGATTACAGCTTTCACTCTGCCCGTCATGGCTCCCATACTAGGATCGATTTTTTCCTGTTATCTACTCAGCTAGCACATAGAGCATTGGAATCTGAATATTTGCCTAGGTTACTCTCAGATCATTCACCACTGACCCTTTCTATATTAATACCTGAAAAGATACGAAATTCATATAGGTGGCGTTTAAATTCATCCCTTCTTAAAAGAGAAGATTTTCAAACATTTGTAAGAGATCAGATTAAGTTTTTCTGCGAAACTAACTGTCCATCCTCACCCAATAGTTTTGTGCTTTGGGATACATTAAAGGCTTACCTACGGGGACAAATAATCTCCTTCACAAAAGCTCTTACAAAAAAATATACGGTGGAAATGGAAGATCTGGAGAAGGAAATCTTAACTCTACAAAAAGAGTTTCAACGCTCTGGTTGTAGAGAAGTGCATCGTTCACTGGTTAATAAAAAACTAAAATATAACACAATGGGTACTTATAAAGCTGAAAAAGCTATTCTTAGAACTAAACAGAGATATTATGAGCTAGGGGATAAGGCACACAAGGTCTTAGCATGGCAATTGAAAAAAGAGGAAAGCGCAAGGACTATTAATTCTATTCGTACTAACGCTGGCTTAACCACATGTGACCCAAAAGAAATTAATAATACCTTTAAGCAGTTCTATTCTGAATTATATTCATCAGAAGCTCCAGAGGATTTAACGAAAATTGATACATTCTTGTCTACTATTGAATTACCCAAATTAAATCAAGAAGATCAGGATGATCTTGAACGGCCATTCACTGCAGCAGAAATTGGGCGAACAATAACGTCTATGCAGTCTAACAAATCACCAGGAGAAGATGGTTTCCCTGCTGAATTCTATAAAGAATTTAGAGACTTGTTAATTCCTCTGTTTATAGATGTACTCAAAATGGCATCTGAAACCAAGACTCTTCCTGATTCCTTTTCTACTGCTATTATAACTGTCATTCATAAAAAAAACAGAGACCCTTTAAAACCAGCGTCATATAGACCGATTTCATTATTAAACTCAGATTATAAATTGATTTATAAGATCCTAGCTAATAGATTAGCGCAGTACCTCCCTAAACTAATCAGCCAGGATCAAGGGGGTTTTGTAGTGAATCGATCATCCAGTAATAATCTCCGCAGATTATTCAACATTATTCAACTGGCCAAAACTAGACCAGAGGAGAGTATTGTGGTGGCCCTAGATGCGTCGCACGCCTTTGATAGATTAGAATTTCCCTATATGTACAAGGTTCTGGAAAAATTTGGCTTTGGGCCCTCCTTTATTGACTGGGTTAAAACGTTATATCACAGCCCCAAGGCCAGAATTACTACTAATGGTCAAATATCAGGCAGCTTCCCTTTGAGTAGGTCGAGTAGGCAAGGCTGTCCGCTATCCCCTGGCCTCTTCGTCGCGGCCATAGAGCCTTTGGCGGAGGCAGTGAGACAAAATACAGATATAAAGGGATTCCAGGTGGGGCAATTAACTCATAAAATAAATCTTTTTGCCGATGATGTATGTCTGACTTTAACAGACCCAGCTAAATCCCTTCCTAAATTGCAAAGCCTGATTGAGGATTATGGCGTTATTTCAGGTTATAAACTTAATTTTGATAAATGTGAAATACTCCCTCTTACTAATTCTGATTACACAATCCATCAACAAATAACCCCTTTTAAATGGTCCCCAAACGGCTTTAAATATCTGGGCATAATGGTAGACAGGGATGTGAAGAATCTCTTTAAACTTAATTATACTGTGCTACTTAATAAAATAGAAGAGGATTTGAATAGATGGACACATCTACCTATCACTTTGATTGGCAGAATTAACTGCATTAAAATGAATGTTTTGCCCAGGCTGATGTATCTTTTTCAATCCCTGCCAATCCCAGTACCTCAAGCTTTCTTTAAATCCTTGAATAAGAAGGTTAGAGATTTTCTGTGGAACAATAAAAACCCACGGGTGTCTATGGAAAAACTTACATGGGATTACTGTGAGGGGGGTCTTCAATTGCCCAATTTCAAAATATATTACTTGTCATCTCAAATGAGATTTGTTTCCTCTCTTTTTAAGGGTAATGATGCCCCCTCCTGGGTTCAAATTGAAATGCATGCTTTAAAAAACACATTGGCAAGTGAATTTATATATGAATGGAACCCTAAAACCATTGTTGCCAAATCCAAAAATTATTTCTCAATTCATTCAATTAAAACTTGGCATGAGGTTCGTAAGATTCTTAAGTACAAAACGGATTTATCTCCTAAAACACCATTAAAGAAAAATGGGCTTCTACCCATGTTTGTAGACAATAGAATCCTGGAGAACTGGCATGTCAAAGGGGTAAAACTCTTAGAACATTGTTATAAAGATAGACAGCTCATGTCTTTTGAACAACTGAAAGGGAAATATGACTTGTTAAACAGGGATTTTTTCTGTTTTTTGCAACTAAGGGATTACCTTAGAAGGATGTTAGGGCCGGAAATGACTTTACCTGGGTTTAGTGATGTGGAGAATTTATTACATAATGATCAAGGTTCATACGGATTCATTTCTACTATGTACTCCCTATTGCGTGCCCGATGCCCAAGGGAGGGCATACACAAATCTAGAGAAAGGTGGGAGTCAGATTTAAATATTATTATTGATGAAGATCTATGGTCTGATTTGTGTCGTGACAGCCTCACTGCTACTGTCAATTCTAGGTACAGACTGTCTCATTATAATTTTCTCCACCAACTTTATTATACACCTCAAAAGTTGCATAGATACAAACCTGAGATCTCAGATTTATGTTTTAGGTGTGGTACGGAAGAAGGCTCATTTTTGCACTGTACATGGCAATGTATAAAAGTTAAAACATTCTGGCATGATATTTGTGATACACTGGCTAAAATTATAGATGCTCCCTTCCCGTTGGATCCTGAACTTTGCCTCCTAGGAAACTTCAGTGCAATCAGTGCAAATTTAGGTAGACACAAAATAAAATGTATAGAGGTTGCACTCGGGGTTGCTAGAAAATGTATTGCAATAACGTGGAAGTCTGACTCCCCCCCACCTATCGCAAGATGGTTCTCAGAACTGAACAGTTGTGTCCCTCTTGAGAAGATTACATATACTTTGAGAATTCAAGGGGTTTTGAGAAATTTTTGAAGATTTGGCAGCCCTATTTGAATTACATGGAGACTTTGTCCTTACCTGTATCAGTATTGTTATAGCTATCTCAGTCTAGATCGATTGCTTCCGGAAACAATTTTCTCTGTATTCTAGATTTGTCTCTTGTTTTGTTTTGTTTTGTTTAGTTTAGTTCTTTTGTTTGTTTTCCATGTGGGTTTTTTTGTATATTATTGTTGTGATTATGTTCTAACTGTGTTGTCTTCTATGTATGTGGGGAGGGGGGAGGGCTGTGGACGGGCGTTGTAATACTGTGTATTTTGTAAAAAAAAAAAAAAAAAAAAAAAATATAAAAAAAAATAAAATAAAAAATAGAAGTTGCCTGTTGCCAAAGAATGTAGACACATTGGTTTTTTTGGCACACAACGAAATTCGGATGCAAACCGACAGCAGTGAGTAGAGTGAGTCGTCATAGAGCACCGAAATCTGACATCACTTTCAGTAGAGGGCGTCAGTCCCCAGGTTCATGTATTTGTTTAGTTGCATTGAAATCGCCATAGGAGGATTTTTAGATTGCTTCATATAACAACTGTGTTTGAAAAATAAACATGTCACCCCGGCCGCTTCACTCATATGGATATGAAGAATCAACTGACTGAGAGAAAACGCTAATGTTACTGCTGCTGAATTAGTTATATTTTCGCTAGAAGCAGACTGTATCATATTTGAGTGACTGACTTCGGTGCTCTATTGTGTCAATCAAGGCCTATTGCTAAAGGCAAGCTCAGTAGCCTATATTAAGCCTATACTTTTTTTAGTTTTTGATTATACTTTGTCTTTTTATTTGTGTTTGCCATTTGCCATTTGTTTTATTTAGTTATAGGCCTACGGTATTTAGCCTCAAATGAAGGCACAGTGAGCACACAGGCCTGCACTTGGTTTTATTTTATGTAAAAAAAAAAAGAAGAATTAATTGCACTTTGTTTTCGTTTACTTTATACTTATGTTAAGAGAAGTAATGCCTGTGTTCATATTGCACATTTTCTTTATGATAACTATATTGCACTGATCTGATACTATATTGTGTTTTGTTTAATTCCTCCTTTGCTCCTCCGCGAGCCATGCTTGCGCCTCGCAATTGCGGCTGTGAGTTTGATACAAATAATAATAATAATGCTGCACTTTGTTTTCGTTTATATATACTTATGTTAATAGAAGTAATGTCTCTGTTCATATTGTCTGTATAGTGATAACTATTGCACTGCTACTACTATATTGTTTAATTCCTCCTTTGCTCCGCGAGCCTGCATGTCTCGCAATTGCTGCTGTGAGTTTGTCGTTTGATTGATTGATTGAAATGTATTAACAGTTTGCAGAATTACAGTACATTACATTTCAAGCACAAACTGAAATACAAAGACTGTTAACTGTGAGTGGACGACCCAATTAAGCATTACACTCGTTTACAAGAGGGTCCACCATGTGTTCAATTCATCAAAAGTGAAAAAGTCATAAGGCCTCGATTAAATGTCGAGAGGAGAAGAAATAAATGTCCACTTTGTTTACACTTGACAGCGTGTACTGTTTTGAATGGTAGCTAAAGAGAAGCTAAATCCCTACATTTTCTGGATTATATATATTTTTTATTTGAGAGGTAATGCCTGTGTCAGGCAGTTGACTTGTTACGGTCGGATGTTTTATTAAGCCTAATTATTTGTGCTTCACTGCTTTCATGAAGGCTGCAACTGTTGTTGCTTATTGTTTAAAATAAATGAGACCAATACAAGCATGCCTTTCTCTCCGCTATATCGTTGTTTAAGCCAAAGGGCCGATTCATACTCCTGTTTCGGCGCTGTAGTGCCGAAATGATTTCGGCTCGTCAGAAAATTTCAGTAGCACCGAAGAGCCGACTTTAGGACGGTACCCGCCCTCCCGAACCTCAAATGACGTCAAATTGTAGGCTCTACAGCGCCGAACCGACTTTTATTCGGCTCTAAAATAGGAGTATGAATCGACCCAAAGGCCGCAGTCACATCTATCAGACAAGCGTCTTATGGTTGTCTGATGAAAAGCATCAGACAAGACAGCTCCCAATGCATTTCTAATGGGAGTCACGTGGTCTCATCAGACAAACGTGTTTCATGGGGGGGGGGGGGGCAAGACACAAGACACAAAACATTTTGTAGGCGACAAGCAGAAGAACAGGGCGGCACCTCAGACAAGACAAAAAGGGTTGGGTTTACCCGCCAACCAATAGGAGAGAAGGTCCGTTTGTTACGCTGCACTGGGCGGTCTTTTCACACTCTGAGTCTGTTGTTTTTTTTCTGCATAGTGCAGACACGGAAGAGGAAAGAGCACTTTCGTATTAACGAAAATGATTTTATTGTTAAGTAAAGTAGTTTGGTCTGTTCCAGTAAGCAATTCAACAGGAAAATATAATCCCTGCCCGTCGTGGCCGAACAGAAAATTAAAACAAACGTTATAATTCAAGGTGCATGCATTTTATCATTCACTCCTAATGCTTATATGATTCTGCCCTGTGTTATGATCTGAGTGCCTATGCTGTGTAGCCTACTTGTACGACTGTACGTGAATATACAAATGTACTAGATATTTATCGTGTACACACGCACACGCACACCCTGCATTGACAGAATGGACCGGAGCTACTTATAAACTGCAGAAACAGTACAGTAGCATATCAAAAGAGATTGCATGCAAGCTATCAAATAATTCAGGTGTCACGTCGACTCCGTGAAGTTTCTTCAAACCATTCCATATGATTTGGTTGTTAAAATAAAATAAAACTGTTAATATGAATGAACATGTTTTCAGTTCGCATGGGCAGTGCGCATTGGACTGGAGATTATGAAAGAGTCGTAGCCATGACTTATATTTCTGAAAATGCTACTGCTCCCAAACAATCATTTTGGGCATGAAATGTTATGATTCCCCCCCTTTTTTTTCTCTCATTTTTTTTAAATAACATTAACATCGAGGTGTCCACTGCAATCTGTCGTCTCCTCTCCTGAAGTAACGCTGAACGGTCTGACTGCAGATAGGAGAGAGCCGTGCGCCCAGGCGCCCCATGGCTAACAGCCTGAAATGCAGCAAGTCGTGTGTTGTGGTAAAATGGATGCGCTTTATTAAAAATAATGGAGTCGTTGATAACAGAAAATATAAATTTTCCACAATGATGCCATGCTTAGTCTGCGTACCTGGAGGCTATATACATACACACGGAATCAGTGCCAGACTTGGCACCTACTGTGGTAGTGGTACTGATAAAGTGGAGACGCAACACGTTGACACAACCAACAAGCTACAGTGTCCCGCAGCTAACAGCGTAAGGACAACAACAGGGGCAACACATGGATCTGTTTCCGCATGTCCTCGCACCGCCCACGCACCGCCCAGATTCCGCAAAGCATTGTGGTCAATTGATGCGACAAACGACAAGACAGATGAAACGATAAAACATTGATAAGACGCTTGTCTGATAGGTGTGACAGGCGCCAAAGAGTCACTGCTCGCATCGCGCGCCTCGCGACTTGCACCCCCCCGTTGACGTTTCGAAGCGTCGACGTTCGAAACGCGGGAATCGATCTTGAATCGATCATCAAATACGGAATCGAAGGTCAGTCCTAGCAGCCAGCCCACATTTCTTCAGGAACATGCCATTGTTATTGTACAGTGAAAATAAGACATTGTGGCAGCCCCACAGAACAGAACATATTAAAGAAAGGAAACTTACTGAAGTGTGGCTGGTCTTCAGCTTCCTGTTTAATAGAAACGTCTTCAGCTTCCTGTTTAATAGAAACGTCTTCAGCTTCCTGTTTAATAGAAACGTCTCCAGCTTCCTGTTTAATAGAAATGTCTTCAGCTTCCTGTTTAATAGAAATGCCCCTGGCTGAGTCTGGAGAGTTCATCTTCACCTGGGAGTGATGCATCATGGGTATTGTAGTTCTTATGAGTCTGGAGAGTTTGTCTTCACCTGCAGTCTGGACTCCGGTCTGAAATCAAGTGAATAAGGAAGGACTTTAATAACTGGAGATCTATAGTCCGGCAGCCAGGGGTGTGGAGTGGGAAATGTGTTTTTATTGGCCTAAAAGATTGCCTATAGTATTAAAAATACTTAAATTAATGAGTCCACTTGCTGACCGGGTGTCGGTATTGGGCAATGTAATTTATAAGGTTTTATATGTGACCATACCATTACCTATATACGGCAAGATGTCCCAAACAAAACTGGTCAGGCCACCACTTGACATCACTCCCATAACCCACCTCACCCCTGCCCATTTCCATAGCCTGCTGCTGGAATGGCCTACAAGATTCACTACACCTTAACCCATTTACTGCTACCATTTATTGAGAAATTAGGACCTAATTCACGCCAGCATTTTTTTAAGTTGAGCTCTTATTTTGAAAAGCCACATTTTGCCTCAACCGGAAGTGGGCTTATCCCGGCCAGCTTTACGTTGCCAAGACAACCTTTGTTTACATGATCGGATCCATGCCGGTACAATATAGACCTCCACAACATCGGCTCGTGCCGTCAAAGAAATGCTGTTTTGACCAAAAATGCCATCTGGGACAAGGAATAGGAGATACAGGCGATTGAAAGAAACGGATAGAATGGATTCGTATGGCGACGACGATCTAAGATGAACGATCCAGTGCTGTGCTAACAACACAGCTAGCTAACCAGCTAACGTAAGTAGCATTATGGCTCGATCGATCAAATGCACTATAAAAGCGCAATTGCCGAAGGGCTACGGCAATAGAGCGCCGAAGTCCCTCCCCCTTTCAGAAAAACGAGTGGCCCAGGAAATGAAAGCCCAATGCATTCTCCCATCGGCACTTCTAATATAATTTATTTAAAGACGGTTACGCCACGGACAAAGCCAACTCGGATCGTGACAAATCATGACAATGAACACAATGTTTTGGGCCGATCAAATCATTAGAAAGAAGAAAAGAAAGTCAGGAGACAACACTATTTTTTTTGTTTTTCGTCTTATAAATTATTTCCCCCCACTCTTGCAATTTCTGAAAATAATGTATGCCAGGGACAAGATTTGTATTGTTAAATGCTTGTAGATCGGCTATTTTAGCTTATTTTGGGTTTTCATATACCGGGTTGCTTATTTCTCTCGCAGAACCTGGCAACCCCGCGACGATAGCTTTTAGCAACATTTAGCATTATATTGTTATCAATCCTGTAGCTAAAACAAGTACACATCGCGCTTTATTACATATCGATGTGATCTGCGTTATTATGACCTTAATTTTCATGGCAGGTACATTCCAAAGTAACTAATAATAACCACGTTATGGTGACAATGTTACAATGTTTACATTACATTTATTCAAGGCTTCTTTTTCTGCTATTGGAAACAGGAAGCCATTTCAGCATGTTCCTTTGTTGTGATTCACCAGTGCCCCCATCTGGAACATTAACTTTAGGCGGACCGAAAATAAACACACTTTTTACAAAATACGATGGTTAATACTTATTTTTCTGCTATTTCTGTTAGCCAGTTAGTAAAAGACTAGTATTATCTTCAAAAATGATTGTGTACAAAAAAGCGGATTTTAGCGGAATTTGCATACTTTGAAAGGAAAGCTGATTTTCTGATTAGCATTGGTTAGCATTGCTTAACCCAATGGTTAAAACATTAGACATAGTGACTTGTTTAAGCAATTACAACGACTTAATGACACTAAAACGACTTTCTGATGGAATAAAAACATTCTTTAACATTCCAAATGTGTTAATGTGGCTAAAAACGAAAACCACCAAAAAAATACATAAATCGTATTTTCACTATAACTGTATATCAACTCTGCCGACTTGTGGGTGAAATCACTGGCACTGGTCACTGGTTAGAAGTGCCGATGGGAGAATGCATTGGGGTCTCATTTCCTGGGCCACTCGTTTTTCTGAAAGGGGGCGGGACTGCGGCGCTCTATGGTGGCAAGTGTTAATATCAAAATTAGGCTTAATTGCCAAAGGGCTTCGGCAATGGCGGCAAGACGGTTAAGCTACCATGTACCTGTCTAAATACTTCCTTAATGTAAATGAAGTCCACAATCTCAACACCAGAGGGAGTTCAACAAACCACATGCAACCCAGATTCGGCTCAAACAATGGATTAAATTAATTTTGCTCCTATGCTACTAAAATGTGGAACGCCCTACCAACAGCAATTAAGAAATGTGAATCTCAAATTCCTTCAAAACCTATGGGCGGCTGCAGTTCACAACTGTCCCGCATTTCAATGACTTTTCATGCCTCCCGCAAATTGAGATGTTGTCCCGCATTATGATAGTTTTCAAATGTGCGCTTTATCTGTGGGTCTGTGGGAGAGCAGCGGAGCTGCAGAGGCTGTCATGACAGGGCCAGGGGGCGGGCCGTGACTGTGTATGTGTAGGTAGGTAGGATTGGCTGTCTATCAAACAGCCGGGCAGTGAGGGGGAAATCAAATCAATGCGGTGTGGATACATGTGGTGAACACCAACACACGAAACACAGTACCACGAGTTAGTGTCTTAGCTAAAACATGGAGGACAAAGGGGAAGAAAATTAAGTGCAGTTAAAACAACTTGCAAGCACAGGGAAACTATTTATCCGTGGGTGAAGAAGCCATGCAGTGCAAGGCATATTGAAAGAGTCTTCTGTGACATTTGTAATTAGAGTCGTTTCTCAGTGACACACGGAGGAGGTGAATAACGACGTGAAGCAACTTGTTGATCAAAAGGAGGCTTCACGGAGCATGGACACGTTTGTTCTAAAAAAACAAAACAAGAACAAAAGGTAACAGCAGCTGAAATAACTAGTGTTTACCACACAGTACAACTGAGAGACTTTCAGACTTGTAATGGCCAACATAAACACCTAAAAGGTGTATATCCTGGCTGTGCTGCTATGGTAGAGATACTAGAGAAGTGTGTTTACAGTTAAATTTATTATGAGTTGGCTCCAATGCTGACCATTTGGTTTAATTTATTTTATCTTTAAATTTATTTTACCTGTATAATTTCAGAATCATTTGCAGTAGTTGGCTTTGTTAGGAGGAGGATACTTTGATAAAGTAAACATTTATTTATTGGTTCCTTATTGGTTGTTGTAAGGGCCAAATGAGTACAAATATCAAGTGAATTTAATGTGACCATGGGGTGGCGCTGTTATCTTTATAAGCGTCAGGTTCACTGGCATCTGTAGGCAGGATTGACCCGGAAGGGCAATGGTTTTTGACCGCAGGTACGTCACTGTGGTGTTCAAACACTGGAGCGAAATGTTTGTGGGTCTGAAATGTTTATTTTGTTTTTCTATGCCGATTATTGTTTATTCTGATCACGCAGATACTGATGCCATACTCACCTCTTGGAAATAAACATGTCAAAGGCAAGAGCTGCCTGCCTGTGTGTTTATTATGCATTGTGGGGCCGACACACAGAACAAATAGTATGACACTTAAACAGCGCGTCAACCAGGTCCATCCACGGGATCAACTCCTCGAGAGCTAAGACGGGGCTCTTATAGTTGTAATTCATGCCTTCACAATCAAATCAAAGCCCCTTGGTTCGTTGGTTGGTATAGTTGTATTGGTTGGTCTAGTTGTATTGGTTGGTTGGTTGGTTGGTGAATTTGTCCAGTTGTATTGGTTGGTCTATTGTCCTGTTTGTCCAATAATAGTTCATTTAAATGGATTTCGGTTAAGTTTATTTTATTTGCATAGTAGTTCTATTATAGTTATTATCATCATAGTCCTATTATGTGCTACTGCATCAACCAGATGACAAAGCATAGATATGCTACCCAGCTAACATTTCCCCGCTAGCTACCGCCTCCCGCTGTCGCCTTCACAGCGTAGCACGCCCGGGCTGGCTTGGACTTCCCCCCGCTGTCCCCGCGTCAAACGATCGCGCCTCAGTTAGATTTTCATTCCTCTGCGCAACAGTGTGCATTTACAGCCCTCGTGGCGCTGTCCTGAGGCTTGCCCCCCCCCGCCCCTCTCTTTCTCTCTCTCTCTCTCTCTCTCTCTCTCTCTCTCTCTCTCTCTCTCTCTCTCTCCCCCTCTCTCTCTCTCTCTCTCTCTCTCTCTCTCAATAATAATAATAATATTATATTTTGTAGGATTATTATGATTTTTTTCTTCTTTTTTAACTATTATTGAATATAATTAAGTGGATTCTTCTTCTACTTCTTCATTTTTATTAATAATATGTACCTGCAGACTATAGTAATTGTAACGCTTTACTGTGGTACCCGTGAAGCCCCCCCCCCCCCCCTCTATGGTGGGTTCTGCATGGGACCGAGGCTTGAATCACCCGGCATGCATTGCAGAATTGCAGGCTTCTCAGTCTTCTCCGTCTGTTGTTATGAGCTAGGAAGACAAGACTCTACAACAAAGGCTTATATTTCGCCGTTTTCTCCGGAGAAATTCAGTTGAAAGGTCAGTGTATTTTTGTGTATCTGATATATACTGTGTGTAGTGTAATTGCACGTGTTAGAATCGTTTCGATCTATTCTATATCTGTGCACGACTGCACGTAACCCTATAACGCTAGCAGAGGGAATAGATTAGCAATAGCTAGCTAGCTAGCTAATCTATTGTTTGGACGGGGGTTTGCAAACGTATAATTCATGCTATTTTAACAGGCTTAAAAACATCTAGCTCCGTTGGAAAGAAAGAGAACGCTACTGCAGCTTAAGCGTTATGGACGGTGTTTTATATTATTTAATTTTACAGACAAACAAGATGACGTTCCAAGACCCAGATGGTGGAGCCTGGGGAAACCATGAAACGCATTTTCTAAAGTAAGTATAGGCCTACGTTATCCCACATTTCACAGCAGTGATGGTAGGTAGGCATATTTCAGAATGCCTGAATTTACACTTGGTTGCATGGTGAAAATAGTCGATCTACAAGCTCATGTGTTGTGAGCCTATACAAATGCAATCCATATCAATTTTGTATTTGATTTTGTTCAAATTACAGATGAGGAGGTCACGTGGAGATGATGGTGATGGATAAATAAAATGGATAATAAAAATGGTAAGAACATTTTCACATTGTCACATGTCACATTTTAGCACAGGAATAGAAATTAGAAAATGGCTGGGTTTTACCCACAGGGCCACTGTTATTAATGGATCACAAGCCAAAGAAATTATTAAGGTGAAAATAATTTATTTCATTAATTCTGTGATTTCAGACGAACTTTCGCTGGAGGAAGACCTATCGACTTCAAATGCAACCTCTGCTCTACCACCAGTCGGGTTTCCCTGACCCTCTACTATATGCAACATCCAGACCTCAAGGAACGCACCCAGCTTTCCGTGCTCGGACATACAGACACGGGGACATACACACATTGCTACGCTCAGAAACTCCTGACTCCACTCAGAAGAGAATTGGTGTTTTAAAGACTTAAGCACTTAAACTTGAGAACTGATATGTCTTCTAAATCCTCACAGATTTTAGTTAAAACGTTTGCAGCAAAAGAATATATATTTATATATTTGTGCCACATTTTCACGATGTTTCAAAATTAGCAAACTCGTTTTCAACAGCTTACAGCTTTTTAAATAATGGTTAAAGTGGCTAAAACCACTGGATCTTGGACTTCAGTGACAGGGACCTGGGGTCTGAGAGCCGGAGACGTTGGACAGGGTGCATTTTGGAACTTCTGCTGGCGGCCACCACCAGTCAGGCTTCATAAAGGAAGGAAACGGACAGGCATGGCAGGCAGCTCATCAAACGGTGGTCCGTGGCTCAAATGCTGAATAACTTTAGCATGAAAAGGGTTCAAACCCACCGCTATAGGGGTTTCCAAATGGACTCTTGAATGTATGCTGCACTATTTCTTGCTCAAAAGGTGAATCTCGATTGTGTGTTCTGTTTATTGCTGTGTAACTGTTATTGCAACATTACTGGGCCTACATAACTAACTCCACACAGAATAGACTTGGTGTTTTATAGAAATTAAACTTGAGAACTGATTCCACAAAATGTCTTCTAAATCCTTGCAGTTTTTAGTTAAAACGTTCACTGTGTTTGGGCCACATTTTCACGATTTTTCAAAAATAGCAAATCTACAAGCTCGTGAGCCAACAATGATGGTTAAAGTGTTTGAATGGTATGACTGTTTTCTTGTATTCTAAACTTGGTTGTTTACATATTTTTTCTATGTGCCTAAATTATTTCATTGTAACCTTTTTTTTCCTAATAAAGAAACAATTAAGTATACATTTGCTGCTTTATTATGTTTCTATAAATATGTGGGAGGAGGGGTGCGGGGTCGCAATATATATGGGGGGGGGGGTCATAAGACAGCTCCACGCTGTCCTGCTGCTGCCTTCGGTAGCTGACGTTCGAGTCGCGGCAGAGAAGCGGGGCGCCGGCTACACGCGCGTCGGCGCGCACGGCACACGCTGATCAAGAACGACGCGGCCACATCGTGCGACGCGCCCGGCGGAGGACACGATCGGCGGCGCGCGGCGACCGCCTCCCGCAGGCGGCGCGCCATGACTTGCTAGCTGGGTATGTGAGGGGCAGAATAGAAATGTCTAATTGAGGCATAGAAATGTTATTATTGCTTTTTTATTACTGCTGCTAGTATTAGTGAGGGGAAAAGGGGGCCAGTTTAGGTGCTCTTAAAACAAGTTACAATATTATTACTGCTGCTAGTATTAACTACTGCTTGTTTATAACAAGTTACAATAGTATTACTGCTGCTAGTATTAACTACTGCTTGTTTTTAACAAGTTACAATAGTATTACTGCTGCTAGTATTAACTACTGCTTGTTTAGGATCATTTATAACTAACAAGCAGATATGAGAGAAATACTCGTCGTGTTCCATGTTAAAAGAGAAGTCAATAATATAAAAGATAAATGTAGTAAAAACAAGGTGAATCAGTTCATCTTACCTGCTGTGTTTCAGCGTTGAGCTGCTTAACGACCACCTGTTTTCAAACCTTTTAGTATTATTATTAAAGTGTTTTTTAACGACACTGCTAACAGCTAGCGGTGTGTGAACGCGCATAGGACTACTGTGCAAGGTCTGTGCGCATGCGCACTAGCCTAGCCCTGCTGCCGAGCTATATAAAGTGAGACAGAGTTACGACATCTCTGTTTACGTCACGGGGCTTCAGTCCAATGGCGGCTGTTCTACATAGACTTCTATTGAAAAGGGACAAGGGTCTATGGGCTCGCCCGAGAACATGAACCACGTGACCAGGCTGTTTTCTGCGCCCTCAATGTCGTAACTCTCTCTGTGGCTCTGCCCTGCTAGAGCGTGTACGGTGCACGTACCATAAACGGTCACTAGCGGGAGCCATAGTACAGTGTAACACAGTGGGGAGCAGCTATGGAACAGCTATAGAGCTCAGGCCCCTCTATCCTTTTAATACTCTATGGGCCCCATTTTGAATGTCCGTTTTACAATACGGTAATACATAAATTGGCCTATATTGGCCTCGCTCTGCGCACAATGGTATTATAGAAGTCTTATCGTCCCGTGTTGAACGCAAACACGTATGGCATACGGCGTTCCTGAATATTTTAGCATTGTGGGAGTGTCCATATGTTAATTATTTTCGCTTTGCGCAATTTGCTATTAAGCCCCTTGACTCAGCGCATAACGATTTGACGTGGGTCTCAGCACCTCATAAACGCAAAAAAAATGTTTGATTTCACACGAACGCGCAGTTGGTACAAATGCACATGCATGGGAAGTTTGGGAACACATGAACACACACGCTACTCCACGTCCTGACGTCAGTCAATCACTGTCACAGTTCAAATACCACCACTCTCACATGTCCAGCCTGAGAGAGAACAATGGAGTATATACTCGGCAGAGAGTACGAGAGACGCCGCCGCCGTTCTGAGAGGGTCTACAGACAACGAAGGAATTACTTAGGACTGACAGGTATATGCCTATATAGGCTATAGGCCATAGCCTTCTTCTTATTCTTTCTTCATACAACTTCATGAAGGCTGTGTGTGCGCACGTGTGTGTGTGTGTGTGTGTGTGTATATATATATATATATATATATATATATAAAAAAAAAAAATAGGCCTATATTGTTATTATCTCACAGAGACGCAATGCAGAGCTGAGCTGCGCCTCTCCCGTCAGGCAGTAACCAACATTTGCCATTTGGTCAGCCACGACATCGAGCCCGATGTCACCTGTCCCTTTACTTTGCCAGTTGCTGTTAAAGTCAGTGTTGCACTATATTTTTATGCTGGTGGCTCATTCCAAACTCACCTCAGCTCACTTGGAGGAATGTCACAACCTTCCGTAAGTCTGGCTATACATGCGGTCACGAAAAGCCTCCTCCAACACGCCCGTGAGTTCATCACGTTTCCCACAACACCCGAAAGCCAACATAGGGTGAAACAGGAATTCCTGGACAAGTATGGGTTCCCTGGAGTTCTGGGTGCCATAGATTGCACGCACATCCAGATTCGGGCTCCGGATGTGAACAGTGTAGCCTATGTGAACCGTAAGGGAACCCATTCCATCAATGTCCAGGTAGTTTGCGATGCATTGCAATACATCACACATGTATGTGCAAACTTTCCTGGATCAAGCCATGACACCTACATCATGGATAACTCTGTCATACCTACAATCTTCGGGAGGGACCCCCCTCCTGACGGGTTGTTGTTAGGCGACAATGGTTATCCTCAAAAAACCTGGCTGATGGTGCCATATCAGGGGCCAACAACGGTGCGTGAGTTTTCTTTTAATAGAAAACACTCACGGGCGCGTGTGGTAATCGAGCAAACATTTGGCGTGCTCAAAAAGCGATTCGGCTGCTTGGACAGGTCAGGTGGAGTCTTGCAATACACCCCTCAAAAAGTAGCATCATTCTTTGCCGTATGCTGTGTGTTGGAGGAGATCTTGAATGAACAAGAAGGTGGCCGCACACACCAATAGCCAGAGTACCAAAATTTATTCGGACAGCAGGTTAGACAACTTCCAACGTTTCGGCGGTTAAGCCTTCATCAGGGAATACAGGGCACATCATGGTTCACACTTACATATGGTGCCAGATAGTCATGTAACCAATCAGAAGGGGGTAGGGGAACACGGGTTAAATCAGACCTGTCCCTGTGAATTGAGAGGTCGGGATCATGGTCATGTGGTTCTCAAAATCAAATGACTATAAGGCCTCCTAAGAGGATCTGAAATAAATATTCCTTGTCATGGAGACACAATGTCTGAAAAAGTTACAGCAGAAAAGCAAATGTGAAATGAAGAACAATAAAACAATATGACAGCAATAACAATTACAAAAAAATCTGTATATATATAATTAAATACATTCAGTGCAATCAATATAGAAGAAACATTTTAAGTGGATTAAGTACATGTACTGGCAATAGACCTAAATGCCCCTCTGTGGAGTCGGCCTGTATAAGTATAGGACACCTGCAGGTGAAAAGGGGGAAGGCGGCCATCAAAGTAAGTTTAAAAAGAGGATTTACCAACAATAGTATTAAAAGGTTAAGTATAAAGGTACAAAATTAATTTTTATTGTAATATAATTATAAAAAGGATTTAAGGTCAAAATCTACATTAAGGCCAAGGGGTGATAATGTTTTTAAGGACTGAATCCAAAAAGCTTCGCGTTTACGCAGAAGCTGATCGATCTGTCCTCCTCTTCTAGAAACAGACACTTTTTCTATGCCTATATAATTTAGAGAGGACACAGGGTGGTTGGCTTCCACAAAATGGGCGGCAACAGGGTATATAATATTCTTGCACCGAATAGTGCTACGGTGCTCAGCTATGCGTGCTTTTAGTTCACGCGAAGTCATACCAACATATGCCTTGCCACAGGGGCATGTAAGAAGGTAAATGACAGCCCTAGTTGTGCATGTAATAATGCCTCTGATGGGGATATTTTTACCAGAATGAGGATGCTTAAATTTATGACATTTTCTAGTGCTGTTGCATTGGGCGCAAGAGCCGCATTTATAGTTGCCGTTAGGGATAGGAGCCAATACACATTGAGTCGGGGTTGGGACAGGGGGTAAATCGGACTTGACCAAGTGATTTCTGAGACTCTGACCACGAGAGAAAACAATCAGAGGAGGTTTGGAAAAGGTGTTATTAAATAATGAATCCGATTGTAAAATATGCCAGTGTTTTTTTATAATATGACTGAAATTTTCAGACATTTTAGAGTAGGTAGTAGAGAAGATGGTTGACTGAGTCTTGTTTTCTGACTGTCTGTGAAATAAATCAGACCTGGGTTTTTGATTGATTTTATCCAGGGCGTTGTCAATCTGGGTATTAGAATAGCCCCGTTCTTTAAATTTAGCCTGCATATTTGTCAAATGCCGGTTCAAATCTGTAGGTTTCTTGCAAATGCGCTTGACTCTGCAGAATTGGCTATACGGTAAGCTGTTTTTTAGATGTAGAGGGTGACAGCTGTCAGCTCTCAGTAGGCTGTTTCGGTCAGTTGGCTTGGTGTAGAGGTCAGTATATAAAACACCATCTTCTCCCCTGCAGATCAGTAGATCCAGAAAGTTCAAAGAATGAAAATCAAAAGACATGGTAAATTTCAGATGATCTGAACATGAGTTAACAAACAAAAAAAAGTTATTAAGTTGTTCTCTTGTACCATTAAACAGAAGGAAGACATCATCTATATATCTTTTCCAGAGAGTTATATTTGTAAAAAATGGGTTTTGAGCAGGATTGAGAATTTTTGATTTCTCTAGGTACCCAACATACAGGCCTGCGTAATTAGGGGCCATAGGTGACCCCATCGTATGCTGTGTGTTGCACAACATATGCCTGCGTCATAGAAGGCTTTGATGAGGAGAGGTGGTTGGATCATTACCGGAGAGAGCAGGCGGAGCTGCATGTACCAGCTCCAAATGATGAGAATATAGTCCAGCGGGCTAACGCAAAGGCAGCGAGGGACCAGGTGGCAGATGATCTGGTGCGACGCGGTCGCCGTTAGTTGCCTGGTAAGCAAACTACAAACAGATAATTATTATTGATAATTATTTTTCTTAGCCTATCGTAATTTTGATTTATTTCAGACGGGAGACGCAAGCGTGAAAAGGTTTGTAAACCACTGGTTCACAACCTCACGTCAAGGAGACCGCTAGCATTAGCATTAGCAGCTTTATGTTTACCTGGCCGACATGTCACGGTCTGCTCCTTCTGTTTTTACTGCATTTTACTTTATTTTGCCATAAAAACGCATTCAGCTTTGCTTCCTTTTCATTAGAACAAAATAGGCTAACTAAAGCACAACTTTTCATTAGGACATAATGAAAGCACAACTTTTCATTAGGACAAAATAGGCTAACTAAAGCACAACACCGAAACCCAAGTCTCTGCTGGGTGCAGGGGGCGGAGCATGCCACTAGATGTCGCCCTTGTGTTGTAGATTAATGCAACACATGGCGTGTGCTGTGTGTAATCCAGTGGTTCCCCAACTTTTTCATGTCCAGGACCCCCAAAATTACACTAATTAGTCTGCAGACCCCCTTTTGAAGAGAGATGCCAGGGACCGCCATAACAAGATAAGATTGTTATGGCTCTAGCAGTGATTCTCAACCAGTTTAATGTCAAGGACCCCCTGTTTGACATGCATGTCATTTTTTAATGGCATTTCTATCCCTGGGACCCCCAATTTATATTGTAAAATCAATGCTAATTTAACTTTGAGAGTGTACAAATGCATTTGTACACTCTCAGAGTTACAGAACCATTTGGTTACAAACTATCATTTAGCTGGGGACCCCCTGGAACTCCCTCAAGGACCCCTGGGGGTCCCCGGACCCCACTTGATTGACTGAAGTAATTATTAACAGTTTGCAGAATTACATTTCAAGCACAACTCAACACAAAGACTGTTAACTGTGAGTGGACGACACCATAAAGCATTACACTGGTTTACAAGAGGGTCCACCATGTTCAATTCATCTGAGGGGTTGTTTTTCTTTTCTACATGTATACTATTTAAATAGGCCTGAGACAAAATGCTGCTATTTGTCCCAAAGTGACTACAAATAAATGCTACTATTTGTCCTAAAGTGACTACAAAGAAATTATGCCATTTGTTGTTTTGTAAAAAAAAAAAAAGCTGTATACCCTGTTAGAACACTGTATACACTTTACACATTTGCAACAGTTTTTATTGTATTTTGACGTCAAATGTACAGTAAACCTATTGTGGGAGGTCGGGTGGGAAATACAACTCAGAGTGCAGTTTCAGGGGTTAGACACACGATGGCGCCCCTTGCTTTATTTCTCCAACCGGTTCAAACAAAGTCAGTTTTCACAAACAGAACTCAGACAGTAATATTCTTTGCAAGAGGTCCCGGTTCCGAGGCGGGAGTCGTCACTGCAGAGGATGAGAGGGGATGTTAGCATACGGTCAGAGCACAAGGTAAGTACAAAGTTGGGGCCTGAGACACCCGGTCTAGGCAGTCTACCAACTAGACCTTTGTATAACTCTTTCTCTTCTTCTTTTCCCAGGTTCCAGAGGAGGCCAGGAGGCTCCCCCGGAGGTAGGTAAGGGGGTGCGTATCTTTCTCTATCCACAAGGCACAGAAGAGTACTTTAGAGTAGAAGTACTCGGATACGGGGTGGTGAGTAATTAGAGTAAAAGTACTTGGTATGGTACCGGGCGGGGATGGTACGGAGGGCCCCTTAGGCTCGGCCAACAGGAAGATACACAAGCATTTATATTCTTATTTCTCTCTATCTACTGGGTGGCCGTGTCGGTACGACAACGGCAGTCAGGGGGTTAACACAAAGTAAGCGCTCTAGTTTCTAACGGTCTTCTTTCACCGGGCCTGGCGGCGCAAGCCAACTTAAAGTCTCTTCAAAGGGTGAAATAAACATAACACGGGCCTGTCTTCTTTCACAGGGTGGACGTGACACTTTATCTAGAGCCTGCTAGCTTCCATTAGTCTCTACGGGGTTATCTTCATTCAACAATCTTCAGTGTACAACACCACGGTGACACTCTTCATTCACAGTCTTCATTTAGCATCGACAGGGTGACTTCCTTCATTCACAATCTTCGTTATTATCCTTAGCTGCTCATTTGCCACTATGAGTGCCTCTTCTTAATAACACGGGTGATAGATAGTGAACGGTTTGTCTTACTGCGACCTTATGGAGCTGTTGAGCTGCCGTTTCCATACGAGGGTCCCGTCTCCGCACTCGTCCCCGATACGAGCCAGGTGGGTCTCCAGCATGTATGCGGCTCTCCGTGTATATTTGTCTATGGGGGGCACACGCTCCTGCGTGTGCTTCCAGCCCCACTCCTACAAGCCTGGTGATGTGAGAATATAAGAGAGCAATTGAGTGGTGATACAAACGATCAAACAATAAACATAGTCCATACGTGAGAGTCCATAAGTGAGAGGAGTGTGGACTTACCATCCAACGCCGAGTGGACGGCATATGCTGCGCGAGCGTCTGTGTGTAGCAGGGATCTGATACTGCTAGGTGCGCAGGTTGTTTATAAAGGGCGCGGCTGACAGGCTGCGGCTGTCCTTAATTGCTAACCAGGGCGGCGGCCGGAATGAGGCGCAGCTGATTTAGAATTGCTCTGGGATAGTACACTGAGTCTATGACACGGCCGTGGGCGTGCCTGGTTGTCATGGTAACGCGCCCCTCCCCCTGAGGTGAGACCTGACACACTCCACACTATGTTTTCTCATTGCCAATAAAGCTCATTTGAATTTGAATTTGAGTGTCCCCCGGAAAATAATATGAAATTTAAAATGACCACTACTTTTGCTTATAATCCACTACATTTCAGAGGTACCAAATGGACCCTTACAGGTCTGTAACTCTGAGAGTGTACAAATGGAACCAAATGGACCCTTATGGGTCTGTAACTCTGAGAGTGTACAAATGGAACCAAATGGACCCTTATGGGTCTGTAACTCTGAGAGTGTACAAATGGAACCAAATGGACCCTTATGGGTCTGTAACTCTGAGAGTGTACAATTGGAACCAAATGGACCCTTACGGGTCTGTAACTCTGAGAGTGTACAAATGGAACCAAATGGACCCTTATGGGTCTGTAACTCTGAGAGTGTACAAATGGAACCAAATGGACCCTTATGGGTCTGTAACTCTGAGAGTGTACAATTGGAACCAAATGGACCCAAATGGCTGCGGGATTTTTGAATTCAGGACATTTACTTGTATATATGCATATTTTCTATATTCTATATTCTATATAATATAGGATATAGAATATATACATTACGAGTGAAATAGAATAATATTATTATTCTGGGTGCCTGCCATGCAATGGCAGAAACACAGGTTGAAATCCGCAACACATACTTAATCGTAATCGTAATAGAGACACGAAACTTTGACGTCTATGGCCGGCCGCACGGTTTACCAAAGCCCCACAATATATACATCGAAACGTGCGGCTCGGCCGGGAATGGTGTGCTTGTGCTTTTCTTTCCGTTTCGAGTTACCGTGCCGACGTAATTCGCAATAAACGACGCGAAAAATGCCCCATGCAAAGTCAATGGGGAAACGCGGGTAAAAACAGAAAACGACACGTTACTTTGGAGCCACATTACTCTGGCATACTGTTACGTAGAAACACTGTTGTAAACAAGTGTAATGCTTTATTGGGTCGTCCACTCACAGTTAACAGTCTGTGTATTGAGTTGTGCTTGAAATGTACTGTCTGTAATTATGCAAACTGTTCATACATATTTCGATCAATCAATCAAATGTTTGTTGGATCACATGAGGAGTTCTAGTCCAGTGCTGTAGTGACCTTTACCTGTGGTAGTTCTGGAGGTAGTCTTCCTCAGTCCCAGCGGCTGGCGTCTGCAGGCTGCAAGGCTCACACGGTCCAGATCCTCCTGGGTCCAGTTCAGGGTCCAGCTCATCTCCAGGACCTTCAAGTGGGTCAGATGTGGGTGACGTAACTGGCTTGCTGGGGGCAGTCTATAGAGCAAGGGGTTAATTCAACATTCCATGTCTGTGACAATTATTCATATTCATCAAAGTGACGTGGCTATTTCTTTTATAGCTTTACTGGCTGACTTCATTGATTTCGCTCCTATGCCACCAAAAAGTGGAACACCCTACCAACAGTCATTAAGACATGCAAATCCCTTGAATCCTTCCAAAACGCTCTTCTATGTATGTGACAATTATTCATATTCATCAAAGTGACATGGCTATTGCTTAAAAAAAAATATTTGTGTTTTTTAATGTGCTAAAATGTGTGATTTTCCTGTAGTGATGTTTTTACAGATTCTTTTTTATAAATCATTGGTTTTCAACCAATGGTCCGAGGACCACCAGGGGTCCTTGAGGGGGTTCCAGGTGGTCCCCAGCTAAATGACAGATAGTTGGTAACCAAATGGACCCTTATAGATCTTTAACTCTTGAGAGTGTAACATTAAAACAGACTCTTGTGGGTCCATTTGGTTTCATTTTACACTCTCAGGAGTTATTATTGTTGTAGTATCTTGAATACGGAATACTCCACACAAGGTTACGGTATATCAATATGCGGGTTGTTTATTTCTGAAGTGTGACATACAGACTTGTCTCATAAACACTGGCCAAGAATATGTCACTTCCTCCCAAGAGGTGTTTGACTGACTACTCACTGTCCCGTCCTAGTCTGGTACACTAGTGCCACCTCTTGGCCAGGTCACGTAACAACAGTCTCTGACATGCCCACAACATAACAATTGTTGTTTAACATCTTCATTGCTTACTCTACAAGAAGTCTACACAATTTGAGAATGTAGAATTTGTTATTTTGATCAACTTGTATCTGTTATATGTGGGCAAAGTCTTATCCAACAACAAAACATGCTTTAGTTCTGGGTCTGAGAGGCTAAATGACATCAAACGGTGGCAGAATAAATAATGCAGGCCTTAACCCATTCTGAACGGGAACCCATTTTGGTGTCAGCATCATGTCACGCTTTAGCTATTGAAAAATAGCAGACCTACAAGCTCATAGCGCGCCACCGAGTGGCGCGCTATGAGCTTGTAGGTCTGCTATTTTTGAAAAATCGAGAAGAACGACTGACATTTTTTTTAATCTGATCTCAGGTCAGAATGGGTTCATCAGACCAGTGTGTGTGTCCAGTGGAAACCTCGTATGAATCTGATCTCAGGTCAGAATGGGTTAATGTCATTAAAAAGGTTGAAAACCACTGGTTGAAAGTATTTATGGTGTGTTGTGCGTATCCCTCCGCCAGCAGGTTATTATACCAGGCTGAAGGTTGTGTGTTGTGCGTATCCCTCCGCCCATGTGTTGTATCAGCAGGTTATTACACCAGGCTGAAGGCTGTGTGCGTATCCCTCCGCCCATGTGTTGTATCAGCAGGTTATTACACCAGGCTGAAGGTTGTGTGCGTATCCCTCCTCCCATGTGTTGTATCAGCAGGTTATTACACCAGGCTGAAGGTTGTGTGCGTATCCCTCCTCCCATGTGTTGTATCAGCAGGTTATTACACCAGGCTGAAGGCTGTGTGCGTATCCCTCCTCCCATGTGTTGTATCAGCAGGTTATTACACCAGGCTGAAGGCTGTGTGCGTATCCCTCCTCCCATGTGTTGTATCAGCAGGTTATTACACCAGGCTGAAGGTTGTGTGCGTATCCCTCCTCCCATGTGTTGTATCAGCAGGTTATTACACCAGGCTGAAGGTTGTGTGTGAACAGGAGATGGAACAAGGAAGTAATCTGCCGTCTCTTTTCCAAACAACCTGGATACAGCACACGCACACGCACACGCACGCACGCACGCACGCACACACGCACACATCACCTGTTGTTAGAACTTAACAGACTCAAAGAGATGTATTTATTGTAGAGTGGTAAATGGAAACAATACTAGACTTAAGGTGACAAAATAAGCACACCTGGTCAACTTTGTAGACGTTTGTACTGTTCTTTATGAACTTTTAATCTGTTTAAACCAATGACCTCTTCCTACAGGAAAAGATTCCAAAATAAGCCTGCTGGCTTCTTCCCTTCCTTGCATTGTATTTTTGTTCTTTGATAATTATGTTATTGTCTATTTTTTGTACTACGTGCTAAATAAATAAACCTAAAACTTAGATAAAATGTCAATGTTATTAAAATGCATGAAATGTACCAAATTATCTATATTGTCATAGCGGCATGCCACCCACCCATCACATGAGGAGTTCTAGTCCAGTGCTGTAGTGACCTTTACCTGTGGTAGTTCTGGCGGTAGTCTTCCTCAGTCCCAGCGGCTGGCGTCTGCAGGCTGCAAGGCTCACACGGTCCAGATCCTCCTGGGTCCAGTTCAGGGTCCAGCTCATCTCCAGGACCTTCAAGTGGGTCAGATGTGGGTGAATGGGTCCACGACCTACAAATGGGAAACAGTGTATTTAGACCACAGACCCCCATTTGATACAGTTTTCATCTCTGGGACCTCAATCTACGAACTATATAATGGTGTTCATTGAACTCTTGGGAGCTAGTGTATTTGGTTCCTCTATAACCGCTCCTAAAGCTCTTTAACAACGCTCCAACTGATATCTCAAGGGTATTTATTTTCCCCCAAGACGTGAAAAACTGCAAAGAATAACAAACAAATAATGGTTTTTTTAACCACAATGAATTATACATGCATATGAATTATGAATGTCCTCTTTGACAGTCGAGCTGTCTCTTTTAAGTGTCCAAAATCATGAAATCGTCCATGTTCATAAATGTCCACATTATAAACAAACACAATGAAAATGTCCATTGCATTCACATGTTCACAAACGACGACATGACAACAATACTGTTTACAAACAAAACAACAACATGTAACATACCGTGTGCACCTTCTGCCAATTATTTTAGGAGAGTTAGTTCATTTTAATCCTTATTTCTTTATTTTAAGGACACTTAAGTTGTTTGACGTAGTAAGAGCTCCACCACTGAAACTCTGTTTGTTCTGACTGAGCTTAGCTCACACAGGTGCACTCAATGCTGCTCAACTCTAATCAGGAGGCTCTGCCCCTGCATGTCCTTCTAGGTCATAAAGACACACAGCATACAAATACACTATGCTATCCAAAACAAAAATACATACAATGTTAACATAATTATACATTTTCAGAAAGGTAAGCAATACAATAAAACATTACAAAATACCCATTGCTGCGGGACAGCTATACACTCTCAGAGTTACAGAGATGTAAATATAAATTAATTTGTTCCTGACATCCAATAATGTTGCCCCTAGAACCACCTAAAGGACCCCGCATGTTGAGAATCAGTGATGTAGGCCTACAGTATGTCAAAGACAAGTGCAAAATAGTCTACATATACAACCACAAATGTTTTTCCTTTTACAGTATCAAATATGCATTCACTCAACAGTGCACAACATAACAATGTATTTCTTTATATTGAGCGTACGTACGTACGTATGTGCGTATAAATCGGAGTGGATGGGTAGATAGAAGAGAAGGTTAAAAAACACCACTTAGAGATAGATGTGTACTTGTTTTTACACTCAGATTTAACCCATTCTGACCTGAGATCAGATTCATACGAGGTTTCCACGGGACACACACTGGTCTGATTAACCCATTCTGACCTGAGATCAGATTCTAAAAATGTCAGTCGTTCTTCGAATTTTTCAAAAATAGCAGACCTACAAGCTCGTATGGCGCCACTCGGTGGCGCGCTATGAGCTTGTAGATCTGCTATTTTTCAATAGCTAAAGCATAACATGATGCCAACACCAAAATGGGTGCCCGGTCAGAATGGGTTGAACAACCAGGATGCACATTAACTGGATGACTGTTAAAGCACTTATTTAAACAGTGAGTGATTAAGCCCCATACGCCTATATAGCCTATAGGCTACAATAACAAATAGACAAGCTATATGCTTGTCATTTTCACTTGGAAATAAAGAAATGCAGTCAATTGATTTAATGTTAAACTTATCACAGGGATTATAGGCGTCTGATGTCACGCTGCGCTCCCGAATCATCTCACAAGTCGCAGATGATGTGCTCTCATGTTTAACAAGGCCAGTAAAGCACTGTTTGATTAAGCATAAACTTGTAACATTGTGCATGTTATTGTTAACCTGACTCTGCCAGATTGCCGCAGTATACCTTTTTTTCGCCTATATATTTTTTTTTTATTATCCCACAATTTTGTAACCCATTTTTCACCCCTGTGTCAATCAAGGGGAGAGCAACGGACTTGAACTCATGCTTCCTTCATGCCTGAATGTCCAAGTTGCTCCTTTACACCTGACAGGGGGGAGTTTCCCTGGTTGGACGTCGTAGCGCGTGGAAGGAACACGTTATTCCAACCAGTTCCTTTCCCCTCCATCAGGCGCCCCGGCTGGCCAGGGGGAGGCAGTTTAGAGACCAGGATTACTGCATGTTTTTGTGAGGGTACCTACCCTAGGGGAAGTGGTCCTAAGATTATGCTAGACTTGGTCTGGATGCAAAATAACACCCTTAAATCGAACTGAAAGTCCCATAATTGGCCCAGAACATGTCCATGGTCAAATTAGACATCAAATGGTCCTTTATTTAACAATGGCAGGTAGGCTAAACCTTGGTATCTTATATTTGATGCCAGCCTAAACATTATTATTTTTTAAATCCAATATCATCTCTGTTGGGTGGAAAACTCATATTTCCCCAAACGGTTACTGCGACACATTCCAACTTTAGTACGATCAAACAAGTATATAGCATATACAAAACCCACACAAAGTCAGAATATGGAGATATCCACAGGCCTACCGTCATCAAATAAAAACGTCTGGGTTTCCGAGGCTTCATCTTCATCTGACCCTTCATCAGTTTCAGTGAAGTCCATCTGCACATGGATCACTCTCTCCATTCAGTGCAATGTCCAACACATCCTTTGCAGTGAAGCGAGGCTCTGATCCTTACTTGTGGCACTCTGAAATGAAAATAAATAAATATATATATATATATATATTTTTTTTAATGTTGTAACTTTAACTGTGGATCTTGTGGGGTTAAAACAGAAACTGTAGGCTTTACATTTAACAATGATCAAACTGGAACCCTATTTGTAATATACTGTTGTAGCTTTATTGTAGCCTATTCATTATAATTCGCTTCTGTAGCTCAGTGGTTCCCAAATGTTTTCATGTCAAGGACCCCAAAAATGACACTCATTAGCCTGCGGACCCCCATTTGAAAATACACATTTTTACGGCTCTATAGGGCCCCTGGTTTGTTTAAAATTGAAACTGATTGTGCTCTGTCTGTTTTTTTTATTATACTCATGTGTTTTTTTCCTTTGTGATTTTTTGTTATTTGTGTTGTAAAGCACTTTGTAAACTTTATATAGCACCTTTTAAAAGGTGCTATATAAATAAAGTTTATTATATTAGTGTGAAATTTGGATAAAATCTGAACGAGTAATATAAATAAAGAGAGATGTGTTCATGATTTGAGGCATTTTGTTCAAAATGGAGATGTCCTGCAAACGTTGGAAGCCAATCTGGATGAAATATGAAAAAATCGTTTTGTGTAATGGCTATAGAGAGACTGTGTACCAAATACCCGTTTGATGTTTGGACAAAATCTGTTAGGTGTACCGTCAAAGAAATGTGTCTTGCAGAAATCTGCCTCCTGGTGGCGCTCTAACTCTAACAGGCCCATGTGAAAGATGTGGGGCAGAGTGGGGCATCCAGAGTGTGTGTGTGTGTGTGTGTGTGTGTGTGTGTGTGTGTGTGTGTGTGTGTGTGTGTGTGTGTGTGTTTATTATAGCTGCCCACAGACACGGACAGACGGAGTGCAAAACACAACTCTCCCCATGCCATCGGCCTGGTGGAGTCAATCAACAGTATAATATTATAATAATAAGAGCACATTTAGACAAGGGAGTGGAGGCCGACTGCTTTCTGCAGGAACAGTCATAAATGCAATCCAATGCAGGCCGTTTGGCGCACGTGGTTTCTAGACTAGATGCAATCAGCAGTCTAATATTTCACAAGAACACATCTCAAAACCCAACGGTTGCGTCAGGGTGTGATCACCATTTCCTGCCTCGATGGAACATGTGGTTAACAAGAGTTTTAACAGTTATGCTCCTTAGTCCTTATAATACCCTCAACCACTCTTATGCTTTTTATAAAAACTGGTCCAATGCACTTAACCATCAGCAGCTAATGGCAGACAAGGCTGTAAGCCTACGACATGTGTGAGGGGGGAGGAAGCAGCCGATCCCAGGGAATCTGGGATTCCCACTGTCAATGCCTGCACTGTAGGATTTACAGTAAGGAACATTCAGATAGCACACACCCTGGCCAATAGGTGTGAATAATGCCTGCCCTGTAAGATTTACAGTAAGGAACATTCAGATAGCACACACCCTGGCCAATAGGTGTGAAGTTGTGAACGGTTTGAGGGACCATTTAAATTAAACAAAGGCGGCTTGCATGCTATACTAAAAGTGAGGGGCGCGCTTATCATTGTACATCATCATGAATCATCTCATACTGGCCGGTCACGCTCCTTATATGGCCAGTACAGCAGTGGTTCCTAAACGTTGTCATGTCAAGGACCCCCGGTTTGACATGCATTAGTCTACGGACCCCCACTTAATGGCGTTTTTTTTTTCTTTTTTTAATCTCTGGGACCCCAAATTATATTGTACAATCAATGTTAATTTAACTCTGAGAGTGTACAAAGACCCATAAGGGTCCATGTGTACACTCTCAGAGTTACAGACCCATAAGGGTCCATTTGTACACTCTCAGAGTTACAGACCCATAAGGGTCCATTTGTACACTCTCAGAGTTACAGACCCATAAGGGTCCATTTGTACACTCTCAGAGTTACAGACCCATAAGGGTCCATTTGTACACTCTCAGAGTTACAGACCCATAAGGGTCCATTTGGTTCCAAACTATCATTTGGCTGGGGACCCAGTGGAACTCCCTCAAGGAACCCTGGGAACCACTGCAGTACAGAATTCAAGCTCCGAGCGTGTTGCAAACGCGGCAGGTTGTGAGCTTGTAGATTGTGCGATTTTCGCCTACCATTTCCCCCCAGAGAAGGGACACACTAGGGTCAACATCGCCTACCATTTCCCCCAGAGTAGGGACACACTAGGGTCAACATCGCCTACCATTTCCCCCAGAGTAGGGACACACTAGGGTCAACATCGCCTACCATTTCCCCCAGAGTAGGGACACACTAGGGTCAACATCGCCTACCATTTCCCCCAGAGTAGGGACACACTAGGGTCAACATCGCCTACCATTTCCCCCAGAGTAGGGACACACTAGGGTCAACATCGCCTACCATTTCCCCCAGAGTAGGGACACACTATAGGGTCAACATCAACAACTCACCCGGTGGTTTGGGTTGAGCAGACGGTTCAACAGACTGCAGACAGCTTGGAAGCCGAGGCTGCCACTGGCCCGCAGGACCACATGTGACCCGCGGGGGTCCGTCCAGCCAGAAACCCCGTTTGCAGGTGAAGGTCAAGGCCTCTCCCATCCCGTACGAAGCCCCTGCTCTGCCAGTGGACACGCTGTTGTCCACAGCAGGGCCAGGACATGTCTTCTCCACCGCTTTAGCATCTGACAGAGGGAAATAAACAGAATAAACATCCGCTGGCATACATATGCATATGAACGTGCACGTTACATTACGGGCCTGCCAAAATACATTTAGTCGACTCAAACTTTTCAGATTACTAAAATATGACTAAAACTAAATTATTTTTCATTCCATAGACTATATGACCAACTACAAAATAGAAGTTATTTTTTAAATTACTAGACTTTCACAATTGCTACAGTAATGATACTTTTACTTAAAGGGATATTTCACTTCACACAAGAAAGCAATCTTGGTCATAATTCTACTCAGGCTTTTGTGAGCACCCCAGACAGTTTTGAAGTTGTTCGATACAGTATTTAGATATTTTAGCTTCCCCACAGCTAAAATACTATAGAAACAAAAGACAAAACACGGGCACCTCACATATTAGGATTGCTGAATCAAGCAACATAAAATACTGTCTGGGGTGCTCACAAAAACCCAAGTAGATGATACAATTACCAAAAGTATTTTTGAAAGTGAAAAATCCCTTTAAGTAACATATTTGAGTACTTTTTCCACAACAACGCGAGTTATGTTATATTAGTTGGTTTTTTTCTTCGTTTTTTTCCTATTTCTTTCCTATTTTTTTCTTATTATTGCTTATTATTATTTCTCATTTATTTCTTATTTTTATATATATTTGTTCGATTTGAGATTTGTTCGATTTGAGATTTGTTCGATTTGAGATTTTGTTCGATTTGAGATTTTGTTCGATTTGAGATTTTAATTTGTGAGATTTGTCACACCCATTACTCCTAAAACATTATTTGACACTTTTGGTTGTTGAAAAACAGCTTCTAACCATTATTTGACACTTTTGGTTGTTGAGAAACAGCTCCTAAAACATTATTTGACACTTTTGGTTGTTGAAAAACAGCTTCTAACCATTATTTGACACTTTTGGTTGTTGAGAAACAGCTCCTAAAACATTATTTGACACTTTTGGTTGTTGAAAAACAGCTTCTAAGCATTATTTGACACTTTTGGTTGTTGAGAAACAGCTCCTAAAACATTATTTGACACTTTTGGTTGTTGAGAAACAGCTCCTAAAACATTATTTGACACTTTTGGTTGTTGAAAAACAGCTTCTAACCATTATTTGACACTTTTGGTTGTTGAGAAACAGCTCCTAAAACATTATTTGACACTTTTGGTTGTTGAGAAACAGCTCCTAAAACATTATTTGACACTTTTGGTTGTTGAAAAACAGCTTCTAACCATTATTTGACACTTTTGGTTGTTGAGAAACAGCTCCTAAAACATTATTTGACACTTTTGGTTGTTGAAAAACAGCTTCTAACCATTATTTGACACTTTTGGTTGTTGAGAAACAGCTCCTAAAACATTATTTGACACTTTTGGTTGTTGAAAAACAGCTTCTAACCATTATTTGACACTTTTGGTTGTTGAGAAACAGCTCCTAAAACATTATTTGACACTTTTGGTTGTTGAGAAACAGCTCCTAAAACATTATTTGACACTTTTGGTTGTTGAAAAACAGCTTCTAACCATTATTTGACACTTTTGGTTGTTGAGAAACAGCTCCTAAAACATTATTTGACACTTTTGGTTGTTGAAAAACAGCTTCTAACCATTATTTGACACTTTTGGTTGTTGAGAAACAGCTCCTAAAACATTATTTGACACTTTTGGTTGTTGAGAAACAGCTCCTAAAACATTATTTGACACTTTTGGTTGTTGAAAAACAGCTTCTAACCATTATTTGACACTTTTGGTTGTTGAGAAACAGCTCCTAAAACATTATTTGACACTTTTGGTTGTTGAGAAACAGCTCATAAAACATTATTTGACACTTTGGGTTGTTGAAAAACAGCTTCTAACCATAGATTTGTTCGATTTGAGATTTTGTTCGATTTGAGATTTGTCACACCCATTACCGCTATATGAGAAATAATAAGAAATGAGAAATATTAAGAAATTATTTCTTATTTTTTTTCCTATTTTTTTCTTATTTCTTATCCTATTTTTTTCTTCTTATTTTTTCCCACTGAGGATCGTCGCTCCACCTCCCTGACGCTAAACAGGTCACCGTGCGGTGGCGTTCCCTACCTGACATGCACTGAGGAACGTCGCTCCATCTCCCAGACGCTAAACAGGTCACCGTGCGGTGGCGTTCCCTACCTCACATGCACTGAGGAACGTCGCTCCATCGCCCAGACGCTAAACAGGTCACCGTGCGGTGGCGTTCCCTACCTGACATGCACTGAGGAACGTCGCTCCATCTCCCAGACGCTAAACAGGTCACCGTGCGGTGGCGTTCGCTACCTGACATGCACTGAGGAACGTCGCTCCACCTCCCAGACGCTAAACAGGTCACCGTGCGGTGGCGTTCCCTACCTGACATGCACTGAGGAACGTCGCTCCATCTCCCAGACGCTAAACAGGTCACCGTGCGGTGGCGTTCCCTACCTCACATGCACTGAGGAACGTCGCTCCATCGCCCAGACGCTAAACAGGTCACCGTGCGGTGGCGTTCCCTACCTGACATGCACTGAGGAACGTCGCTCCATCTCCCAGACGCTAAACAGGTCACCGTGCGGTGGCGTTCCCTACCTGACATGCACTGAGGAACGTCGCTCCATCGCCCAGACGCTAAACAGGTCACCATGCGGTGGCGTTCCCTACCTGACATGCACTGAGGAACGTCGCTCCATCTCCCAGACGCTAAACAGGTCACCGTGCGGTGGCGTTCCCTACCTGACATGCACTGAGGAACGTCGCTCCACCTCCCAGACGCTAAACAGGTCACCGTGCGGTGGCGTTCCCTACCTGACATGCACTGAGGAACGTCGCTCCATCTCCCAGACGCTAAACAGGTCACCGTGCGGTGGCGTTCCCTACCTGACATGCACTGAGGAACGTCGCTCCACCGCCCAGACGCTAAACAGGTCACCGTGCGGTGGCGTTCCCTACCTGACATGCACTGAGGAACGTCGCTCCATCTCCCAGACGCTAAACAGGTCACCGTGCGGTGGCGTTCCCTACCTGACATGCACTGAGGAACGTCGCTCCATCTCCCAGACGCTAAACAGGTCACCGTGCGGTGGCCCTGGAGGTGATGCCCAGCGTGGCACGTCACCGTGACGACGGTGTTCACCCTCATACGTCCGTCGTTAAGCCGTCCATTCGTTACACTGAACCTGGGACACTTGATAACTACAAAGGGAAAAAGTACAAAAAAAGACTTAACCCATTCTGACCTGAGATCAGATTCATACGAGGTTTCCACTGGACACACACTGGTCTGATGAACCCATTCTGACCTGAGATCAGATTCTAAAAAATGTCAGTCGTTCTTCGATTTTTCAAAAATAAATATTTTTCAATAGCTAAAGCATAACATGATGCCAACACCGAAATGGGTTCCCGGTCAGAATGGGTTAATGCAAGACGGGTTTGCTTTTTTTTTTTACGTTGATAAAAGGTTTGCTTTACAGCTTACCGTCTGAAGAAATCAAAGTCACTACATTGTCAAAGTGACTGATACCAGATGCTGAACATAAAAGCTTGCATGAAATGCAAGTGTCCTTTTTGTGTTTCATTTTCAAGCAAGAATTTAATAAATAATAATAGTGGTGAAATAGTCATATTGCCCAGTGCCCACTGTTCAGACTTTTTGTTTACATTGTAATTTGTTTGTAATACTGGGTGTATATAAAAAGAAAAACAACAAACAATAGAGTACCGAAGTCTGATGTATTTTATTTTACACATCCTACCTGGGTTGTGTTTGTTTTGACCCATTCTAAATTCCCATGGATTTTTTCATAATCATATCACGTCAAATATGAACGGTGTTCCAAAAATTAACAAATGATCCCGGTGGTTTGACTCGTATGGATATGATGAAGAATTAACTGACAGCGAGAAAACGCTAAATGTTACCGCCACAGAATTAGTTAAATTTTCACCAGAAACTGACTGTATCAAATATGAGTGACTGACAACCTCCCTGACTGTGTTTATTTTTGGACCACAATGCTCATATGTGACGATTTTAAGATGACCTGATGTTATTCCCCTTCTCCATGGAGGAAAAGACCCGGAAAAGAAATCCCTGTTCATTTTCCTCATAGACTTTTCAGAAAGTATTTATTTAAAGACGTTTACGCCGTGGACAAAGCCAACTTGTCGTGACCAATCATGAGAACAAACACAATTCTTCGGGCCAAACAAAGAATTAGAAAGTAGAAAAAAACAGCAGGCGATCGAGGAAGCGCGAGTTTTTCTCGCACTATTGAGGAAGCGCGAGTTTTTCTCGCACTATCGAGAAAGCGCAAGTTTTTCTCGCACTATCGAGAAAGCGCGAGTTTTTCTCGCACTATCGATAAAGCGCGAGTTTTTCTCGCACTATCGTGAAAGCGCGAGTTTTTCTCGCAAATTGTTGTTCTTCTTCTTTGTAATTATTTGTTTGGTCCAAAATATTGTGTGTTCTCATGATTTGTCACGACAAGAGTTGGCTTCGTACGACGCTTAAAAAGGTCTTTAAATAAAACACGTTTTGAAATATCTATGGGAAAAAATGCATTGGGATTAATTCCCTGGGCCTCATGAAAGGGGGCGGGACTGCGACGCTCTATTGCAAGAAGATGCAATATGTGTACTGCAACATGAAATGTAATATGAACAAATTGCAATTAAATATATATATACACTTACCAATGCACCTGGGAAAAGATGGAGACCATTTTCCATCTGGTCCACAGGTCACAGCGCTGGATCCGTTCAGCATATAGCCGTCCCTACAGCTGAAGGACAGCGAGTCTCCAGGCCTGGAAACACCCGTTAATCCCTGGATCTGCATCTGGTCCGATGCCTTGAACTTGTTGGGTTCTTTACATGTAATAATGTCTCCAGCTAAGAACAAAGAGGGGAGGGAAAAAAGATGTGCAGTTTTTATTTTTGCGTAGTGCAAAATAGGCTCTGTACAGTGTACACAGCAGCCATATTGGAAAGAAATTGGGCCTCTTCCTTACATCCTTCAAAAGGTCTTACCAATAATAATTATTAGAGTTCTCAATGGGCCTGACAAGCAAAGCCCGGCCTTACAGCAAGGGCAGAATCCGTTTTACCGGCCCGGCAGGACGGCCGGTAAACAGGGCCGGCCGGTCCTTAAAAGGGCCGGCCGGTCCTTAAAAGGGCCGGCCGGTCCTTAAAAGGGCCGGCCGGTCTTAAAAGGGCCGGCCGGTCCTTAAAAGGGCCGGCCGGTCTTAAAAGGGCCGGCCGGTCTTAAAAGGGCCGGCCGGTTGTAAAAAGGGCCGGCCGGTCGTTAAAAGGGCCGGCCGGTCGTTTTAAGGGTCGGCCGGCCGGATTTTTTTTTTTTTGTAACTCTGTCATTTCTCAACCGTTTTGGATGGGGGTGGTCTCATTTGAATCGTGCCGCCCCCCCGGGGGCATCCTTGGGGGTCTCAAAGTTGGGGGACCCCCCGGGACCCCCAGGGACCCCCAAATGGTAACTCTGTCATTTCTCAACCGTTTTGGATGGGGGTGGTCTCATTTGAATCGTGCCGCGTCCCCGGGGGCATCCTTGGGGGTCTCAAAGTTGGGGGACCCCCCGGGACCCCCAGGGACCCCCAAATGGTAACTCTGTCATTTCTCAACCGTTTTGGATGGGGGTGGTCTCATTTGAATCGTGCCGCCCCCCCGGGGGCATCCTTGGGGGTCTCAAAGTTGGGGGACCCCCCGGGACCCCCAGGGACCCCCAAATGGTAACTCTGTCATTTCTCAACCGTTTTGGATGGGGGTGGTCTCATTTGAATCGTGCCGCGTCCCCGGGGGCATCCTTGGGGGTCTCAAAGTTGGGGGACCCCCCGGGACCCCCAGGGACCCCCAAATGGTAACTCTGTCATTTCTCAACCGTTTTGGATGGGGGTGGTCTCATTTGAATCGTGCCGCCCCCCCGGGGGCATCCTTGGGGGTCTCAAAGTTGGGGGACCCCCCGGGACCCCCAGGGACCCCCAAATGGTAACTCTGTCATTTCTCAACCGTTTTGGATGGGGGTGGTCTCATTTGAATCGTGCCGCCCCCCCGGGGGCATCCTTGGGGGTCTCAAAGTTGGGGGACCCCCCGGGACCCCCAGGGACCCCCAAATGGTAACTCTGTCATTTCTCAACCGTTTTGGATGGGGGTGGTCTCATTTGAATCGTGCCGCCCCCCCGGGGGCATCCTTGGGGGTCTCAAAGTTGGGGGACCCCCCGGGACCCCCAGGGACCCCCAAATGGTAACTCTGTCATTTCTCAACCGTTTTGGATGGGGGTGGTCTCATTTGAATCGTGCCGCCCCCCCGGGGGCATCCTTGGGGGTCTCAAAGTTGGGGGACCCCCCGGGACCCCCAGGGACCCCCAAATGGTAACTCTGTCATTTCTCAACCGTTTTGGATGGGGGTGGTCTCATTTTAATCGTGCCGCGTCCCCGGGGGCATCCTTGGGGGTCTCAAAGTTGGGGGACCCCCCGGGACCCCCAGGGACCCCCAAATGGTAACTCTGTCATTTCTCAACCGTTTTGGATGGGGGTGGTCTCATTTGAATCGTGCCGCCCCCCCGGGGGCATCCTTGGGGGTCTCAAAGTTGGGGGACCCCCCGGGACCCCCAGGGACCCCCAAATGGTAACTCTGTCATTTCTCAACCGTTTTGGATGGGGGTGGTCTCATTTGAATCGTGCCGCGTCCCCGGGGGCATCCTTGGGGGTCTCAAAGTTGGGGGACCCCCCGGGACCCCCAAATGGTAACTCTGTCATTTCTCAACCGTTTTGGATGGGGGTGGTCTCATTTGAATCGTGTCGCGTCCCCGGGGGCATCCTTGGGGGTCTCAAAGTTGGGGGACCCCCCGGGACCCCCAGGGACCCCCAAATGGTAACTCTGTCATTTCTCAACCGTTTTGGATGGGGGTGGTCTCATTTGAATCGTGCCGCCCCCCCGGGGGCATCCTTGGGGGTCTCAAAGTTGGGGGACCCCCCGGGACCCCCAGGGACCCCCAAATGGTAACTCTGTCATTTCTCAACCGTTTTGGATGGGGGTGGTCTCATTTGAATCGTGCCGCGTCCCCGGGGGCATCCTTGGGGGTCTCAAAGTTGGGGGACCCCCCGGGACCCCCAGGGACCCCCAAATGGTAACTCTGTCATTTCTCAACCGTTTTGGATGGGGGTGGTCTCATTTGAATCGTGTCGCGTCCCCGGGGGCATCCTTGGGGGTCTCAAAGTTGGGGGACCCCCCGGGACCCCCAGGGACCCCCAAATGGTAACTCTGTCATTTCTCAACCGTTTTGGATGGGGGTGGTCTCATTTGAATCGTGCCGCGTCCCCGGGGGCATCCTTGGGGGTCTCAAAGTTGGGGGACCCCCAAATGGTAACTCTGTCATTTCTCAACCGTTTTGGATGGGGGTGGTCTCATTTGAATCGTGTCGCGTCCCCGGGGGCATCCTTGGGGGTCTCAAAGCTGGGGGACCCCCCGGGACCCCCAAATGGTAACTCTGTCATTTCTCAACCGTTTTGGATGGGGGTGGTCTCATTTGAATCGTGTCGCGTCCCCGGGGGAGTCTTTGGGGGTCTCAAGGTTGGGGGGCCCCCAGGGACCCCCAGGGACCCCCAAATGGTAACTCTGTCATTTCTCAACCGTTTTGGATGGGGGTGGTCTCATTTGAATCGTGTCGCGTCCCCGGGGGAGTCTTTGGGGGTCTCAAGGTTGGGGGGCCCCCAGGGACCCCCAGGGACCCCCAAATGGTAACTGTCATTTCTCTACCGTTTTGGACGGGGGTGGTCTCATTTGAATCGTCTCGCCCCCCCGGGGGCGTCTTTGGGGGTCTCAAGGTCTCAGGGACCCCCAAATTGTAACTGTCATTTATCTACTTTTTTGGACGTGGGGGTTAGCTTGTTGTACTTACTCACTCATCATTTTCATTGTAATGGATTTATTGACATTCAATTCAAATTGTCATTTATTTAATCATGATGCATTTAATTTGTATAACAGCATTTTAAAAATCAAATCCTCTTAAAGTTAATTTAGACTAAATGTCAAGGTAAAATTGTGTTAATATTTATTCATACATTTTCTATGATGAATTATACAGTTATTATTATTATTAATTATACAGGGCGCATCGGACGTTGTGATTTTTCAGGGAGGCCGCCAACTCGTGACAGGGAGTCCTAAAACTGCTGAAATGTTTTGAAAAAATGTGGATTATTTTTTGAAACATTTTTTTTTTCAAATATGACAAGATGTTTCACTTGTGCTGTATGCTTCATTATGTAAAATGTGTTTGAAATGAAATGTAATGTGACATGTTTTGAATTACATTGCGTTCAAGAAATTGTCATTGTCTTAATATTATTATGTGAATTTGATATGAATTGATTCGCCAATGTAGTTGCTAATGAATGAATGTATGAAATACTTTCTTTTATCTCATGCATAATTGTAATGTTTTAAAAAATGAAATAAAAATGTTAAAAAAAAAGCATGAGAAAAAAACGGGTCTTCGCTCTTCGCGCATGCGCACATCTACAGTACCCTGTTGAATGCATATTCCATACACTTGAATATAAACACATGGTTGAGATAACATTGTTCATTTGTGTCTAACATCAATGGGAACTAGAGATGCTAAGTGCTAACATTGATAACAGCTAAAGTGCATTAATGGCAAACTTTTTTTTTAAATGTTCTTTTTTAGCCTATATTGTGTATGGACACAATAGCTACATTTTAGACTGTATCATTATTGTATATTATATTTAAAAAAAATAGACAGACAAACATACAGACAGATAGATTGACAGGCAGGCAGACAGACAGACAGTGTGTGCGTATACAGTGTGTGTGCGTGCGTGCGTGCTTCATCGTATTTATTATTATTATTAATAATAATAATATTTATACTTCATTGTATTTAATATTATTATTATTATTATTACTATTACTATTACTATTATTATTTATATTTATATTTATACTTTATTGTATTTATTATTATTATTATTATTATTATTATTATTATTATTTATATTTATACTTCATCATATTTTAATTATTATTATTATTTTATCTCTTTTCCTACTTGGATCCGTAGCCACTGGCACTGCCTGGTTTGTCCATCTGTACCTGCATGCATAGATTGATTGCTCAGTAGGGCCAGTAGGGCCAAGTTAGGGCCCTGGGAAGGAGGGAGAAAGGAAGGAAGCAAGGAAGCCCAGAAGGGCCCAGTAGAACCCAGTAGGACCCAGTAGGACCCAATAGGGCCCAGTAGGGCCCAGTTAGGGCCCTAGGAAGGAGGGAGGAAGGAAGGAAGGAAGGAAGCAAGGAAGGAAGGAGTGTGAGTGTGAGTGTGTGTGTGTGTGTGTGTGTGCAATGCAATTGGGGTACTTGGTATGCTAAATGATTTATAGGAGTCGAGTGGCACAAACACACACACACACACACACAAACACACACACACACACACACTCACACTCACACTCCTTCCTTGCTTCCTTCCTTCCTTCCTTCCTCCCTCCTTCCTAGGGCCCTAACTTGGCCCTACTGAGCAATCAATCTATGCATGCAGGTACAGATGGACAAACCAGGCAGTGCCAGTGGCTACGGATTCAAGTAGGAAAAGACATAAAATACTAATAATAATAAATACGATGAAGTATAAATATAAATAATAATAATAATAATATTAAATACAATGAAGTATAAATATAAATATTAATAATAATAAATACGATGAAGCACGCACGCACACACACACTGTATACGCACACACGCACACACACACACACACTGTATACGCACGCACGCACACACACACACAAACACACTGTATACGCACGCACGCACACACACACACACTGTATACGCACGCACACACACACACTGTATATGCATGCACGCACACACACACACTGTATACGCACGCACACACACACAAACACTGTATACGCACGCACACACACAGACTGTATACGCACGCACGTACGCACGCACGCACGCATACACGCACGCACAATGTATGCGCATGCACGCACACACACTGTATACGCACGCACACACTGTCTGTCTGTCTGTCTGCCTGTCTGTCTGCCTGCCTGTCTGTCTGTCTGTCTGTCTGTCTGTTTGTCTGTTTGTCTATTTTTTTTAATATAATATACAATAATGATACAGTCTAAAATGTAGCTATTGTGTCCATACACAATATAGGCTAAAAAAGAACATTTAAAAAAAAAAGTTTTCCATGTGCAAGTTTCGAACTCGCACCTACATGGAGCAGTGACTCCAGGGGCGAGAGCGCTGACCGCTACACTACCAAAGGACTACATTAATTTCGAGATTTGTACTACTAGGATAAATAACCTGCACCGCGGCAGGCAAAATAAAAATACCAAAGTCAACCTTTTACGTCGCAAATGGGTAGCTATAGACCCGACGAGTCATCAAACCGCCAAGAGGAGTTCTAATATGCCGACGTATTCATCAAACCGCCACAACGTATAATAAACCGCCATACAACGTATTAATTAATAGTTGCGACTTACGTCAACCGCCTTTAACAGTTGTATTGAGTTGTACTTGAAATGTACTGTAATTCTGCAAACTTAATAAACCAACCAATCAATCATGACTTGAAAAAGAAGACACTTTAGTGGCTTGTATATCTGCTGTTAATGGTGCGTTTCGTCTATTTTTGTTTTTACAGTAAAATGTACCTGCTTTGCACTACTGCATGCTTCAATGAGGAATGCTAACAACAGAACCATGCTAGTTAGCTAACACATCGTACGGACTGGTCTATTTTATTGTAACCACAGTTTACATTAGTGTATGTGTTTATTTCTAGTTTTATATAAAAGCAACAAAATACATTTTCGTTGTGGCTTGACTGTTTATTGCACAGTAATTGAGTAATTAATTGCACAGTTTTGTCGGGTAACGGCGAGCCTTGTCAGAGGGAAATAGATTGGTTAAATGTCCATTACTGAAAAGTGTGTGTGTGAGAGAGCTATAGTAAGAATAATATGCAAATTGTTCTCTCTGTCTCCCTCCCATAAATAAATATCTATCATGACAATGTCAAGATTTACCATGTGGGGGTCCCCGAACCTCCCCCCGATAATGCGCCCATAGAGGCAACACGATTCCAACCAACCCCTGTCCAAAACAGTTGAGAATTGATAGTTACCATGGGGGGGTCCCCGCACTTTGAGACCCCCAAAGACACCCCCGGGGACGCAACACCATTCAAATGAGACCACCCCCATCCAAAACGGTTGAGAAATGACAGAGTTACCATTTGGGGGTCCCCCAAACTTGAGACCCCCAAGGATGCCCCCGGGGGGGCGACACGATTCAAATGAGACCACCCCCATCCAAAACGGTTGAGAAATGACAGAGTTACCATTTGGGGGTCCCTGGGGGTCCCTGGGGGCCCCCCAACCTTGAGACTCCCAAAGACTCCCCCGGGGACGCGACACGATTCAAATGAGACCACCCCCATCCAAAACGGTAGAGAAATGACAGAGTTACCATTTGGGGGTCCCTGGGGGTCCCCCAACTTTGAGACCCCCAAGGATGCCCCCGGGGGGGCGACACGATTCAAATGAGACCACCCCCATCCAAAACGGTAGAGAAATGACAGAGTTACCATTTGGGGGTCCCTGGGGGTCCCGGGGGGTCCCCCAACTTTGAGACCCCCAAAGACGCCCCCGGGAACGCAACACGATTCAAATGAGACCACCCCCATCCAAAACGGTAGAGAAATGACAGAGTTACCATTTGGGGGTCCCTGGGGGTCCCCCAACTTTGAGACCCCCAAGGATGCCCCCGGGGGGGCGACACGATTCAAATGAGACCACCCCCATCCAAAACGGTTGAGAAATGACAGAGTTACCATTTGGGGGTCCCTGGGGGTCCCTGGGGGCCCCCCAACCTTGAGACTCCCAAAGACTCCCCCGGGGACGCGACACGATTCAAATGAGACCACCCCCATCCAAAACGGTAGAGAAATGACAGAGTTACCATTTGGGGGTCCCTGGGGGTCCCCCAACTTTGAGACCCCCAAGGATGCCCCCGGGGGGGCGACACGATTCAAATGAGACCACCCCCATCCAAAACGGTAGAGAAATGACAGAGTTACCATTTGGGGGTCCCTGGGGGTCCCGGGGGGTCCCCCAACTTTGAGACCCCCAAAGACGCCCCCGGGAACGCAACACGATTCAAATGAGACCACCCCCATCCAAAACGGTAGAGAAATGACAGAGTTACCATTTGGGGGTCCCTGGGGGTCCCCCAACTTTGAGACCCCCAAGGATGCCCCCGGGGGGGCGACACGATTCAAATGAGACCACCCCCATCCAAAACGGTTGAGAAATGACAGAGTTACCATTTGGGGGTCCCTGGGGGTCCCTGGGGGCCCCCCAACCTTGAGACTCCCAAAGACTCCCCCGGGGACGCGACACGATTCAAATGAGACCACCCCCATCCAAAACGGTAGAGAAATGACAGTTACCATTTGGGGGTCCCTGGGGGTCCCCGGGGGGTCCCCGAACCTTGAGACCCCCAAAGACGCCCCCGGGAACGCAACACGATTCAAATGAGACCACCCCCATCCAAAACGGTAGAGAAATGACAGAGTTACCATTTGGGGGTCCCTGGGGGTCCCCCAACTTTGAGACCCCCAAGGATGCCCCCGGGGGGGCGACACGATTCAAATGAGACCACCCCCATCCAAAACGGTTGAGAAATGACAGAGTTACCATTTGGGGGTCCCTGGGGGTCCCTGGGGGCCCCCCAACCTTGAGACTCCCAAAGACTCCCCCGGGGACGCGACACGATTCAAATGAGACCACCCCCATCCAAAACGGTAGAGAAATGACAGAGTTACCATTTGGGGGTCCCTGGGGGTCCCCCAACTTTGAGACCCCCAAGGATGCCCCCGGGGGGGCGACACGATTCAAATGAGACCACCCCCATCCAAAACGGTAGAGAAATGACAGAGTTACCATTTGGGGGTCCCTGGGGGTCCCCCAACTTTGAGACCCCCAAGGATGCCCCCGGGGGGGCGGCACGATTCAAATGAGACCACCCCCATCCAAAACGGTTGAGAAATGACAGAGTTACCAAAAAAAAAAATTAACTTGGAAAAAAAAAAAAAAAAAAAAATCCGGCCGGCCGGCCCTTTTTACAACCGGCCGGCCCTTTTAAGACCGGCCGGCCCTTTTAAGACCGGCCGGCCCTTTTAAGGACCGGCCGGCCCTTTTAAGGACCGGCCGGCCCTTTTAAGGACCGGCCGGCCCTTTTAAGGACCGGCCGGCCCTGTTTACCGGCCGGCCCTTTTAAGGACCGGCCGGCCCTTTTAAGGACCGGCCGGCCCTGTTTACCGGCCGGCCTGCCGGGCCGGTAAAACGGATTCTGCCCTCCCTCTCCCTCCGGCCTTAACTGGCCTGGCTGAGGCTCGGGCCCAGCCCGACTAATTATAGCATATGTTAATTATCTAATTATCTACAAGCTCATAGCTCATAGTGCCTGCCACGCTATGATCTGCATATCAGTTTTTCAGAAAACTGTTAGGATTTAGAAGAACATCGTAGAATCGAATCGGCCTCACCCATTTTGGGCTGGAACCCCTTTTGGTGTTTTAAACAATAATTTAGCTATTGAAAAATAGCAGATCTACAAGCTCATCTGCTATTTTTTGAAAAATCGTGAAAATATTTATTTCAGAGGTCAGGCCTAAATGGGTTAATGGGAAAAGAAAAGAAAATACCATGACATCGTTTCTACATTAATTTCGTTTTGGGCAATTATTTGGGGGCCCCGGCCACTTGCAACACATCCTCACGGGTCACACCACCACACCACCGGGTTGAGAATCACTGACTTAAATAGCAATCCAGGACCTGAGGAAGCGGACCTGGAGTGTCGGCCTGGTCATCGTCACCACTCTGGGGCAGACACTGCGGCAGCGGAGGTGTCCAGGTGCCGTCAGCACCACAGGTGATGCGTTGTTGGGTTCCTCCGGTCTGGATGAAACCCGGGCTGCAGGTGAAGGTGACAGAGTCCCCCTGTCTGTGGGCTGAGCCGTTGGGCACCACAGGCTCAGAGCAGGTGTTCACTGGCACCGACCCGATCTCTATATGGAGACACAAAGGAGACGGATGTATGCAAACACAAAGGAGACAGATGTGTTTTGTGTTTTTGGTGCGAGACGCTGTCACGTATATCCAAGTATACAGTATATATATATATCAGGCTTTAAGACCTTTTGCACTTCAAATGAATGTGAATATTACCCGTTTCATGTGCTATGCATCCTCACCCACTGACTGCAATGATGTGAATTTAGCATCAATCCATTTTATTGTATTTTTTTATCATTTTTAATTTAAGATTTTTCCAACATTTCGACAACAGAACAGATTCAGACTTGCATAGAAGACAGTGTACATTTACACATTTTGAACATATTAAGCATACACACTTTTATAATAATATAAAGAACAAAAACAATCAAAGAAAGAAAGAAAGAAAGAAAAGTGTCTCCCCATAGGATCCCACTGTAACAGACCCCCAGGCCTTAGTTTAAAGGAGAAATCCAGACCAAAAGTTCAAAAACACATGTGTACCCTGCATGAATCAGCCTATAATCCTGTCCCAACATAAGTACATGTTGGCCTTGAATTGTTTAATAGATGCCCCCTGTTCTCCATGTCCCCCACCCCCTCCCACAGTAAAATGCATGCGTTTTGGTCTGGATGTATCCTTCAAGAGGCTGTTTCACTACTCTTATCCGAAGGACAGGTCTTTTCCCATAAAACTGTCCCTCTGTTTCTGGAAGTTTTTCCCAGAGAGGGGAACAGCCCAGGACCTCTTGACACCGTCTACCCACACCCGTGTCTACTCTAGGCCACTCTGTTAGGGGGGAGACACAGAGCCACAACATGCAGGTACCCCGGCCGCGTCCCCGTCTGGGGTAGGAAGGTCAAAATAAGAATAAGCCGTTTGTTTGACATTGGCAGAGAATACTTAACTAATGCATGTTACTTACAACCGTGCTACTCAGCATATACAGTATGAATAGCACGGTTTGGGTGCGTCAAGTTGTGTGTTAACTAAGTACTGGGTGGTAGCTTAAGGTTAGGTGTGGCACTCCACCTCAGCATCCATTTCCCGGGGGTTTAGCACATTCTAACGCGGACAGACTCCCACGTGTCACCGGCTGATACTAGTGACTATATGCCTCTCCCGACCGATTGTTGTTGCACACAATAGCTTCATCAGGCAGTACTACTTGTCAACCAGTAGGTGTACTACCAGACCCCATGAAAGTCGAACGTCTCAATGGAAGACCATGGAGACAGACCACTATACATACTACTTATATAATTATGGTACGACAAAGACATGCTTAACAGAATATTTAATTTCTTAAAATGAGTTTCAGACGGCAGCTCGAAACGGTACATATCATTCAGCATTATTACACCATAAACATTTCCGCTCAAAAGAACATTCACACCCAGTGCTACTATGTTTGTCTTTGTTTACTTGGAATCATTGCCACATTGTCTTGTGTAACGTGTAATGACTGGCAGTACAACCACCGACTACTGTACCGCCGTGCACGCATATCTAACACCCGTAACCCTGTGGTCAGGCACTGTCTGTACTCGCCTTTCACAGTCAATGACAGACAGACATATCTAACACCGTAACCCTGTGGTCAGGCACTGTCTGTACTCGCCTTCCACAGTCAATGACAGACAGACATATCTAACCCCCTGACCCTGTGGTCAGGCACTGTCTGTACTCGCCTTCCACAGTCAATGACAGGCAGACCGACGCTAAATAGCACTCTGTCTGGCATTGCAGTTAGATGATTCTATGAGTCCATCTAGTGAAAATAAATAAATGAGTCTGTCCTAATGGAAACAAATATTCTCTCCAGTTTTCCTTGTGACATACTGTATCTTTGGGGGAAAGATTTACATATTCATACCGTTAATATGAAAAAAGGTGCTATAAAGTAACAATGCAAGCCAGGAGTGCCGTGGATACAAAAGGTTATTTACAGGGTCAGGGGTGCCCTGCGCCAAATATATCTGAGAAGCAGGTCTGGTCTAGTGGGTCTAATGACAAGGACAGAGCCTTATAGCAGGCTGCTCAGGCTTCAAGATTCATAATCTCCTGTTTTAAATGACTCAATAATATCACGATTAAAATGACTCATAATATCACAATCAAAATGACTCATCCTTCACGAGTCACAACACACTCCGTTGACCCATAGGGGTCTGCAGCCTACTCGGCCCCCCCCTCCTTTTCTCCCTCACCAGATATAGCTGATCTACAAGCTCACACGTGTTGTGAGTTGTATAGAACAGGGGTTTTCAACTGATTATGAACCAGGGACCACCATGCTGACTAATAATCAACCTGGGGACCACCACCCTGACTAAGAATCAACCACTGTTGAGTTGGGTGAGGGGATATTAGTCGTCCGGAGCTATTCCTTTCCCATGGTTGCCCTTACTGTTCTCTTAACCTTGCATATTAAACTCATAGATGGCAGACACATGCGATTGCATGATTATATGGGCACATTTGACATGTCCTAATAGACTCAACCTGTCAATCCGGTTCACTTTCCCGTGAAATTCAAACTCCCTTTCTGTGGAAGTTCTTGACATCCGACCTCCCAGTAACTGACATTGATGTCATCATACATCACCAGGTCACTTAAGGCGAGACACTACAGGTGAAATCACGATTTTTCTTTTTTTTTTTCTTTTTGCCAATTTGCTTCCTAAACATGTTTTCTTTCAAACTAAAGCAAAATACACATTAAAAATACAGATTTAGATGTTTAGTTGGATAGTTTATTTTAGCCAATGACAGCTCGTTTTTCTGGGTGAAAAGCCACCATCTCTATTTTCATGATTGGTTGTTGGTACAAGGAAGTGACCATATTTGGATCAGACCACAGTCAGCTCGAGGTCCAAACCTTTCCAATGATATATGCCATTATATGTTGTTGCCAAGGTTTGGATGAGATATTTTGTCTCACAATAGTGGCTTCAAATAAAACGTTTTGGAATTTTACAATACAAATCTTTTAAGAACATCTCTCAATGCAAGAATAAGAGATCCGCTGAGGTTAAGACAAATACGTGAACTGATGCGATCGTGGAAACTGGGAACCAGAGTGGGCAAACTGGGCATGCACTTAAACAAACACATGATTAAAATAGCCCAGTGGTCTTCAACCAGTGAGTGGTATAGTGGACCCTCAGACCCCCTTTCCACCGGTTAGTTCTTTTTGGTTTCTTAGTCCATGAGCCAGAGCCAGAGCCAGGGCTGGACTGGGACAAAAATTCGGCCCGGGCATTTTCGCGTGAATTTGGCCCAGACCGGCCCACCACAACCAGCGCGCAGATATAGCAGAAACTCTACCGCCCGCTCCGTCGAGGCACACACAAACAAACAAGCCCTAATAATACCACCACTTTTACAGAACAACATAAATGATACAAACCAACAGACAACTACACAACCCTTTGTAGAGGGTTTATTTGTCACTCACTGATAACAGGTACAGTGACATTATCATGATGGCACTGGCAGAATGGCAGCGAGCCCGGACCTTTCCTGGTGGCCTGCCGCCTATTGGCCTGCCTGCCTGTTTGTTTTTAATCATGGCGGCCCCCTACGGTCGCGGCCCACCGGGAAAATGCCCGGTATGCCCGGTGGCCTGTCCAGCCCTGGCCAGAGCTCCGAAATGGGTGGGAAAAAAACTAGACCTATATTAAATTGTTGATAGGATCAATACAAGTAAATTAATACATAACCCTTCCACAGTAGCTTTTTCATATTTTCTATTATTTTGCAAATTTTCCTACATAATGCCTCATTTGTAGGCTATATTTAAAAAAAATGTAAATGTATATTACAATAATATCATTGTCTTCGTGTAAGTACTCAATTGGGGGAAGTTTCATGGTGATAACAATCTAATATGTATGATTTTGCACACTCAATTCATAATTAACGTTCCAATTTTGGAGGTGTAAAAACTTTGTTTTTTTCTGAGAAATGTCCCTTTAAACGAAAAGACGTACAGTAGGCTACACTGGCCGCTGACGTCACCATCAAAACAGGCAGCAGGTTGCACTAACCTCGCCTCACCAGGCTTTCCACCCTCGGAGGAAAGCCTGGTCTCTGTTTCAAAAGTCCGTATGATCCCGCCTGGGGCCGGATGATGTGGTTACGTCATGTTGTAGTATTGTTTTGTAGTCGGAACAGGCGGCGACAACTTCTTTTTCCCTCTCAATAAAAGCTCTCGCTTACGAGAGCTTTTATTGCTTTTAGTTGTAGGCAAACCATTGCCTACAACATGACGTAAGCATATCATCCGGCTCCAGCCCGGATCATATACCGAAATGAAATGGTGCCCAGGCTAGGTTGCACATGCCAAAACAAAATAGTAGATTCCATAGCGCGGTGGTAGCCTACGTGTCGCTGGCCGAAAAGAACCAAGTTTGGATTGTAGTCTACAATCCAGTTTGGATTGTAGTCTACAATCCAAACACACACGTTCTTTGCTACAATTTGTAGATAGACATGGCATTACTATTTTCGGTAAGGCATTGAATCGAGGACATGTTAGTAGGAGTAAGCACAGGCAGTTGTCAAAATAACGATACCTTTTACGCACAACCACAAACAGAACATAACGTAGGGCAGCTGCTGGTTCATATCCCTAATGCCCTTTGCTCCGTTACATTAAGGCATTTAATAGAGCTATGGACCAGAGCTAGGCCTAAACGTAGAATTATATAGTTGGCTAAAGCCTAGCTCTGGTCCATAGCTCTAATCGTAGAAGCAGTAGAAGGCTATGGACCAGAGCTAAGCTAAAGCCTAAATGTAAACAAACTCACTTACTTTGACATGTTGATATAGGTGTCCATTTTCCAGCCATACACGAGTAAACAGCAAAGTCTATTGTTTCCTCCAGATGGAGTGAATCCCTCCATGCTTTCATAAAACACCTTCTCATTATTAGGATGGTATTTCTGTCGCATGGAGCTGGAGCTTTGCATCTTGCCGTTCGGAACGGATAAGTCTGGAGCAGCGCAGTGCTTGTTTCGAGGGTTTGGATGCGTCCGAGCTGTGGGGGGGAAATGCAGGAATTAGACAACGTCTATCAGCTGAACTAAACACGGGGGGGAAATAATATAGAGCGAGATATATAATGCTAAGACAATATGTTTGGAAGTTTGAACATTTCCTTTTACCCAAAGAATGCATCGTAAGCGAGAGAATAACGATATTCCATCGAACGTCCAACATGTTTTCTTTTATCAAGTTGTGTGCCGTGCGCAAAGACGCAGCTCGAACAGATTCTGCTGTGTGCTGCTGTGCTTGACTTTTAATACTACGGGAGGTGGGGGTGGATTTATATACGCATTACGCACCCAAATTCAGACTCGGATCTTTGCACACCAGCATTCCCAATGCATTATGAATTGATTGAAGGATCTTTTTTTTTTTTTTTTTTACCGAATGGTTTTCCATGATGCGCTATATGGCCGACAGACATAATATTCCTGTCAGTGCCGGTGTTGCAGTTTAACTTGTGCCTGGTTTGTCTGGTTTCCTGGGCTGGCTTTGCGCGTGCATGAGCCGTCTTTCACAGCTGTTTCATGAAGGGGAACAATATTTATATTACTATAATAGTTATATTATTCATAATTTTAGAACACCAGGAACAATATTTCACAACAATATTTTCATAAGAAGAAACTGTGAGGAACAACCTGGAGGACATTTGCACGCCTTTTATTGATTTGTTTTACAGAAAGTAATCAAAAAAAGAAGGGAGAGAAACCAACTCATATTAATCTTTGCTTCTCGTTATTTACCAATTAACAGTTTTTACTGCCCTTAACATTATTTAGCATAATTGATTGATTGTTTGATTATATTAAACAGAAAAGAAAAATCATCTCATTAAACAGAAAGTACAATAAAAGTGTACTTAAGGACAAATTAACCTATCTGCTACATTTGAATTCCCATTAATCAACCTATCTAAACAAATGCTAACTAGTAGAACAATTTCAGTTAACGATGAACATCTTGCCATATTCAACCAGGTCACCAGAAACGTCCTCCTAGCCAGACTACCAAAATGTGACTACATTTCCTTATACTTAAGGCTCATACATAGTCTGGATTTACGGTGGATTTACACTGAGCCGCGGTGAAGAGCAAACCACCGCCACCGCTCCAGCCCTTCTCTCTGTTTTTACTCACCACCGCTCAACGTTATTTCAGCTCCGGTGGTCAGCTCACCACCGGAACTGTGGTCAACTCATCACCGGAGCGGTGGTCACCTCATCACCGAAAATCCAGACTATGAATAGGCCTTTACCCCTCAATTAGACCCCCCCCCCCCAATAGAGCTGCCTCTACAGGTTTCTATAGGTCTCAGGTCCACCTTCTCTGTCCATCAACCCTTACACAATAACAACACAGTGGACAATAACCCTTACACAATAACAACACAGTGGACAATAACCCTTACACAATAACACAACACAGTAGACACGTTATTCCAACCAGTTCCTTTCCCCTCCATCAGGCGGGGAATCCTCCTTTTCAGGAGGATTAACCATCTCTGACAAGTCACCTTAGTGCCGGGACATTTTAAGGAACATTCCGATTCATTTATTTTAACGATTTTATTGTAGCTTTTTAAAGGACCACTTCACCACTTTTCAAATGACCTTCATATAATTGGTCTTCACGACCAGTGACATCATCGATGGGGAATACAAGCTAATAAAAACGGCAGACTTTCTATTCCTGGAAAGTTGCAATACGAAAATGGAAGCCATCGTTCTCATGATATGAAAAAAATCTCTCTCTATCTCTCTCTCATATATATATATATATATCGTTAATTTGTATAGATAACGGTCACCTTATCGATCAGACTTATCGAGCCGGGTTCTTATCGATAACGATCACCTTATCGATCAGGCTTATCGAGCCAGGTTTTTATCGAGACATTTTCTATTATTTTGTGGAAAGACGGGAGACGATAACATTCTAAACAGAACCAGTATCTTTTACTAAGGGCCTTCAAATACAGTACTTTACTAACAGACGGAAGGCAATTGACCTTCTTACCAAAATAATAATATTAAATAAACTGATAACTGGTTAATATGTCACTTTAAAAGCGTAATGTTGTTCACCTGGACAGCGCTGGTCGGCAGGTATCAATACACTTTTAGACCAACATGTTTGTTCCAGTGTGGATGATTAAATGTATTCTTTGATCGCCTCTCGTCTTGATTGTTTAAACATGACGTCATGGGCCATAACAGGCTTGATAAGCCCAAAGATTATTGATAACAGGTACTGGATAAGCCCAAAGATTATTGATAACGGGTACTCAATAAGCTTGTTGATCAGATTCATACGAGGTTTCCACTGGACACACACTGGTCTGATTAACCCATTCTCACCTGAGATCAGATTAAAAAAATGTCAGTCGTTCTTCGATTTTTGAAAAATAGCAGACCTACAAGCTCATAGCGCGACACTCGGTGGCGCGCTATGAGCTTGTAGATCTGCCAAAATGGGTTCCCGTTCAGAATGGGTTAAGGTTTAGGAATAAGGTTAGGTTTAGGTATAGTTTTACTGAGGTTAAGGTTAGGAATAAGGTTAGGTTTAGACATAGTTTTACTGAGGTTAAGGTTAGGAATAAGGTTAGGTTTAGACATAGTTTTACTGAGGTTAAGGTTAGGAATAAGGTTAGGTTTAGACATAGTTTAATATAGTTTATAGTGTTGGAGGTAAATGAGTTAAAGGGACACTTCACCTTATTTTATTGCCATATAACCAGATCTTTATTTTAATTATGTTTGGGAGACAAGAAACATTTTCCTGTGGGGTTTTATGTGGGTAATAATTAATAAAATGTATTTTTAGATATTTTAGTATTTCAAAGTGTCCGTGATGTCATGGACACTGGGCTCACTCCCTTCCTGGACTACATGTTGTCTCAGTAAGACAGCACCTCCCCCTATCCACAAGGAGGAGCAGTGCACCAAAGCATTATGGGAATTGTAGTGCAGGAAGGTGGTGAGCTCAGTGTCCATGACATCATGGACATTATGAAATACTAACATATCTAAAACCTCATCATTATTACCACTGTGGGGTCTCGAGAGCGACACCCCGCGATGGTAAGTGCGTTGCCAGGGCAACCAGACACGCTGTCAGACAGAAGAAGCCTCGGGCCGTTAGGAACGCCCTCGGCCGTGTGATAGGGAATATATACGTCCCGAATCTCCTCCTCCGCCAGCTGGAGCTGATGGAGCGACCGCACCCAAATCAGCAAGCGGCCACACCCGTCATATAAAAAGGAAGACTCAGTCTACGTCTGACAGCGGCTGGTTCACACACATATGCTCACGGAGGCACGCACGGCACACCGTCGGGGGGTAAGACACACACCCACCTCCACCGAACACACATTCATGTGAATAGCTCTGCATGTCTTAACTGTCATTCTCCTCTCATCACAGGCTTTTAGGAACGGTCCAGGAAATGTCCGAGGGACAGAATTACTCGGACTGTATGAGTAAAATATAGAGACGGGAGTTCCAAGTCCGCATATCGCGCGGCGGGAGGGTGGCAGCCCCGCAACAGTGACAGCGACAAGGACACTACCCAAAATAAGGTCGGAAAGAAACCTATAATTCTTGAGTCTACTATTGAGGCCTGTCTAGCGAACAGGCGCTCATTATATACGCCAGGGTGGCAAAACGGCTAGTGCTCTCTTGGAGCTGGAACCCGCTAGGGGAGAAGACCCGCTACAGTTAAAGATAAAGACCGATGACGTCACGAAGCAAGCAGCAGCAGCCTTAAACGCCCTGGTGAAGAGCAGCACGGACCTCCAGACGTGCATGCGGGAGGTACTGCGCAGACTGGACAGAGACGCACCGGCCACCAGAACACCGGCAGCGGTGCTCACCAAGCAAACACCCGACGACGACATCGAGGCTTTCCTAGAAGTATTCGAACGCTCCGCCACCCGGGAGAGATGGCCACTGGCCGACTGGGGAGGCATTGTAGCGCCCTACCTGTTTGGACCGGCACAACAAGCATGTCGAGACCTCACCGCCAGAGACGCGCTCGACTACGGAAAGCTAAAAGCCGCCATCCTGTCCAGCCTGGGGTACAGCCTTCCCGCCAGAGCACACAGGTTCCACCAGTGGGAGTTCCGCATGGCGCAGCCGGCGCGCACCCAGTTCGCCGACCTGTGCAGACTCACACAGAACTGGCTCACCACAGGAGAAGACGTCCCACTCCTCGATCGAATAGTGGTCGACCGCGGCATGAGAGCCTTGCCCCCCGACGCAAAGAAAATAGCGGTACACGCCTGCCCCACAACCGTTGAAGAGCTAGTCACCCTGGTAGAGAACTATCAGGTGGGCACCCAGATGTTGCAAACATCTAAAAGTGAACCAGCCAAGGCCGACAACCGACCAGGAAGGGACCGCCGCCGTCAGACCCAGGCGGCCCCCACGCCCAAACCCCGTACGAACCCACCTTCAGAACGGGGCCAGTCCAGGAGGTGCTATGTCTGTGGGCAGGAAGACCACCTATCCGGGGCGTGCCCAGACCGGGCACGGGACCCAGATGTCTCCATGGCCTCAGCCGCCAGTCTGGTAAGCTCCAGACCGTGCCTACATTCGGGGAGCTCGACCCAGTGCCAAGCAGCCCTGCCGGTCCGGGTGGATGGGACCGACACACATGCCCTGGTGGATTCCGGCAGTGTGGTGACGCTGGTGAGAGGAGACCTGGTAACCAGCGGTGGACCCGAGACGATGCCGGTCAGCTGTGTGCACGGCGACCTACGCCGCTACCCCGTGGCCCATATACACATACAGACCCCCCGAGGCAGCGTGACTGTCCCCGCCGGAGTAGTTCCGGACCTCCCCGTCCCCCTCCTGATCGGCACAGACTGCCCACTCTTCGACAAATACTGGGCACCGGGCCTCCGTCCCCCACAGCAGAAGAAAGGGAGAAGACGCCGTCCCAGACCAGAGACAAAAGGACACCGCGCTTGCCCCGCCCTCGGGGAACCCGCAGCAGAGCCTGCATCACCGGCGACGACCGCCGCCTCCGACGAGACCGGCCCAGGCAAACCCCACACCTCGGAGGAAGAGACCCCACCACTGGACGAGGACCCCTTCGTCAACTTCCCCCAGGTGGAGGGACCGCCCACACGGCTACAAGGAGAGTTTGCCACAGCCCAGTGGACGGACCCGAATCTCGCCGGCGCACGGCGAAACCTCGCCAGTGTAGAAGGGAAGCAGTGCGATGGGGTGAGTGAAACAAACTTTCCTCATTTTCTAGTACGAAATGGCCTACTTTATCGTGCCGTCCAAGATAAAGTGGGCGCTGTAATTGAGCAATTACTCGTACCTAAATCTCATGTATTACGCGTGTTGTATTTGGCACACTCACACCAGCTAGGCGCTCATTTAGCTGTACAAAAGACATATCAGTACCTTAGATCTGACTAAAGGATATTGGCAAGTTGGCCTCACAGAGCGAGCCAAACCAAAAACAGCATTTACCACCCCAGACGGGCTGTTCCAATATAAAGTCATGCCCTTCGGGGTACACGGAGCCCCGGCCACCTTTCAACGGTTAATGGACAAGGTTCTTAGACCCCATAGTGCCTATGCGGCAGCATATTTGGACGATGTTATCATCCATAGCGCCACCTGGCGGCAACACCTGGAAAGGTTAGATGCGGTACTGAACGCCCTGCGCCAGGCGGGCCTCGCTGTTAACGCCAAGAAGAGCCGAATCGCCTGGAGCGAAACAGACTATCTAGGCTACACCATTGGACGAGGCTGCATCAAGCCACAAGAGAAAAAAATAGAGAGAATACAAAACTGGCCCCGACCCGCCACAAAAAAACAAGTGAAGTCTTTTCTCGGCCTGGTAGCATATTACCAAAAATTCGTAAAAGATTTCGCCACCATAGCAAGCCCGTTGCACGATCTCACAAAAAAAAGTCTACCCCACCACGTAAGATGGACCGAGGAAACAGAGAGCGCATTTCAAGCGTTGAAAGACGCTCTCTGTGGAAGCCCAGTGCTGATAACGCCTAACTTTAACACCCCTTTCGTCCTCCACACAGACGCATCAAACACAGGAGTGGGCGCTGTCCTGGCCCAGACGCTAGAGGGAGACGAACACCCAGTCACGTTCATAAGTAGAAAGTTGCTCAAACACGAGAGAAACTACTCCACAGTGGAGAAAGAGTGCCTCGCAGTAAAGTGGGCAATCCACCACCTACGTTACTATCTGTGGGGGCGGAGGTTCACCTTGGTAACAGACCACGCGCCACTCAAGTGGATGTCCACAAACAAAGATCGGAACGAGCGGGTCACCCGGTGGTTCCTAGAACTACAGAACTACACATTCACGGTAGAACACCGACCCGGTAAGGACATGCGCCACGCGGATGCGATGTCCCGAATGTATGAAGAAGAGGAGGAAAATAAAGACCCTCGCCGAAGCAAGGATCTTAGGGGGGGGAGTGTGTGGGGTCTCGAGAGCGACACCCCGCGATGGTAAGTGCGTTGCCAGGGCAACCAGACACGCTGTCAGACAGAAGAAGCCTCGGGCCGTTAGGATAGGGAATATATACGTCCCGAATCTCCTCCTCCGCCAGCTGGAGCTGATGGATCGACCGCACCCAAATCAGCAAGCGGCCACACCCGTCATATAAAAAGGAAGACTCAGTCTACGTCTGACAGCGGCTGGTTCACACACACATGCTCACGGAGGCACGCACGGCACACCGTCGGGGGGTAAGACGACACACACACCTCCACCGAACACACATTCATGTGAATAGCTCTGCATGTCTTAACTGTCATTCTCCTCTCATCACAGGCTTTTAGGAACGGTCCAGGGAATGTCCGAGGGACAGAGACACTCGGACTGTATGAGTAAAATATAGAGACGGGAGTTCCAAGTCCGCATATCGCGCGGCGGGAGGGTGGCAGCCCCGCCACAGTGACAGCGACAAGGACACTACCCAAAATAAGGTCGGAAAGAAACCTATAATTCTTGAGTCTACTATTGAGGCCTGTCTAGCGAACAGGCGCTCATTGTATACACCAGGGTGGCAAAACGGCTAGTGCTCTCTTGGAGCTGGAACCCGCTAGGGGAGAAGACCCGCTACAGTTAAAGATAAAGACCGATGACGTCACGAAGCAAGGCAGCGCCGTCACCTCTTATCGTTATTAAAACCACAGCCCTCCAGTGAGGAGCGAGCTATCAGAGACTGTACAAACCTGAGTTGAAATCTAATCTTCTGTTCTCATCCTTCTCCAGGCTGGCGACGACGCCTGTGAAACTTAAATTGTATGGAATATAATTTATGCTGAACCTACGTGGGGTTTCTCCTGCATGCATTCTGTATACTTTGCTGCTAAACAAATAAAGAGCCGTTTGAAACTGCTGCAATCCCCTGTTCCGCCTGCTCCTTGACCACTGAGACTCCACAGTATACATAATTTTTTTTCTAAATGTGAAGGTAATTACCTGCATTCTCTCTGGCCAGTTGCTGGACAGTTGAGTCCATTCGACTCACATTTTGATTCAGCCACATTTCTACGCTGGACAGCTGAGCAAGGTTGGCTGAAATGATAGCAATATTAACATTAAATCACTCATTAATAAATAAATAAAAAAAAAAATATATATATATATATATATATATATATAACCTTTTTTAGGCCAAATTACTTCTGCAGTAAGTGACTTAGGCAAAATGTTTTTATTCCAATTATTTTAATAGACCATGTTTTAGGGTCAGCAGTGTTTAAAATAATATCAGAGCAGTCTAGACCACTAGAGGGTTGTTGGGCCATGGATGGCTTTTTAAACGGAAAATGTATAGCTGAGCTTAGCTAAGAAAAAACAACAAAAGACAAGCACAAAGAAAGGTAAATCAGTTTCTGACGAGGCAACTTAAATCACTGTTAACTCTAAAATAACTACTTCTGTTTAAAAGGGAACTCCTTTCTTTTGCAGTAAAAGTTAATGGCATGACGATTATAAAAACATTACGTCTCTGCACGCACGCACACAGTATTCATTGTAGGTATACATACATTCTTTTCTAAATGTGAAGGTAATTACCTGCATTCTCTCTGGCCAGTTGCTGGACAGTTGAGTCCATTCGACTCACATTTTGATTCAGCCACATTTCTACGCTGGACAGCTGAGCAAGGTTGGCTGAAATGATAGCAATATTAACATTAAATCACTCATTAATTAGTGCAGTTTGATTAAAACACCAGTAATGCTTATAGTTAAATAATGTTTCTGAACTCTATTAATCAAATATGGTTGAGGGAGAGATTTCTGTTGACCCTGAATTTATCCTGAAGATCATGTATTTTAATACAATCCGCCTGTGAAGAAAGGTCTTCATTTTTTATGTTTTTATTTCATAGTTAAACTATTTATTTTAAACTGAGTCATTTTGACCCAGCCAGTATGGTTAGGTTTTAAAACAATTCTGGGGTAGTTTATCTACTCTGTCTTCGGTGTTTCACCCCAGACATTTTATGTTGCAAATTCATGTCTTACGACATCCTATATGAACCTATTGTGACTTGAAAATCCATTTTAACCAAGTTAGACTAATTTAAATCACACGTCTCTGCTTCTGGTGACTGATATTGGAGATATATGATAAAGGACACATGGTGTAAAGGTATGGTGTAGGACATGCTCAGATGCCCTCTAGGCCGCACACATGAAAATATACATACAAAAATATATATACAATTTTTTTAAGAGTAAAGAGAGCCTGTCAGCTGTCCAGCAGTCCAAATATTATTAAATTACATGTCAGAATGGTAGGCCTGAGGGCTACCATTGCGTGGCACATCTATGCATGGAATGTCTATGTTCACAGGCTTCTGTGTGCGGCCTAGAGGGAATCTGAGCATTTGCGGCACTACAAGTCTTACACCATATGCGTGTGGAACTATAGTGGCCCTCTGGAGTGAGTGTGGAACTATAGTGGCCCTCTGGAGTGAGTGTGGAACTATAGTGGCCCTCTGGAGTGAGTGTGGAACTATAGTGGCCCTCTGGAGTGAGTGTGGAACTATAGTGGCCCTCTGGAGTGAGTGTGGAACTATAGTGGCCCTCTGGAGTGAGTGTGGAACTATAGTCGCCCTCTAGGCTTTGTTTACATTCTGGTTTGTTGATATGTAGGTTTTTAAGTCGGACTTGCGCACGAAGCTGTCTGTCGTAAAAACGCCTCGTGATGGGTGGACGTCTTGTTCACAGCTATGAGAATATGCATTAATGTTAGGGGCTTTGATAATAATTTACCGTTTACCTGCATAGATTTCAGTCTTCTGTTAACACATGGTGGAAGTTTTGGGTTTAACTGCGCGGAATGGCTGTTTGTTTTATTTTTTCCTTTGTCTTTTAAGCACGGTGATGGGGGAGGGTAATGTGTTCCATCCTGTTGTGAAGCCGTGAATGCTTAAGGCCTGTGTCGGGGGTGCGACCGTGTTTTGTGGTTGGTAGCGGTGGCTAGGGGGCTTAAACTTTCTAGCTGCGGTGTGAGACGTGTTCCCGTTTTCTGAAGCCTTATTTGATGAAAATTCAAGTTCGTTTTGGGCGGTTTACACTGTGTGGCCTGGGGGGTGCGATATTGGTTTCTTGTTAATAGAGGGGTCAGTTTGGCACAGGGCTACGAGTAAAAGCGTCTGGGCTTGCAAGGCGCTTTGCAGAGGACCCTAAGATAATTGCGTTATGGTGGAGTGTCTAGTTCTTCCGTTTATGGGAGAGGCGGTGTAATATGGCGTGGCAATTACGCGTTTAATGTGGTTTATTATGTGGCCTGAATCAGGCATTGTGTGTAGCTATATTGGTTTTGCGTTTGGTAGTGGGAGGAAGCGCTGGTTTTCTTTGTCTGTGTGGGGGTTGTGTTGGTAATCGACACGGCCTTTGTTCTTTGGGGCAGGTAACTGTTGGTGTGTTTGGGGGGTCGGTCGACGGCCATTTTGAATTTGTCTTTGTTGATTTGGGTGGTGGGAATGTTGGCCAGCGAGGGGGGATGGGGGTTTTGGCTTATGTTGTATATTTTATACCATCCAGGAGAGTAAATGTGCAACGGCAGACAGGATTGGATGTTCCATGAGTAGTTTATTCAGAGTACAGCACAGCAGTGAAGCGTAGCATAAGCTCACCTCCAACGGCGAATGCCGTCGGAGAGAATGACCCCCTTTACAATGAAAAACAACGGCCTTAAAACAGAGTCACAAATACACATTCTTCCAGACTGGCATTGGCCCCTCCCAGGAAGGTAAATCACTGTAGGCCTTGATCAATTGTTCTTATCGCATGTTAAATTCTTTAGGTGTGACCCAGGATCTGACCCCAAAACATGTGAACAGGCCACCAACACCTTGACTCTACATAACAAAAACAGGCCTCTGAGACAGCTGCCTTGCATCTAGTGACAGTTGACTTATTTAGCATGTCCTTAGCATAGTGACCAAATAGTGTATAGTGGAACATTTCTTTAACAAACATGAGATTTTATATGAATTATTGATCCTAGATACGACATTTCCCCCCTTTCAGCAGACTCACCGTCTGCTGAATACAAAATGTGGAACAATAATTCCCTTACACCCCCCTTGACCCTCAGCTTGACAATACACATTCAAGAAACAAAAAAATAACAGCATTACAGTACAGAACTTCCCAAAAATGGTTTTCAAACAGACATCCATATGTGTATGAATAATGGGAAAATGATTAGTACAGTTAACTGACATTAAACAATACATATGCCGCTTTCAGCTCCATTTTACAGGAGCACTTTTTTGATATGTAATAACCTACATGATTTTACTACTAAACTCTGCTATTCCAATACACAATATCAGCTAAGTCCCAGACTTACATCTGACCATCACCCAATGGTGACCCAAACATTGACGCGCCAGAGTCTAACAATAATAACACATATCTCTTCATATCCCTAGGAAAATACCTCATTGATTCAAAATTAGGCTAAATGACTCAACTTATCTAATTATACGACAAACACATACCAACATGAGGCCTATTATAATTCATGCTGAAAACAAACTTGACGCACAATTTGTAATCGGAGCGAAGGAAAGTTCGTCTCCCCTCCGAATTGGACAAAGGAAAGTTCTTCATGTATGCTGCTCTTTCCTAGTTTACCTCGAAATGTTCGCTTAGCTGGACAGGACAAGTTGAGAAAAAGTTCACTGCTGTCTGCCGCTGTCGTCGTCATCATCTCTTCTCTCCCCCCTCCCAACTCTGAAACAACAGAGCTGGGAACACTCGCGAAGAGAAAAGAAAAGGCTGGAACATCTTCATCACAGACCCCTTGATCAGGTCCACGAAGGCACTCAGCTTAGGTCGGTCAATCAGCCACTGCTGCGCCGTGCTGCGTCTCACTGCTCCCCGTCGTCCTCCTCCGCCAGTGCGCTGATGCAAAGATGCAGGTCTCCGCCACCCGCAGCCGCTCCCTGTCACGTCTGTCGCTGTCGATGCAACCGCTTCCGTCCATCCTCTCGCAGAGCAGAGCCGTGACTCAGTCCGTAGTTGGTTAAGGCCTCCACCTCCACGTAGACGCACTGAACGTCGGATCACGCTTCTCCACCGTCGCTCCCAAAAACTCCCCTCCCTCTTCGCAGGTCCGTTTTTATTGTGCCGTAGAATTATCCACGCCATCAAAACCACATCGGGCGCCACTTATGTTGTATATTTTATACCATCCAGGAGAGTAAATGTGCAACGGCAGACAGGATTGGATGTTCCATGAGTAGTTTATTCAGAGTACAGCACAGCAGTGAAGCGTAGCATAAGCTCACCTCCAACGGCGAATGCCGTCGGAGAGAATGACCCCCTTTACAATGAAAAACAACGGCCTTAAAACAGAGTCACAAATACACATTCTTCCAGACTGGCATTGGCCCCTCCCAGGAAGGTAAATCACTGTAGGCCTTGATCAATTGTTCTTATCGCATGTTAAATTCTTTAGGTGTGACCCAGGATCTGACCCCAAAACATGTGAACAGGCCACCAACACCTTGACTCTACATAACAAAAACAGGCCTCTGAGACAGCTGCCTTGCATCTAGTGACAGTTGACTTATTTAGCATGTCCTTAGCATAGTGACCAAATAGTGTATAGTGGAACATTTCTTTAACAAACATGAGATTTTATATGAATTATTGATCCTAGATACGACACACAAAAATGGGTTCCGGCCCAAAATGGGTTAAGCTCTGACCCGTCCAAATAAATTAACTAAAGTAATTTAGAACATTATCAGTTGGTAATACAACACAGCTTGCATGTTATTATTTCAAAACATTTTATGTTTTTTTTCTCTGTCCTCATTCTCCATCCCAGATGTCTTTCCTGCCCAACTCAAACATATCCACAGCGGAAATAGACATCTCAAACATCACCAGAGAACTCAGCCCTACACCTGTGACCTGTGTGGCAAACGGTTCAGCCAGAGCAGTCATCTAAAAAATCACCAGATAATCCATACAGGTCAGAAACCCTACTACTGTGACCAGTGTGGGATAAGCTTCAGCCAGAGCAGTAATCTCAAATGTCACCAGATAATTCATACAGGTCAGAAACCCTACACCTGTGACCAGTGTGGGATAAGCTTCAAGCAGAGCAGTACTCTCAAACGTCACCAGATCATTCATACAGGACAGAAACCCTACTACTGTGAGTGTGGGATAAGCTTCAGCCAGAGCAGTACTCTCAAAGATCACCAAAAACTTCATACAGGACAGAAGCCCTACACCTGTGACCAGTGTGGGAAAAGCTTCAGACGGAGCAGTCCAGGCTCGGCTCCAGGATGAAATGACTGAGGGGGCATTTGAAAATGGCGAGGGTGCACATCTAATTTTTATATAGTAAAACTATGCTGTATGTACATAAAAGTGAGGGTGCAGAATTTGGAATGGAGGGTGCTGGGCACCCTCTGGCACCCCCGTGGCGCCGGGCCTGGAGCAGTCATCTCAAAAGTCACCAGATAATTCATACAAGAGAGTAGCCCTACACCTGTGACCAGTGTGGGAAATGGTTCAGAACAAGCAGTGAGTAAAAAAACAACAAATGGCTGCAGTTATAGTTGTACTGCCACCCAAATCAGCTGCAGGGGTCAATGGGTCATACCCCACACAGACAGACAGACAGACAGACAGACACGGCCAGTCATTGGAGCGGTTAGACACCGCTCAAAAACTGGCAAACTTTGTGAACCTGATCTGCAAATTGTTAAACAACACATTTGTTTGTTTCTATTAGTTACTGCCAGAGTGAGGCTCCTGGATCGCAGCCCTCCACACTTTCCTATATCTAACATCAGGTTCTTGAACTCTACAGTGTTGTTAGCGTCACAGTGCGTCTACGTAGGTCGTGTGCTTCTTTCCTTTAAATGGTAAATGGTGCATTTATCCAATGCGCTTTTACAGAGATTGTGCATTACATTCACCCATTCATACACCGATGGCGGCGGAAACCATGCAAGGCACCAACCAGCACATCAGGAGCAATCAGGGGTTTAGTGTCTTGCTCAAGGACACTTCGACACCAACTCTGGGGGAGCCCGGGTTCGAACTGGCAACCCTGACCCACTGCCGCCCATTACTGGGTTGGCTCCCATAGAGTCAGTTTACTTGCCTCTAGTTCTGGGTGCCTGACGCAGTGCCCAGCCAGCCTCATCCTTCTCTGTCTGTGACCCGTGGTAGGTCCCCCAGAGGTCCACATTTCTGATGCGGCCAGTCCATGTGACACCTAGTGCCATTCGTAGCGTTCTTGTGTTTCTATTAATACAATAGAAATACATTTTCATTTGCCTGTAGGCTGTTTTATGTTAAATTGTTTAGAAGATATTGACATAGGCCTACTGGTCAATATGGTAGTGTTAAAGTGGAAAGAAAGCATTCAGGTAGCCTACCTTCTTTCCATCTCCTATTCTAGGACAGGGAGAATATGATTTGTCATCCTCAAATAACAACATTAAATAATAGACTAGAAATATTGTTCCTGAAGAAACAATGCGGGTCGATGAAAGCCAAAAGATTGTACCATAAATAGTACAGATGCAGACATGGTCGCTAAAAAAATATTACTCAACTTTAATTTAGGCCAATGAATGTGATTTCAGTGAGTCTACAAGAATCAACAGGCTCTTGATTATCTCCACTGCTCTCAGTTGGTTCTTCACACCCATTTATTTTTTTACTTTTTTGTACTAAACTAATATGATGTGTGTAGTTATTTATAGAGCTATAGCTAGCCTCTTAATTTTGATCTCAAAGATTGAAGCGGATCTCCCAGATTGAAGCAATATTTTATTTCTAATACCATAATCATCACCATAGGTCAAATTGAATTAACAACGACATTGAAGAGGCTTTGGATGTGTAGTGGTTAACTTGAGTTGTCAGCTGTTGGCTGGGGGTGAGGAACTGTGATGTGCATTTGATTATATTTAGTTGTGTTTTTTTTTTTCTTCTGTTTTTAGTTTGTTTTGTATTCATGGACATAATTTATATCCTGTTGTTTCTTTAAAGATTTATATTTTAGTGTTTATGTCGTAAAGAAAAATCAATAAAAAATAAACAATTACGACAACTATTACCACCGATACCACCATATATCATTGCTATCATTCTCACTACTGTCCTACCCTCATAATTCAATATACTAATTATCCCGTGATATACTGTATTTAGACTAGAGAATAAGCTTGAGCAGTAATTTGAATTGACAGATATTTCTGCTGTGTTTGACATCCTCTGACAAGCGATGGATCAATAAAAAGCCTATATCCTTTTCTGAATGAGTACACAAATTAAATGTAGAACATTTTAAAGTTTATTTGATTTGGCTTTTGTTCTAGACTAGAGGTACTAGACAATTTTGATGTATATTGAACTCATTGATGCATTTTTACATTTCTTTCCTTTGCTGCTGCAAAACCGATTAAATAATAGGGACAATGATATGGCATCCCTATAGCCATGAGTGCAACCCAGACACACTAGTTCATTATAGAGCGTCGCAGTCCCGCCACCTTTCAGAACGACGAGTGGCCCAGGAAATGATTCTCCGTTCATTTTCTCCATAGGCTTTTCAAAAAGTATTTATTTAAAGACGGTTATACGCCGCGGACAAAGCCAACTCGGATCGTGACAAATCATGACAATAATTACAATGTTTTGGGCTGATCAAATAATTAGTAAGAAGAAAAACAAAACAAATCGTGTTGTATCCTGAAAACGTAGGCTACCAAAATAATGGCACTCCAAGTCTTTAAGAGAGTGAGTATGTGTGAATGTATTCAACCTTGTTGTAAGCAGCCTGGTTTTCCTCCTGGAGTGTTCTCTCATAGGGAATTAAGAACGTGACATAATCTATAGTCGACGAGCCAAGCGTCAACAAAAAAAAACACACAGCCGCTGCACAACGCGTAACACCAGCTGATTTCTCAACGCCGCCCGTCTCCTGTTGAATCTGCGTATACGAGCAGCACCGCAGTGCGCGCTGGTCTTATTCTGCGGACTACACGTGGCTCTTGGGCTTAATTTGCTTGGCATAGTTTCCAAAGTAAAACAAAATAATAATAATAATGCTAAAGTAGAATCCATAGCAAACTAATATCAAACACGACACTGGAGCACAGAACTGACTGACACAGTGAATAGCAGGCAGGCTGACAGTATAGTAGTATAACGGCAAAGAGCCAAAGAGGCAATGCAATGCAGTGTGTCTGCACACAGAATTCTGCAAATCCATTCTCCGTACCCAGCGAAAAACACCAAATAATGCATGCAGGGCAGAATTAGGAAGATACCCACTCATAATCAAAATAAAAAAGAGAGCACTTAAGTTCTACAACCACCTAAAAGAAAGTGACCTAGATGCACTCCATAACAAGGCACTCACACACAGTGAAACTCTAGAGAGATGCCCCCTCAGCCAGCTGGCCCTGGAACTCCGGGCACAAACACAAACAGAGCCACGAGATAGAAAACCCATTGGACTAAACCAAATTATAAAACAGCAAAGGGAAAACTATCTGACACATTGGAAAGAAGCAACACAAAAGCAGAGTAAACTAGAATGCTATCTGGCCCTAAACAGAGAATACACAGTGGCAGAATACCTGAGCACCGTGACCGACCCAAAACAAAGAAAAATCTTAACTAGGTACAGACTCAGTGAGCACAGTCTCGCGATCGAGAAAGGCCGTCATAGGCAGACCTGTATCCCGAGAGAAGACAGACTATGCACCCACTGCACACTAAACGAAGTGGAAACCGAGCTACACTTCCTAAACATCTGTCCATTGTACCAAGACATCAGAGACACATACTTCCCACAGATTACAACCACACACGGAGATTTTGAAAACATGACCAATGACAAAAAACTCCCATATCTGCTGGGTGAAGTACAACAATGTGCAAACACAGCAGCAAAATGTGTGAGTTGCTGTGATAGGAGAAGGATATCAAATGGAACACAACCACCCTAAAGACTAATCATTGTGTATATTCCTGCACTATACCTGCATCGAGTGATCTTGGTACACAGAAGTTGATCTATTGAAGATTCTGACCTTCAAAGTACATAATTTCTGTTTTGATTGTATTGCTGTATTGTTGTATTGTTCTTTCTGCTTTGGCAATGTAAACGTATGTTTTCTCATGCCAATAAAGCCCTTTGAATTGAATTGAAATTGTGTCTGTATTTATTTGAGACAATGTCGCACAGTTGATGGTCAGTGTCCGTGCGCGCCAGCCATCAAGCACAGCGTCATCTGGAGGATTAAAGTGTGTTATGTAAGTGTACCCGGTGGGTGCGCTGTTGAATCCCGGGCAATGTGAATCATGGCCTTCGGGGACCAGGCAACCGTATTCGGAAACGGTTCCAATTAAACGGATTCAGTCCGTCTCAGTGTGAATTCCCTATCACTGGCTGCGGTTACATGAGGGCTTTTTCATTCAGAATGAAAACTTCAGAATTAATTAATTCAGAAGTACGTTTTTTGCTGCGTGTTTACATGGGAAATGGTCATTCCGAATGAGTGTTTACATGGACAATACTTTTAAATCCCATTATTTCCTTCCACATCAGGTTTGGGGCTGGGAAGGCTTCTGATTGGATAGGGGTGGAAAGTAAATTTACTTTAGTATTCTACTAAAGTACATTTTTAGGTATTTCTACTTTACTTGAGTATTTCCAGTACTTTTACTTCTACTCCACTACATTTCAGGTAAAACAAAATAATAATAATAATAATAATATTCAATAGGATTTAAAAATGGAATAAACCGGTCAGTTACATCAGATCTAAGTTTAAATCAGATTGGCAATTTTCATTCCGATTTAAGTTTTTGTAGGTGTTTACATGACAACTTTAAATAGGATTTAACTTTTATTCTGAATGAAAAGGGGATTTAACTGTCCATGTAAACGTAGCCAATGCCTCCCACAGAGCTACGGCGCTCTATATGAATATGATCCAACATCATATCAGCATCGTAGATTACATACAGTACACTTCCATTCAGTGTTGGAAAAAGTACTAAAAGGTTTTACTTAAAGGACCACTTTTCAACGTATCTTCATATAATAGGTCCTCACTAATGTTCATGATATTGTTCTACTCAGTCTGCGTCTCATAGGAGGGCTGTGGGCAGTTTAGAAACCCGTCCACCAGTGACATCATCGTTAGGCAGATTATTTTTAAACAAGATCTTTTTTTACAAAAATGTTTCGATTTTTATTATCGTGAAAACGATGGTTTCCATTTTCTCATTGCAACTTTTCAGGACTATAGACAGCCTGCAGTTTCTATTAGCTTGGATTCCCCATCGATGATGTCACTGGTGGACGGGTTTCTGAACTGCCCACCAGCCCTCCCATGAGACACAGACGGAAGGAAATTGTGCCAAATTGTGCCAAAGTACAAAAGTATCTGCATCATCAAAATGTACTTAAAGTACTAAAAGTAAAGTACTCAAATTGCAGAATGTCCCATTTCACAAGTTCAAAATGTGTACAAAATCCTTTGAAAATTGACGATCTACAAGCTCACAATTGTGTTCAAATAATTCTAGTGGATTAAAAAGTAGTATTTTTGGCTCCGAGATGTAGTGGAGTAGAAGTATTGGAAATAATCTAGTAAAGTACAAATACCTCAAAATGGTACAGTACTAGAGTACTTGACTTAAAAGTACTTAGTTACTTAGTAACCACTGCTTCCATTACAGGCTTGCTGGGGCAGTCCATAGAGCAAGGGGTTAATTCAACATTCTATGTCTGTGACAATTATTCATATTCATCAAAGTGACATGGCTATTTTTTTTTTTTTTTTAATATAGCTTTATATGTGTTTTTTAATGTGCTAAAATGTGTGATTTTCCTGTAGTGATGTTTTTACAGATCATTTTTATAAATCATTGGTTTTCAACCAATGGTCCGAGGACCACCAGGGGTCCTTGAGGGGGTTCCAGGTGGTCCCCAGCTAAATGACAGATAGTTGGTAACCAAATGGACCCTTTACCCTTATAGATCTTTAACTCTTGAGTGTAAAATTAAACCAGACTCTTGTGGGTCCATTTGGTTTCATTTTACACTCTCAGGAGTTATTATTGTTGTAGTATCTTGAATACGGAATACTCCACAGAAGGTTACGGTATATCAATATGCGGGTTGTTTATTTCTGAAGTGTGACATACAGACTTGTCTCATAAACACTGGCCAAGAATATGTCACTTCCTCCCAAGAGGTGTTTGACTGACTACTCACTGTCCAGTCCTAGTCTGGTACGCTAGTGCCACCTCTTGGCCAGGTCACGTAACAACAGCCTCTGACATGCCCACAACATAACAGTTGTTGTTTAACATCTTCATTGCTTACTCTACAAGAAGTCTACACAATTTGAGAATGTAGAATTTTGTTATTTTGATCAACTTTTATCTGTTATATGTGGGCAAAGTCTTATCCAACAACAAAACATGCTTTAGTTTTGGGTCTGAGAGGCTAAATGACAGACAAACGGTGGCAGAATAAATAATGCAGGCCTTAATGTCATTAAAAAGGTTGAAAACCACTGGTTGAAAGTATTTATGGTGTGTTGTGCGTATCCCTCCGCCAGCAGGTTATTATACCAGGCTGAAGGTTGTGTGTTGTGCGTATCCCTCCGCCCATGTGTTGTATCAGCAGGTTATTACACCAGGCTGAAGGTTGTGTGCGTATCCCTCCTCCCATGTGTTGTATCAGCAGGTTATTACACCAGGCTGAAGGTTGTGTGCGTATCCCTCCTCCCATGTGTTGTATCAGCAGGTTATTACACCAGGCTGAAGGTTGTGTGCGTACCCCTCCGCCCATGTGTTGTATCAGCAGGTTATTACACCTGGCTGAAGGTTGTGTGCGTATCCCTCCTCCCATGTGTTGTATCAGCAGGTTATTACACCAGGCTGAAGGTTGTGTGCGTATCCCTCTTCCCATGTGTTGTATCAGCAGGTTATTACACCAGGCTGAAGGTTGTGTGCGTATCCCTCTTCCCATGTGTTGTATCAGCAGGTTATTACACCAGGCTGAAGGTTGTGTGTTGTGCGTATCCCTCCTCCCATGTGTTGTATCAGCAGGTTATTACACACTGATAAAAATATGACACCCCTTTTACCTAAAAAAATCAATGAATTTAATTGAGTAAAAAAGGTACTTTTATTAAACAAGACTAGTTCTTGTATAAAATACGTAATCCAGTCAATTCAATAGTCTACGAATTCCAGTAAAATCTACAAGATATGTCCAGTAAAATCTACAAGATATGTCCAGTAAAACCTACAAGATATGTCCAGTAAAGTTTACTGGATCTACAAGATATGTCCAGTAACATTTACTGGACATATCTTGTAGATTTTACAGGACATATCTTGTAGATTTTACTGGACATATCTTGTAGATTTTACTGGACATATCTTGTAGATCCAGTAAACTTTACTGGACATATCTTGTAGATTTTACTGGATATATCTTGTAGATTTTACTGGAAAAATGTATGTACTATTGAATTGAATGGATTACATATTTTATACAAGAACTAGTGTTGTTTAATAAAAGTACCTTTTTGACTCAATTAAATTCATTGATTTTTTTAAATAAACTGGGGTGGAATTTCTGTGTAGAAGAAATGCCACCACATTTATTAAAAAGATCAATGGGTATTTTCAGTTTGTAATCAGAAGTTATACAACTTCTGATTACAAACTGGGGAAAAAAAAGTTATTTTCTATACAACTTCTGCTGAAAATACTCATAAACATAAATGTTTGTCTTGTCCTATGAACACCACTAGCAAGAGTCAAATAGCATCAGGTATAAAAAACAATTTATTGTTTTATTCCTCAAACTGAAACATATAACCTTCATGCATGTACAGCTTTTCTTTTTAAACAAAATTATATCAGTGCATAAAAACAAAGTAAATACAGCCACAATATGATAGCTTCGTGGGATCCCATATAGTGTACTGTGGTTCTCTATGGCTCTGTGGGCAGTGGAACCCACAGTGTACTGTGGTTCTCTATGGCTCTGTGGGCAGTGGGAACCCACAGTGTTGGGCTTTTCTTAAAATTATCAGTGCATAACAAAAACACAAAAGAAACATAATTGTATTTGTTCAAATATAGAGTCCATTAACACAACGTGTGTCTATCACGCAAGCACCAAAATGTCTCCCAAAGTATATGGTTTCAAGTTTAAAGTACTAAGCCAACCCTTAGGGCTACTTCTAAAAACAATTAAAATTATGTTCTGAAAGTCATTGGCCTAATGTTTTCGTGGATGATAGCCCTCATGACTATGTTATTTAAAGTATGTTCTAAAGGTCATTATGGCCTAGGGTGCAGTACTTAGTTCAGACTAGTCATTGGTCAGACAAACGACAACCTAGGACTAATGCCCCGTAGGAATTACTTGCGGAACCTCTGGCCGTTCTGTCGAGACCACCACCTCTGCTGTACTCGAAGATGCTCAGGACACTAGAAGAGATGGCCTCTTGGACAGCTGCAGCATCATCGTCACCACATAGCTGGGGGGGGGAAAGACAGTAAGATATTTGCTAAAACAAAAAGGTGCATACATTTGTCTTTGCTCTCTCTCTGCAGTTTGTAGCAAGTGTGGTCTGGGCTAATAGAAGCCCAGTTTTGCTTTGACAGCAGCTGTAATCTCATTTGTATTGTTGTGTCCAGTCTCACACCTTCCTCCAACATTAATACTATGGTGAGTAATTTATACCAGTTACTAGTAGTTTTGGCACTGGGCAGGTGCCAAGTCTCGCTATAGAAAAGCAAATCCATTAAGTTTGTCAACAACACATCTCATGGTAGATGGCTGTATTGACTCTGGACTTGATAAAACACAGTGGACCGACACCAGCAGAAAATCATCACTTACTGTAAGTGAAAACATCACAATCTACCAGGACATTTTAGAACATGTGCCAAAACTACTAGTATATGGTAAAGCCTGCCGACCATGATATTACTTAACTGACCAGCCATTGATCCCACATAGCCATCAGATAGGCTCTATATGCATGAAGAGAATGGCAGATTGAGTGGCAAAGTGAGTGATGAAGTGAATTTAAAGTAATTTAAAGTATCAAATAGGAACAGTAAATGTAACATAGTATCAGGCAGATTGAGTGGCAAATCAAGTGGCAAAGTGAGTGATGAAGTGAATTTAAAGTCATTTAAAGTATCAAATAGGAACAGTAAATGTAACATGTATCAAATAGGACTTTTCTGTTTGGATGTACGTGTCATCCCATGCGGCATTCCCGCATAACTTCCGGGTATGATGATGTCACACGCATACCCTATATTGTAAATGGCAAAATCCTGTCTCATTTAGGCTAGGTCTTTTAGCAAGAAGTTTAGAACAGAGGTAGATTTTCTTTACCTTGTAATCCTCGATCAACTCCTCCGTCTTTTCGCCAAGGAAGACAATGGGGCCTCTGACAGCGTTTCTACAGGACTCAATGCTGTGGTCCTACAAACACATGAAATGAACAGTACATACATCAGAATGCAGAAGTGCATCAAACTAACCACTACACTATTGCAAGTCTACTTTCCATAAATTCCAATGAGAAGGAATACTTCAAACATATTGGGAGTCAAGCAAAACAAATGAGCTTGTAGATTGGCTATTTTTGGTGTTGAATGAAGCTCAAAAGAAAATGAGAACATTGCGTGTTATGTGAAGGTCTTTACCTGTGCGACAGCTGCGACTTGCTTCTGTGGCTTGGGTGCAGGTGACCACTCCAGGCTGCAGTGGACGTCAGCTAGCTGGCTGGGTGGGGTGGGTGGGTGGGTCGAAAAGCCTGAAATCACAGTAAAAAAACAGTTAGTGAAACCTGCATGACTACTGCGTGTGTGTGCGAACTAGCAGTTTCAACTGGAATGTGTGCGATTGACTATATGCCTACTGTAAATATATGTTTGGAAAATAGCTGATCTACAACCTTGAAATAGCCAATGTCTAGGGTTAAATTGGTTAAACTGTGCTTTTGCCTCCAATGAGAAGCAATACTTCTCCAAGCAAAAAAAAACTGCCAATCTAGTTCAAAAGAATACCTGTGTGACAGTTTGTGAACACCTCCAGTCCAGGCTGCAGTGGACGTCAGCTGGCTGGCTGGGTGGGGTGGAGTGGGTCGGTCGGTCGAGAAGTCTGAAATCACAGTAAAAAAAGTTAGTGAAACCTCATGACTACAGCATGCATGCTCGAACTATCAGTTTAGTTAAAAAAAACACCTGTGTGACTGTGTGACGGTGTGTGAACGACTCCAGTCCAGGCTGCAGTAGACGTAAGCTGGCTGGGTGGTGTGGGGTGGGTGGGTCGGTCGAGAAACCCTGAAATCCTCCAGTTTTCTGAAATAAATATTTTCACGATTTTTCAAAAATAGAAGATCTACAAGCTCATAGTGCGCCACCGAGTGTTGCGTTACGAGCTTGTAGATCTTCCATTTTCCAATAGCTAAATTATAACAATGTTTAAAACACCAAAAGGGATTCCCTCCCAAAAAACAGACAGAATCACAAGCAGGTACATAAATGTAGCCAATAAGAAAAAATAATACCTGTGTGACTGAACCACTCCAGTGCAGGCTGCAGTTGACGTCAGCTGGCTGGGTGGGGTGCAGTGGGGTGGGGTGCCGGTCGAGAAGACTGACACAGTAAAAACATAGTTAAACAACTTATCAGACATCTGATAAAAAGACATATCTTTTAATGCATGAATCACAAGCAGGTACATAAATGTAGCCAATAGGCAATGACATTATATTTGGGGCAGGTGTGCTTCACACACACACACACACACACACACACACACACACCATGCAAAATGTGTAGTATAGCCCTCGGCATCTACGGATGGCTGCAATTCGAAACTGGCCCCTGTAAAATCTGTATCCCCTCCCACCGCCATTAATTTAATTGAATGCCTGGAAATGTACCATTGTTTTGTCTGCAACTAAAAAAATCCACTTTTGATCCAAGCAAAGAGGTTGATTTAAGGGGGCAAAGGGGTCATTTCATCCTGGCACAGGGCCTGCTCACAGCTAGTTAACAGTCTTTGTATTGACTTTGTGCTGGAAATGTACTGTCATTCTGCAAACTGTTAATAAATATTTCAATCAATCAAACACTCTTCGACACGCAGTAGCAGAGAGAGGCAGAGAGAGAGAAGCCCGACACACACCGTATGCGTCCCCCGCGCGGTGCGCACAGCCGCCTCCATTATTTTCAATGAACCTAACGCACACCGGCTCCGTCCGCCGCGCGGAGCCGCGCGCCGATAGAACACAGTTCTATTTTCAGGCGGCGCCGCGCAGCAACACGCCGCGCCGCACACGGTCGCAGACGGTGTGTGGTGGGCTAGAGAGAGAGGGAGGGGAGGGGAGGGGAGGGACATGCGTCGGCTTAACAGTACATTCAATTGAGCACAGCTGAAATCAACCACCACTTTTGATTAAATCATCTCGCGGGCCGGTTCGCATGCAAGGCAGCGATGCATGCATGCAAACAACATGTTTCAGTTTAGCCCCATGGTTTCCCTCTGACATGAAGCTTCAGTGGACACAAAACACGCGGTTTGTCCAAAACACACAATAAAGTTATCCACACACAGAGCACTTATTCTGATTTTTAAGCGGCGTTTCTCCATGCATCGGTTTCCCGCAAAACGCCCCGGTATAAGAAAAGAAGATAAATGACTTGATGTCGGTGGGAGAGGAGTTGCATAACTCCTCTCCCACCGACGTCAAGTCATTTATCTTCAGCCATACAGACTCTATTTGACACAAATAAATGTACACCGCACTGCTAGCTTGTTCCAAAACACTCTCTCCACGTTTCTACTTCGCCACACTTGTAATGCAATTGACAGTATCGGGGGACAGAGCACAGAGGCCGGCTACTCGGGTGGGCTAAGGCTTCCACCGGCCGTTCAATTTGAGGAAGTGCATGTTGGCCATGGAGGGTAGATATACGCAGTATGAGCACGTTCATAAAAAACACACAACTAAACTATGAATAGGCCTTAAACATTTAATCCTCCAAAGTCGGATTATTATATTTTCACACGTAACGCAGTAAAACAGTCACTGGCGTAACACGTGCGTCTGATGTTGTAAAGCAGCAAACAGTAACCCATTTTTTACAGCTGCTACTAAACAAAACATATTGTAAACACTTGCTAAATTGAACCTCAATCAAATGCTCGGCTAATATTATTAATTCTTACCTTAAATAAACGTGAAACAAGGGTGAAGTGAAGACGTTTGAAGACGGGTGAAGACGGGTGAAGTAGTTTGTGCCGGTGCGAAAAATGGCGACTGATGTGAGGATGCAGGAGGGACTTCTTGAAGGGGGAAAAGTTTTTGAAGGGGCGTGTCCAGGTTTTCAAGGCTTAATTCTGTATATTTTACTGGATTCTGACCATTTTGTGTGGGTACAGAACAACATTGGTTGGAATTAAGTAAATAAGTCCATTTGAGAAATACATGCACATGTTCTTGTATTATTAACAAGAGATGATTCTCGAAAAAAGTGACATATTCTTGTACACAAAAAATGTAAATGTGTCTTGTTAATCATAACAGATTTAATCATGTTACATTTACTGTTCCTAATAACCATTTGCCCGTACATTTTAATGAATTTTGACCATTGTGTGTGGGTACAGAACAATATTGGTTAGAATTAAGTGAATAAATCCATTGCATAAATAAATGCACACGTTCTTGTATTTTTAACAAGAGATGATAATCGAAATACTTGAAACTTTCTTGTAAACGAACATACTTAAATGTGGCTTGTTAATCATAACCGATTGAATCATGTTACATGTACCGTTTGTCAGATCCACTTTTATCAGTGCACCAGGCTGAAGGTTGTGTGCGTATCCCTCCGCCCATGTGTTGTATCAGCAGGTTATTACACCAGGCTGAAGGTTGTGTGCGTATCCCTCCTCCCATGTGTTGTATCAGCAGGTTATTACACCAGGCTGAAGGTTGTGTGTGAACAGGAGATGGAACAAGGAAGTAATCTGCCGTCTCTTTTCCAAACAACCTGGATACAGCACGCGCACACACGCACGCACGCACGCACGCACACACACATCACCTGTTGTTAGAACTGAACAGACTCAAAGAGATGTATTTATTGTAGAGTGGTAAATGGAAACAATACTAGACTTAAGGTGACAAAATAAGCACACCTGGTCAACTTTTTAGACTTTTGTACTGTTCTTTATGAACTTTTAATCTGTTTAAACCAATGACCTCTTCCTACAGGAAAGGATTCCAAATAAGCCTGCTAGCTTCTTCCCTTCCTTGCATTGTATTTTTGTTCTTTGATATGTTACTACGACACAGATACAATATTAACAATGCCAAAAAGACAACCACAAGATTGGTGCAACATTTCATGGCTCACGGCATTGAAGCTCTAAAATGCGCTGGACTTCAACACAATCCTAACTGGACAGTTTTAGGACAAAGACGTTTTAATGAAAAACAGTGGATTAAGAACCTCAACACGGATTTTCCTGGAGGCTTAAACATGCCTAAAATCAGATCTTGAACACTACAAAACTTAAACTCAGGATTAAACTGGAGAAATCTAAAAGTGATTGGATCAGACTTCCTTCGGATACATGGCGAATGCATTTATTCCTTGCATTGTGCCTACACATGTTTTAGGCACAGTGCACTGAAGTATTTTAATTCCCCCCCCCCCCTTTTCCCCCTCACTGTATATGTTTAGTTTCCCTTTTACTTCCTTTATGATGAATTCCTGTTGTCTTTTCTTTCGGCTATATTAAAAGTGTCTATTTGTACGTCTCTAAATGTTTTGATGATTTGAACAAGGTGGACCCTGTTGTAAACAAGTGTAATGCTTTATTGGGTCGTCCACTCACAGTTAACAGTCTGTGTATTGAGTTGTGCTTGAAATGTACTGTCTGTAATTATGCAAACTGTTCATACATATTTCGATCAATCAATCAAATGTTTGTTGGATCACATGAGGAGTTCTAGTCCAGTGCTGTAGTGACCTTTACCTGTGGTAGTTCTGGAGGTAGTCTTCCTCAGTCCCAGCGGCTGGCGTCTGCAGGCTGCAAGGCTCACACGGTCCAGATCCTCCTGGGTCCAGTTCAGGGTCCAGCTCATCTCCAGGACCTTCAAGTGGGTCAGATGTGGGTGACGTAACTGGCTTGCTAGGGGCAGTCCATAGAGCAAGGGGTTAATTCAACATTCCATGTCTGTGACAATTATTCATATTCATCAAAGTGACATGGCTATTTCTTTTATAGCTTTACTGGCTGACTTCATCGATTTCGCTCCTATGCCATCAAAAAGTGGAACACCCTACCAACAGTCATTAAGACATGCAAATCCCTTGACTCCTTCCAAACCGCTCTTCTATGTCTGTGACAATTATTCATATTCATCAAAGTGACATGGCTATTTCTTAAAAAAATATAGCTTTGTGTTTTTTAATGTGCTAAAATGTGTGATTTTCCTGTAGTGATGTTTTTACAGATTTCTTTTATAAATCATTGGTTTTCAACCAATGGTCCGAGGACAACCAGGGGTCCTTGAGGGGGTTCCAGGTGGTCCCCAGCTAAATGACAGATAGTTGGTAACCAAATGGACCCTTATAGATCTTTAACTCTTGAGAGTGTAAAATGAAACCAGACTCTTGTGGGTCCATTTGGTTTCATTTTACACTCTCAGGAGTTATTATTGTTGTAGTATCTTGAATACGGAATACTCCACACAAGGTGATGACATGTGCCCGTCAAAAACGCACTAAACTGTCTTTGTACTCAACCACACAATCTCCCCTCACCCGATAATCTCTTCCGATTTGTCCTCGTCGCCATATGTATAGTATCTTGAATACGGAATACTCCACACAAGGTTACGGTATCAATATGCGGGTTGTTTATTTCTGAAGTGTGACATACAGACTTGTCTCATAAACACTGGCCAAGAATATGTCACTTCCTCCCAAGAGGTGTTTGACTGACTACTCACTGTCCCGTCCTAGTCTGGTACGCTAGTGCCACCTCTTGGCCAGGTCACGTAACAACAGCCTCTGACATGCCCACAACATAACAGTTGTTGTTTAACATCTTCATTGCTTACTGTACAAGAAGTCTACACAATTTGAGAATGTAGAATTTTGTTATTTTTATCAACTTTTGTCTGATATATGTGGGCAAAGTCTTATCCAACAACAAAATATGCTTTAGTTCTGGGTCTGAGAGGCTAAATGACATCAAACGGTGGCAGAACAAATAATGCAGGCCTTGTCATTAAAAAGGTTGAAAACCACTGGTTGAAAGTATTTATGGTGTGTTGTGCGTATCCCTCCGCCCATGTGTTGTATCAGCAGGTTATTACACCAGGCTGAAGGTTGTGTGCGTATCCCTCCGCCCATGTGTTGTATCCATAGTGTATCAGCAGGTTATTACACCAGGCTGAAGGTTGTGTGCGTATCCCTCCTCCCATGTGTTGTATCAGCAGGTTATTACACCAGGCTGAAGGCTGTGTGCGTATCCCTCCTACCATGTGTTGTATCAGCAGGTTATTACACCAGGCTGAAGGTTGTGTGCGTATCCCTCTTCCCATGTGTTGTATCAGCAGGTTATTACACCAGGCTGAAGGTTGTGTGCGTATCCCTCCTCCCATGTGTTGTATCAGCAGGTTATTACACCAGGCTGAAGGTTGTGTGTGAACAGGAGATGGAACAAGGAAGTAATCTGCCGTCTCTTTTCCAAACAACCTGGATACAGCACGCGCACACGCACCCATACACACGCACGCACTCACACACACATCACCTGTTGTTAGAACTGAACAGACTCAAAGAGATGTATTTATTGTAGAGTGGTAAATGGAAACAATACTAGACTTAAGGTGACAAAATAAGCACACCTGGTCAACTTTGTAGACTTTTGTACTGTTCTTTATGAACTTTTAATCTGTTTAAACCAATGACCTCTTCCTACAGGAAAGGATTCCAAAAAAAGCCAGCTGGCTTCTTCCCTTCCTTGCATTGTATTCTTGTTCTTTGATGTGTTATTGTCTATTTTCTTTGTACTACGTGCTAAATAAATAAACCTAAAACTTAGATAAAATGTCAATGTTATTAAAATGCATGAAATGTACCAAATTATCTATATTGTCATAGCGGCATGCCACCCACCCATCACATGAGGAGTTCTAGTCCAGTGCTGTAGTGACCTTTACCTGTGGTAGTTCTGGAGGTAGTCTTCCTCAGTCCCAGCGGCTGGCGTCTGCAGGCTGCAAGGCTCACACGGTCCAGATCCTCCTGGGTCCAGTTCAGGGTCCAGCTCATCTCCAGGACCTTCAAGTGGGTCAGATGTGGGTGACCGATGTCCCGCGTTGTGTCCTCATGTCCTCGTATGGGGTCAGAGACAACACAGACAGACAGGTTGTTCTGCACCCTGGATGGAGACAACACAGACAGACAGGTTGTTCTGCACCGTGGATGGAGACAACACAGACAGACAGGTTGTTCTGCACCCTGGATGGAGACAACACAGACAGACAGGTTGTTCTGCACCCTGGATGGAGACAACACAGACAGACAGGTTGTTCTGCACCCTGGATGGAGACAACACAGACAGACAGGTTGTTCTGCACCCTGGATGGAGACAACACAGACAGGTTGTTCTGCACCGTGGATGGAGACAACACAGACAGACAGGTTGTTCTGCACCGTGGATGGAGACAACACAGACAGACAGGTTGTTCTGCACCCTGGATGGAGACAACACAGACAGACAGGTTGTTCTGCACCCTGGATGGAGACAACACAGACAGACAGTACAAAGGTAAACCGCAGTAGTAGTTAAGATGGGCACCTTCTCCAGGACAGGAAGTCTTTCGAGCCCCTACTTGCCCGAGGGCACTTTGTGGGCGTGGCCTAATCCATATTGGTGACGTCATCAGCTTTTTCTGCCTGAGGACACTTTCAGTTTTGACAGTGTCAGCATATTTCTAGTTTCACTTTCAAGCAGTTGCTGTTTCCGGTTTCACTTCCCCATTTGGTCAAACAGATGGTTAAAAGGCAGATTGTGTCTAACTGATACTTCTGTGTGTGCATGCAGGTTGTGTGTGTGTGTGTGTGTATGTGTGTGTGTGTGTGTGTGTGTGTGTGTGTGTGTGTGTGTGTGTGTGGTTTGGTCCATATGTGGTTTGCAGTGTGCGTGTGTCAGCAGTTCCTATTCTTCTGTCTTCCTCATTCTGAGGTATGGGTCTTATCTGCATCTCCCAGCCAAACTGCCAGGTTGAATGTATGTGTGTGTGAACATGATACTTCCTCTTTGATGGGTCCATTTGTTTCACAATGACACTGATGCATGCAGGACTGGTTGTGACATCCGTTTATAGACAATTAGACAATTATCAGCAAGGGCCTGACGTGGGTGTGTGTGTGTGTGTGTGTGTGT